>NC_043716.1:50388183-50680693 GCF_006229205.1 Suricata suricatta | reverse complement strand
TGACCTCGTGTCCTCAGAGATGGGCTTTCTAAAAATCAATTTGACCCATAGATTTTTTATTTTAATTGTGAATATTTGCACTTTTCTCGGTTAGCATCCTCCTTTCCTTCTTTTCTTTTCTTTTTTCTTCCTTCTTTCCTTCCTTCCTTCCTCTCTCTCTCTCTCTCTCTCTCTCTCTCTCTCTCTCTCTCTCTCTCTCCCCCCCCCCTTTTTCTTTCTTTCTTTCTTTTCCCCCCTCCCTTCCTTCCTTTCTCCTGACTCCAAACAACTTTGGTGGGTGTACTTACTGAGGGACAATTCCAGACCCGGGGCTGAGACATCTGTCACTAGCCAGCTGTGTCATCCGGGACAAGTCACCTAACCTCTCTGGGCCTCATTTTCTCCTTCATAAAGCAGAGTCCTGCTGCCCTAGCAGGGCTGTCGCAAGGACCCAATGAACTAATGTCAGCGAAGGAGCTTTGAATGACAGCAGGTGTCCAGCTACCTGTCCTCGGGGAGTTCTGTTCACCCCGCCAGGTGCAGACCACCTCCTAGCCTCAGGCAGGAGCCTTCACCGGGAGGGATGCAACGTCCAAGACCTTCCCTCACTTGGTAGCCCCTGGCCTGCTGGGCTCCGAGCAGTCACTTCTTGGAAAAGACGAGAACTGGCTGGGAGCACAAAAGAGGAGGGATTTGGAGTAATTGCAGTGGTTGTCTCCTTGCAGATCCTGGTCCCCATTAGTCCCCAAGCTGTGTACAAGGACGTAAATAATTTGTGTCCCTCTTAAGGGGATCGATTCTCCCATCCCCCGTGCCCCCCCACCGCTGTCTACAACATTCCAGTTTTTCACCAAAGGCGGATTTATTCACATTAATAAATTCCTGCTCCAATAAAAGCCAGGTGGGAGCCTAGGAAGACCCACCTCTGCCAAGGCCAGCCCTCTTCAGGCTGCGGCCACTTTCCCCCACTGCCCACTCAGCCCATCCCTTTGGTCCTTTTACCTTTTGGTTCAGCACTTAGCATTTTGCCCTTGTGACTCACCGACTGTCCCTCGGAGGAGGAGAGAGGAGAGGCGGGAGAGGGTGAGCACACCCTGAGAGGAAGAGATTAGAAGGAGGGAGAGGCACAGCAGCCCATTAAAGAGAAATAAATTCTGCACAAGGGAAGCGAAGGTCCCTCCCTGTGTCTCCATAAATCACTTTGTTTTATGGATGTGACGCAGAGAAAGTGGGGGGGGGGGTCCTGGCTCTGATAACCGGGTTCGGTTCTCCTGCTGATGTCTGTCTGGATTTAAGGATGTTCCATCTGAGAGCCACCTCGAACCACAAGCCACTGGGGTTCCTCTCCCTAATTTACTGTCGCTCTTATTAGTCCACAATCAGAACTGCAGTTACTTAAGGGAAGGGCATTTTAAAAGCTTTATTAGGAAAACACGGCTGGCTTGTTTCTACTGTCTCTCTTCCCCGGGACGCCCTGTATCCTGAGCTGCTGTCTGGGCCTTATGGACAGAAGAGTGGTTGCTGGGTTTTTTTTTTATTTTAATATTTTTATTTTTGAAAGAGAGTGAGCAAGAGAGCAGGGGGGAGAGAGAGAGAGAGAGAGAGAGAGGGAGGGAGGGAGGGAGGGAGAGGGAGAGGGAGACAGAGAATCCCAAGTAGGCTCTGTGCTGACAGTGCAGAGTCTGATGCGGGGCTCGAACTCACAAACTGAGAGATCGTGACCTGAGCTGAAATCAAGAGGGAGACACTTAACTGACTGAGCCACCCAGGCGCCCTAAGTATGGGATTTTGTAGGTTGTTTGAAATTGCCTCACTTTTACATGTTTGTACTCGATTTTATACTTCCGGACTCAAAGTTCATTTTGACCTCCGGGTCTCAGCCTTTGGCTTCCCTTTGTCTTGTTAACTGGTCTTTCAACCGGAAAGGCATTTTTAAGAGTCAGAATGAACCAGTCTCCAGCCTCAGGGACCGGGGTGTGATTTTTTTTTTTTAAACCTGTACCTTGTTGCTACAAAGGTTTGAGTGCATTGCCTGCATTTAGGTTGTGGGTGTTTTCTATGAATTTCTGGATCTCCGGCTTTACTGGGAAACAGGAGGAAGAACCAGTGGGCCCCGTGGGCTGCAGACCCCGAGAGCTGCAACGTGCCACCTCCCTGGGGGCCGTCCTAGCTCTCCCAACCTCCTACCTCATTCTTACGCTCAGTCAGCTTCACTCGTGTCTGTGTTGCACCTGCTCCCGAGTTTGAGAGTTTGAGATCCCTTCTGTCTCAGGAGAATCCTTGAGTTACCCACTGCAGGAAACGAGGTGGTAAGGGAGCCCCTGGATGCAACTGGGGTGGCCGCGGCGTGCGCTGCGGGGACCCTGTCAACTGTGGGCTTATTTGGCAGATGCCGGTGTGTTGGCCAATCTGGGGGTGTATGGGCTAGGGTATAATCTCCCCTCACCGGTAGCTGTGTGTCCTTGGATAAGTCACCTCTCCTCTCTTCCTGACAGTGAACTGGTTGGAGTATATTAGTTTTTATTTTATCTTTTGAATGTTTATTTTTGAAAGAGGGAGAGATAGAGGCGGAGCGTGCGCAAGGGGAGACAGAGAGAGAGGGAGACACAGAATCCGAAGCAGGCTCCAGGCTCTGAGCTGTCAGCACAGAGCCTAATGGCAGAGCTCGAATCCACGAACTGTGAGATCATGGCCTGAGCCGACGTCAGACGCTTAACTGACTGAGCCACCCAGGCACCCCGTGGTTTCTTAAAAAATGTAGCCACTTATCCCTTTATGTCAACAAAATCTTGTTGACAGAAGTCAAATATATGGCATGGTTGATGGTGGTAGCTGAAGGGGACCGGCAGGTCGGGAAAGGCAAGCTTGGGTGTTCTGCCCTCCCCAGGCTCCCGTGGCCCATCCTTCACGGGCGTGAGAGTAGCCCATCCTGCTACTTGACGTGAGCAAATGGAAACCTCGCTGCCTGTCAGGTGGTCACCCAGGAGGGGCTCAGAGCCTGTCCAGTGGGGGCTGTGTGAGAAGAAAGTGTATTTATATACTGGTGTCACGCATGGCGGAACATGTGTGCGCTAGGTTGGCGACCCAGGGCACTTCGGTGGAAGACCCAGGCAGGCAGGAGCGTCTGGGAGAGGTCTAGAACATGGTCAGAGAGGAACAGAGGAGGCTGTAGAGGATCACTGGCCTCTGTAGCAGAGCTGAGGGCGAGAGGGAAGGAGGGCCACATCAGACAGAAGCTTGCTTTGAGCTTGTGGCCAGAGGTGGGTCAGGGCCGGGTTTCCCAGTAGTTGGCTGGGGGTGGGGAGGAGGACGTGGGGTTGAAATGGTGGCTGGGGTCAGGGCGCCTGGGTGGCTCCATTGATTGATCCTCTGACTCTTGACTTAGGCTCTGGTCATGAGCTCACAGTTCATGAGTTTGAGCCCCGAGTCAGCATGCTATGTGCTGACAGTGCAGAGCCTGTTTGGGATTCTCTCTCTCCCTCTGTCCCTACTCCATTCATGCATCTGTGCTCTTTGTCTCTCTCTTTCTCTCTCTCTCTCTCTCTCAAATAAAT
This sequence comes from Suricata suricatta, assembly GCF_006229205.1. NCBI lineage: Eukaryota > Metazoa > Chordata > Mammalia > Carnivora > Herpestidae > Suricata > Suricata suricatta. The sequence continues at coordinate 50,677,160 of NC_043716.1, read as the reverse complement.
TAACATTAAGAAAAATGGCGGGTGGGGTCAAAAAGTGGGAGGATCTTGATCACCAGAGCCTGGGAGTTTGCAGAACTGGGATGGCTTTTGAGTTGGGCAGGATTTAATCTGCACCCACCCTTCCCTGGCAGTAGGAAGAGGGGGGTTGGCTGGTGAGCCAGGAGGCAGTCACTGGACGGTGGAGCCAGTAACAGAGCACCAGCAATGGCGGAGGAGGGGACACGGAAGCAGGTGACATTGGGAGAGGGGGTGAAATTGACAGTATGGGGACTGAAGCCCTGCAGGGGAGGGGGAGATATCCCAGATGATGTGTAAAATGTCAGCCAAACCCTAAGCTAAGGGGGAGTGGTTTAATTCGCATTTTTGGGGTATCACCTGTGTGTTAAGATCTGGATGAAATGAGGAAGCTGAGGTAGAGAACTCAGGAGGGACTACCGTGAGTTTCTGGAACTGCCGTGACATATGTGGGAAGATGTCTACCTCGCCATTCGGAGATGGGAATTCAGAGGTAGGAAGAGACGCCCAAGGTGGTGCTTTGTTTAAACACTTACTGGCTTCCTCCTCTGCGTCAGATAACACCATGCATACATTTTCATTCCTTTTGGAGCCTAGCGAATGACCGATGGTGGCAGATAAGCATGCAAACACAGAGATCATGCAGGGGTGGAGCACAGACAGGGAGGAGTGGGCCCCGGGTCACTGGGGAGACTTCCAGGTGTGCGTCTGCACCTAGGAAAGATGTCACTTGGGACCGGCCCATGGTGGGAGGGCTGGTAGATGAAGGAGAGGAGGCGTGAGGGTGAAATCCTGGAGGACTCGGTGGCAGTAAGGTGGCTGGGGGCAGACGAGCCACTGGGGACACAGAAGGAAGCCACGAGTGTGCAGGGTGGTGGGGGCAGAACAGGGCTCCTTGGTGGCGATGAAGACTGGTGAAGAGTAATAAATATTCCTAAGGACTGGTGGCAGGTGCCCCAGGGGTCACGTCGCTTCTATATGCATTACATGCATTGCTTGATTTAGTTCATTAAACAATGGTAGGCGCTCTTTCTACCCAGTTTTACAGATTGAGGCCCAAAGGGGTAGCTGAGCCCCGCAATCTTGCATTTGGGGGGACTCCCATCCCAAAGACTCACTTTCTGATGTGACAGTGGCCACCGGTGTCGCCTGGACTAGAACCCACCCAAGCCAAAGCCTCTTCTGAGATTCTTGAACTCGGTCGCACCCACCTCCCTGGTCCCCATGTGGCCTGCCCTGACCTTGCCACGCAAACCCTAACACGCCAGCAGAGGCCCCGGGGTAGGAGAGCCGTGTTACAGATGTGCCGACTGGTTGGTTAGAGGACTTTGGCTGTTCAAACAAGCCCTCTGGGACCTCGGAGTTTCTCACTGCAGCAGACGGGGACCTGGGTCTGAGCGGGACAGGGCAGGGAGGGAGGATCGCGCAGGTGTGGTCGCTGGCCAGGGTTTGGTACGTTTCACTGCACAGTTCACGGCTAATGAGAGGGCACCGGCAGGTAGGAACACGACCGAGCCCTTCGGCTTGCACATGTGTGGTTGGGGCCAAAGACAATGGCAGATGTTCTTGGAATTCCCAAACCGGATGCAAAATTGCTAGCAGGATGCAGAGAAAGAGGAAGGAGCCAAGTGTTTTACATAATGAGAAGTTTGCCTCCCTCCCCAGCGGCCTGCTGGAGTGCCCGGGCGGGCGGGGCGGGCCTCCTTTTCCTTCAAGTCCTGCGTGTCTGCAGGGAGAGCTCTGCTCCAGCCGCGGCTCTCTCTCGCGTGGGTCACTTTCTATCCAGGATCCGTGGCTTTCCTCCGAGTGTGGTGGCATCGCAGGCAGCCAAGGAGTGTTGCACTGCACCCACACGTGCCTTGGTGTGCCCAGGGCAGAGAGGAAATTGGGCAGGGGCTCTGAAAGGAGCTGCAAGCAGCCACCCCAGCTCTCTTCCCGGCTCGCACCCCACTTTGTAGGGAATTCTCTCTGGGCGGCAGCGGAGGGAGGCTCAGGGCAGAGGGTGTTTTGCATCTAGCCCAGAAGGTGGAGGCTGGCCGCAGGAAGGCTGGGGCCTGGAGGAAGGCAGGACCAAGGAAGACTTGGGAGACCAGCGTGTCTAGAAGAGGCAGAGGCTTCTTGTCAGGAGTTGCGTGGGGGGCAGATGCCACTTTGGGGATCCCGAACCTCGGGGGCCAGTGAGCCGGTTCCTGCATCTGCACTGAGAATGATGAACAGAGAGATAGGCTCACGCCCCTGCAGTCGGTCCCTTCACCGCACTTCTCTGTGGCCCGCTGTGCCAGGTGGCACTTTGTTTCCTTCTCCCTCCCTGCAATGCTAGATGATTCTTAGAAGTCCCTTCAAGCTCCATTTCACTTGGGAGAATGTCAGAGAAGGAATTGGTGCAGGGAGAAGACGGGTGTCTCCCCTCCATGGCATCTCTGACGGGAGGCTTTTCTGAACTCAGCCCCGGGCATGTGGCTTCTCAAACCCCTCTCACGTCCTCCTTAATACATTCTGTTACGGATGTGATACACGTGCCTCCTCGTCTGTCTGGAGTCAGATTTCTTTTTTATTTCTTTTTTATTTATTATTTTGAGAAAGACAGAGTGCAATCGGGAGATAAGCAGAGAGAGAGAGAGAGGGAGAATCCCAAGCGGGGTCTGCGCTGTCAGCACAGAGCCTGATGCGGGGCTCGAACCCATGAACCTGTGAGATCGTGACTTGAGCCAAGATCAAGGGTCAGAGGCTTAACTGTCTGAACCACCCAGGCGCCCCTGGAGTCAGATTTCTTCAGTGAAGACCCTTGCTACGTGAATTTGGCACATCCATTGTCTTCTGCTGAGCCTCAGTTTCCCCATCTCCTAAACAGGGATGATATTTACCTACCTCTGGTGTTAGCACCAGTGAGAACAAAAGCAGTTTTCTTTGTTGAGTCCTTCTGTTTAATCAGTGTTCCATAATGTTAGCCATGACTATCAGTATTATTGTTTCAAAAGAAAGAATTCACCCAGGGTTTCCTTTTCCAGGGGCGCACACCCACCTGCTGCCTGTTTTTGTGTACCTCCTGAGCTAAGAATCATTTTCACATTAAAAGTTTTTAAAAAAGTAATGTTTTCTGCCACGTGAAAATGACAGGAAATATACATTTTGGCGTCTGTCAATAAAGTTTTATTGGAACCCCGCCATGCCCGTTCGTTTGCACATTGCCAGTGCCTCCTTCGTCACCACCAAGGCAGAGTTGAGCAGTTGTCATGGAGATCATACAGCCCACAAAACTGGAAATATTTACTGTCTGGCCCTTTGCAGAAAGTCTGCCAGTCCTGGTTCTAGATCCTTGATTATTTAAACAGGCAGGGTAGGTGCGGGTATGCAGAACAACAGTGACAGGGCTTCGTGGACGTTGGAGCAAAGCCCAGTGACAATCAAGAAAGGAGATAAAGCTTTGCTATCTTAAGCTAAGAGAAGAGGAAACAGGGTCAGAGTTTTGGAAATCCTACAGTGATATTTATGACATGTTCTCTGAAATAAGCTCAGAGTTTCAGAATGGTGGGTTGCAAGTGTTAGCAGAGTTGCATGTTCCAAAGTGCCCCTAAGTAAGGAAACCCCAGGTGGTTGAATGGGTCAGTTCCAGTGGGGGGGAGGGGGTGGGGGTGGCGTGGAGGTGGGCTGGGATGGAGAGCAGGGGGGGAGGTACAACGTATTCATCCCCCCACCCCTCCTGCTTTTATAAGTGGGGTCCATTCATTCCACCTTGTCCTTGAAAGGATTATGGCAGCCAGGACCCTCGAATGTATAAAATCACAAATCACAGAAGAAGCAAAGCTTAGAGACTGTGGCTGAGGAGAGTAAGCCAAGTAGAGTGTGATTGGTGATTTTGATTATTTTTTAATGGTTTTTTTTTTTTTTTTTTTTTTTTTTTTTTTTGAGAGAGGCAGAGTGTGAGTGAGGGAAGGGCAGAGAGAGAGGGAGACACAGAATCTGCAGCAGGCTCCAGGCAGCGAGCTGTCAGTATAGGGCCTGATGCGGGGCTCGAACTCACGAACCATGAGATCATGACCTGAACCGAAGTCATCCACTTAACCGACTGAGCCACCCAGGTACTCCTCATTGGTGATTTTAAAATGGTGACCCTCAGGGCACATGGGTGGCTCAGTCTATTAAGCATCTGACTCTTGATCTTGGCTTAGGTCATGATCTTGAGGTTTGTGAGTTTGAGCCCCTCATCAGCCTCTGCACTGACAGCGTGGAGCCTGGTTGGGGTTCTCTCTCCCTCTCTCTTCTGCCCCTCCTCTGATCACTCTCTTTCTCTCTCATAATAAATAAACATTTGAAAAAAAATATTAAGAAAAAAGCAAAATATGGTGACCTTGGACCTGAGCTTCAAATTTTTTTTTTTAATGTTTTATTTATTTTTGATACAGAGAGAGACAGAGCATGAGAGGGAGGGGCAGAGAGAGAAGGAGACACAGAACTGGAAGCAGGCTCCAGGCTCTGAGCTAGCTGTCAGCACAGAGCCTGACGCGGGGCTCGAACCCACGAACATGAGATCTGACCTGAGCCGAGCAGATTCAGATTCAGGTCCCACATTCGGTCCCCTTGAGGAGGACACAGGGACCGGGGTTGGGGGGGAGGCAGCAGGCGGCTTTATTAGCAAGTTACCCAAGTATCAGGATACTCACACAAGCCATTTTCCAAAAATTATGATTTGAAGATACAGTGACATTTTACAGCTCATCGGAGAGCATCATGACCCTTACCAGAAGACTGTTTTTTGCAGAGCGTCCAATTTGTATCCAGAACGTATGTGCCGTGACCCTCCAGGCTGTGATCTACCTTTGCCCAGTTCAACAGCTAAGTGTAGTTTCCATTTCAGAAATACAAGGCAGGAGGATGAAGTGCTAGTCCCAGAAAAGAGTGTCTCGTGTTGCAAAGTGTTAAACAGGTTCCCAGGGTCCCGGGTCTGATGGAGGAGAGATGGCAGGAAGGGGGCCAGAGGCTACCCAAGGCAGGTGCCCCTCCCTGCACCGTGACCGGCCGGCGACGGCAGCCAGCGGCCCTGACTCCGGCCGTGGGGAGGGGCTCAGGGGAAGCTGCGGATCCATGGGTGTCCGGGCTGAGCACTCGGCTTGTGAATCACCCCGCAGCGGCTCTCTCTGCTCACATGTTCCCAAGGGAGCCAGTGTCTGGGAGACTGGGAGGAGAGTTTCAGCCACGTGTGGCCTCAGAGGAACTTGTTCCCATGGGTTACACCCAGATCCTCGGCGTGAAAGATCCCAGACGAAAGGGATGGGGCCCTGAACCTTCCTGAGCATGTGTGCGTGTTTTAGAGGATGCGTCTTGTCTGTCCTGGGACCCCGTTATTAGCTTCTGCCTGTGTGTCCGTCGAGGGTGACGAGAACCCTCGTCTGCGCGGTCACGGGGCAGGAGGTGGGCCGGGTAGATCGCCCGCCCGCCCGCCCGCCCGTGGCCATCCTAGCATTTTTCCCAAAGACTCTCCCTCCACAAAATCCTGCTCCAAACCCATGATTTGCACGAAACATGGCATGTTGGACCGCGATGTCTCCCCGTTTGGCATGCACACTCGAATCGTGCGGTTAGAGGGGCTGGCCGCCTTTAATTGATTTCAGAAGGGCCGGGCCAGCCGTGTGCAGTCTGCTGACTGTCTCCCAGCCTTAGAGCTCTGGCGACTTTTCCCATGTCAATTGGCCTTCAGACCTTCTCGCTGCGTTGATCGTTGATGGAGACAGGAGAGAGCCCCCCGCAGCCTCACACCCACGGCCCTTTTTCTTAGGAACCTGATAAACACACCGAGCCAACCAAACTAGCAGATACCACAGCGCCTTTCCCTTTGCACCATTACCCACCGTTGCTTAATTTAAGCGTTCTTTCATATTTTTATAAAACCTTCATTCTCCTCACCTGTGACGACCTCCTATTGAAAAGCCCTTGGACCGTCCCTGCCTTCTTGGGTAGCAAGAATATGGAAACCTATAAAATAAAATGTCCCTGACAGATAACGGAACCATGAAGGGGACAAATCTCATCTATGCCATCTTAACAATTAAGTGAAAAACAAAAAAACAAAAACAGAGAGCTGAGCTGGGGCTCCAGGGACGGTCAGTGGCGTGGCACAGGAGCTGGGAACACGATTTTGTTGGGAAAGCCCACCCGTCCATAATGTTTGCTGTGTAGCTGCTAGCGTACAACACCTATTTAAAACAAAACAAAGGAGGCGCCTGGGTGGCTCAGTCGGTCAAGCTCAGGTCACGATCTCAGAGTTCCTGGTTCGAGTCCCACATCGAGCTCTGTGCTGACAGCTTAGAGCCTGGAGCCTGCTTTGGATTCTGTGTCTCCCTCTCTCTCTCTCCCCGCCCTTCTGCTTGTGCGCTCTCTCTCTCTCAAAAATAAATAAAAACAAAACAAAGTTTCCTAAAAATAATAAGCAGCAGCTACAAACTCATAAAGGCATTATATCATGAGCCTGTGTGGTGGCCCCTGCCCGTACCTGTGAAGGTTCATCCTAGCACCGATGGGGAACATTCCAGTGAGTCTCACATTTCCTGGTGTTCTTTGTGAGCGGCTGTAGCTCTCATGGTCTTTCAGTTCCTCAGAAGCGGAGGGGACCTTTGCGGACGCTGAGCTAATACCCAGGAACCGGGTTAGTTTTGAGCTTGCCCCGCCGGTTCCTGGTAGAGGAGCAGAGAGCAGGGCCAGGCCACGGGCGTCACAAACAGAACTGACCAGCCCAGTGTGGATAGGAGGCCCGAGCGATCCTTCGATCCAGGAGAGCGTTATCTGAATCACAATTGAAAACCACTTTCCTCCCCCCCCCCCCCCCCCCCCCCCCCCCCCCCCCCCCCCCCCCCCCCCCCCCCGCCCCAGTCACAGACTCTGCTTTTTCTTTCCTTCCTGCCCTGCTCCCCATGAACGGGAAAATGCGCACCAGGCCAGCCTCCTACGGGGCGATTTGCAGAGCCTCTGGGAGTGCGGTCCTGACCTCACCACCTTCGCAGAGAGCTGCCTGGCGGCCACCGCTCAGCCACTTTCTAGTGTATTCTGCCCTGGGAAGGGCACGAGTCACGGCTCGGGGCTTTCACTTCCCACGGCCGCTGCTTTCTGACACGCTCGAAGCACTTAGGGTTGAAAACAGGTGGGCTTTTTCCCCTCCCGTCTGTCACCTGGACATCGCCATGGCGATAAGCCTCCCTCAAACAAAAATAAGGGACAGAACCGGTTGGACAGAAAGTGTGACCGCAGACTCTTCCATTGAGACTGGGTGGTGAGGGACCTGAGGGTGCCTAGGGCTCCTTCAGGTCACGTGCAGAGGACGGGAAGTAGAAAAGAGGAGAAGCCTGTGTCAGGGAACGGCCAGGGATCGAAGTTCCGTCTGATCACAGTTTTAGGGAAAAGCTCCCGTCGGGTCCCTTCCTGGATTAGGTAGGATGGGGTTCTCTCTGCAGCGGGCAGCCCTGTCTGGTCTCCCTCTGCTTGGGAGAAACAGAACGGTCAATCCGTGATCTCAGTGGAGATTAGGCGGGCTGTGAGTCACAAGGTGGGGAGGGAGGCCGGGATTCATAATCTTCTCTGCAGAATCTTCTAGGCCGTTTGATGGTAGAAGTTTTGGCTTCCGGAGAAGCCTCGAGGTTTGGGAAGGCAGGTGTCACCGCATCAGCACTGAGAAGCCGGTTTGGAGGTTAGGAAGTGAGGACCTGCACTAGGTAGATGGAGAGAGGTGGGCTTCCTGCTCTGCCTGGAAATCGTATTTGCTTGGTCTCCTGGAGAGCCGGAGGGAAGCCGGCTTCTGGTGGATGCAAGGGGGAGCCAGCGCGAGCTGCGTTTTCCCCCCTCTTCTGTCTCTCAGAGCCCTGTGGGGAATGTTCTGGAGGGATTGGCAGGTTCAAAGAGAAAATGCTATTAGCGTATGGGATCTTCTCATTGGTGGCACAGAGCAGTGACCCGGGATTGCCACCAGCGAGTGTTTCACTATCTTGGTTTCTCTGGAGATTCTGGAAAGAGAAAAAAAAAGAGAGATCTTTGCAGGGTGATTTAGCATGTCATCTCCCTCGGGGCAGGGAGGTGGTCTGCTAACCTGGATGACCTTTAGGTGTTCCCTGGTCCTAAAGTATGAGACACATGCTTGATGCATGACGTGGGCTGATGGATGGGGCAGTCGCTCTTGCCTTCACCCAACAGATAGTCACTGGGCACCTACTAAGCGCCAGGGGCTAATCACCAACAAAACAGAAAGAAACACATCTTGGCGTCACTGGAGGGAAAACAGACTATTAACGGAGAAACAAATAGAACCGGAAGGAAGAAATGTTATGAAAAAAACAAGAGAAGGGAAAAAGGGACCGAGGGATGGCAGGCATTGTGGAGTGTGACCGGGAAAGGTTTCTCCAGGAGATAACCTCTGAACAGAGCTCAGGCAGGTATCTGGGGAAAGAATGTTCTAGGCCAGTGGTCAGCAGATGATGCCCTCAGGCCAAAACCCGCAGCCACTTGTTTTTGTAAATAGGGTTTTATTGGGACCCAGCCACACCTAGTCGTGTATGAACCGTCTGTGGCTGTTTCCTGGTGCCGCCGCAGGATTAAGGAGTATCTGGCCTTTGACAGACAGTTCTCAGGGCTTCCAATCTAGGCAGGAGCAAAGTGCAGAGTGCAGGCACTGCTCTTTGTACCTCTGTCTTGGTGACGGACACCTAAGTTGTCCCCAGTTCTTTGGCACAAGACGCAGCTCTTCCCTAAGCATCGTTGACCTGTGTGAGGTTGCAGAGCGGCGAGGTGTTTTTACGTTGAGATGAGCAAGGGAACATCAGACTGTGGATGGGAGATTTTAATCACGTTGTAAAACCTGCCTCATCCTGCCACCAGGGCCGCGGATCCGCTCGGGGACAAATGTGGCTCCTCTGGGCTTTGTTTCGGGACAATAATAACCCCCAGGTCATTCTCAGAGATTTGTATACATTATCAAAAGGGAGCGTATCTGCGCAAGCCCTTGGAAAATGAGGAAGGGCTAATGAACGCTGAGGGTGGGAGAGAGTGGTGTTCTTACCCTCCGACTTGTAACTTATCCATAGGATGGAGGTTTTAAAAATCCAACTCTTAGGGCGCCTGTCTGGCTCAGGCAATAGAGCACGGGGACTCTTGATCTCAAGGGTCGTGAGTTTAAACCCTACCTTGGGCAGGGAGCCTACTTTAAAAATAAAAACAAAAAACCAAAGATGAAAAAAATAAATCTCTTTCTCACCTTCCTTCAACATCTTCCAGTCTGGACTGCAAGCTTCCTAGAAACAGTGGGGCCTTCTCTGTCTCTTCCCACATCCAGCAAAGCGCTGGAACTTAGTAGGGACACAGCCAATGGTTTTTATAGGAAGACATGCCACTTCCTCTTAAGCTGTCCTAAGCAGAGTAGAAATGTTACTACTTTAAAAAAAATCATTTAAAGCATTTACATTCTAAAGCTGAAGAGAAATGAGTTCAGGTATTATTTTTTTTTTTCTGGTGTTTTCGTGTTTGGAGGGGATGTCTCATGCTTAAGAAGACAGTTGGCGTAAAGCTGAGTAATTTCATTGCCTGGTTGCAGGGAACACAGACAAGGGCACAGAATTATCTGTTCTTGCCTCGTGGTCTTTGTCCGCATCCGTTCACCTGCTAGGAATGTCCGGTCTGGATCCTTGTGCAGGTCTGTGCTTTTCTTGTCTTTCTTTTTTTTTTTTTTTAATTTTTTTTAAAAGTTTATTTATTTTGAGAGAGAGAGAGAAAGCACAAGTGGAGGAGGGGCAGAGAGAGAGAGAGAGAGAGAGAGAGAGAGAGGGAGAGGGAGAGGGAGAGGGAGGGAGAGAGGGAGAGACCCAAGCAGGCTCCGCACTGTCAGCACAGAGCCTGATGTGGGACTTGAACTCACAAACCGCCAGATCATGACCTGGGCCTAAGTTGGATGCTCAACCGACTGAGCCACCCAGGCACCCCAGGCCTGAGCTTTTCTTACATTCCCAGGCCCAGCTCTCTCATAAAGAAGTTCTTCCTTGGCCCTCAGAGGTTTTCCTCTTGACTTCACAACATTTGGTAACGGTGTTAGTCCTTCGGCAACGAATCACACATCACGTTGTGGCGTCTCTCTATGCTTGCTAAGACGCAGGATTCTCGGGGATCAGATCATGGCTGTGTGTCCACCTGGTCCTTGGAGGGCTAGCTCTGGGCTTTGCCTGGGGCAGGCTGAGTACTGATTTATCGATTGATAGGGCAGCCCATTGATGGTATAACCGTTGTAGGTTGCCATGTTATTATCTATCACTAGCCTACTTTGGTTTGATCCTCCACATCACAGAGTAGATCACCTGGGTGCATGGCCTTCAGGTTTCTTATCTGTGCGTGGGAACAGGAAAAGCTGCTTCCCCAGGCTCTCCTTGGGAAGGCATGGGGACAGGGGACATTGTGCTCCAGGGACTCCTTCCGCCACGCTGGAGGGGGAAGCCCTGAGCGACAGGGCTTGCTGGCTGTGAGAACTCCCGGTCTGGTGTTTCCCTCGGATCCTTTCTGCTGATGGTTCAAAGAACCTCCTCCTCTTGTGAGCTGCCTTTGTCTTTGTGTCAGATGTCTGATGCCGTCCCTGACACAGAGAAGCGTTACGGGCCGAGCTGACACCAAATGTTCACAATTAGACTGGTTTTTTTCCCCCTGGTGTCTGTGTAATTGACAGTCTTAACTTTGCATGAACCAGGAAGTTTGGCCATTTAACTTCCTTGTGATCTCGGGACGAGCAGGTGAGGCATGAGGAATGCAGTGCCACATAGGAGAGAGAGGCATGGAAGGAAAACATCCCGTGGAAAGCCCAGAGATCGCCGCGATGAGGAGCCCGTGATAGTAGCGGCTCACAGCCTGGGCCTGCCGGGGGCCAGGCCATCGGCAGTGATGGAGTCGGCTTACCTCGTGCCTGCCAGGCGGCTGCCGGTGCGGGTGTAACTTTTTCATGTATATAGCCTTGCTGCCGCTGATTTTTAGCTATTGGAAGCAGCCCATTTATAAGCCCTTTCTTTGCTTTGTGTTGTATTCGGGCAACAACGGTTTTTTTCCTGTGTATTGGCCATGCACAGCGCTGTGTCAAAGAAAATGATTAGTGTTTGGAGGCCTTACGCTCTAGGCCTGTTTTGCTATAGACTGAATCTGCCCCAAGGCCCAGAGCCTTATGTCCTGGGCCACAGTTTGACCTTGTAAGACCCATCTGGGACCTCAAAACATTTCCAAATGGGCTCCACCATGTTTCCCAGTGACTGCCCTGGTCCCGTCCTTCCTCTGGCTGCTGGGCCAGGCATGACAAGCAGGGGTCCACTGAGGTCTGGAGATCTGATAAGTGGGGCATGACCCCTGCCTGGGAACGGCCCAGAATGAAAATGATTTCTAAACATTCTTGTTGGTGACTTTTCAGAAATGGTTGAATCTCTTGCCCATCAGTCAACTGCTACTCTGTTACAGGTTTTCCTTTACTGGGTTGCCATTTTAGTTTAGTCTTTACTGTTAAAGTCTGTTATTGTTTAAAATGCATTGAATAACAAACAGTGATTCTCAAATTGGGGGTGGGGGTTGCCCCCTCCGCCCCCCATCCCCCGGAGATGTTAGACAATGTCTGGAGATATTTTTGGTTGTTGCCACTTGGGTATGGCAATGCTACTGGCGTCTAATGGGTAGACAAGGCCAAGAATGCTATTAAACATCCCACAACGCATAGGGCAGCCTGGCCCCCCTCAAAGAATTATAACTAGCCCCCCAGTGCCCATGGCTGAGTTTGACAAACCCCGATTTAAAGAAACATGATTTTAAAACGGAATTTAGTGAACCTATTGCCACTTCCCATATTAAGTAAATGTAAAAATAATGACCACAGTGAAACCTAGACCATGTTGGTGAAATCAAGATGAGATGATCTTTCTCTTTACAACGAAGGGAAATGGCACATGGAGTGATGTCACAGACCTGCCATGGAACTGAGCCTCTCTCCGTTTTTAGATTTTTTAAAAATGTTTTTTATTTATTTTTGAGACACAGAGAGAGAAAGCACGAGCAGGGGAGGGACAGAGAGAGAGAGGGATGTACAGAATGTGAAGCAGGCTCCAGGCTCTGAGCTAGCTATCAGCACAGAGCCTGACACGGGGCTCGAACCCACTAACCGTGAGATCATGACCTAGCTGAAGCCGGATGCCTAACCAACTGAGGCTCCCAGGCGCCCACAGCCTCTCTCCTTAAACGCAATCGGAAGGATTCAAAGAGGGAAGGGAGTTGCTTCATTCCTCGTGATTTGAGGCTACGTTGTGCTGTCTGCCGGGCACCCCTGTGACGTTACCCATCCCAGACTTTGGGAACTACTGCCTCAGCGCTGTGGACGTAAGTTTAAACTCCCCAGAGTAATTGTCCGTAAGGATCTGCTCCCTGTACCTCTGGCTCCATGGGTGCACGAGCTGATCATTAGACATAGAATCCCATTCACTGTTCTCTTTTTTCACAGGTAGTTATAATAATAACATCCCCCTTTAGGCACGGGCTTTTTCATCTTCAAAGCACTTTATAAACATGAGCTAATCTCCCGGCTCCCCAGTGAGGTCAGGAGTCCCACCAGGGCAAGGGAGATGAAGTGAGTCACTGGCAGTCTGGGCTGGGAGGTAGGCGAGGTTAGAGCCAGGATTCAAGTTTACCGTTGCCGGCCTCCTGGACATGTCCTTCAGTGAGCCACACCTTTCTCTTGGCCAGCCCTGTCCCAATGTTTGAGCCAAACCTCAAATTCAGGCAGGTCTGGAGAGAGAGAGACAGAGACAGAGAGAGAGAGAGATTTCTTTTCCCCTCCTCTCCATCGTCTGCTCTTCCAGGGGCCGCTGAATGCTTTGCTTAAAAAAAAAAAGAGTAATAATAGTAATAATAATTCCCCTATGGCAGGTAAAACCCCCCAACCAGGGAGTTACTTTAAGAAAATATTTTCCTTGTAGACCCTGTTTCCCAGGACGTGGTAGGGGCGGATCCAAAGCAATGCTTCTCTTCACAGCCTCTGTTTGAAGACTCTGTGGCTGGCGGGGCCTGGGCTGGGAGGACCGAGGGTGTCTGGCCGCGGCCGTGACCGCTTCAGCAAGGACCACCATGGCGCAGGCCCCGGGTGCCTGTGGCCGAGGGGGTATTTCCTCCGCACTCATCCCTGACACTCCCCAACCTGGCCTGGAGGGGAGCCACCGGGAGGGGTCAGGGACAACCAGCCGGGGCCGGCTTGGAAGGCAGAAGCCATGGGCCCTGACAGCCATTTCATCCTATTTTCCAAGGGTTAAAAAAAAAAAAAAAAAAAAGGAAAGAAAAGTAAAATCCCGAGTGTGCGAGAGACACGTGAGCCTCCCCGTGGATGGCCCAGGGTCTCTGAGTCTCCTGTCCCCTGCAGAAGCGATCCAGTCGGAGGCACACGGGGTCCTGTGCACGGGACTGAAGACGTCTAGAAAATGTACCCTAAGTCCGAGCTGGAGGGTAGGAGTGACCTTGTTGACGTTGGTCAAGTTTCCAGGTTTGGGCTGAGTGAACGTTTTGTGGCCCAGAGACCTTCGAGTGGCTGGCACAAGGCTTCCGACATTACGGGTTGCTTTAAATCTTGTGGATAGAAGGGTGGGGGTCTCTGGCTCAGAGTCACGTGTTGGTCTAAAGGCTTTACCTTTTGTATTGGCTTGGGCTGCTGTAAAAATCTCCGTAGACTGGGTGGCTCAAATGACATTGATCCCGCAGGGTTCTGGAGGCTCCAAGTCCAAGGTCCGAGTGCTGGCGTGGTCAGGTTGTGGGTGAAGGCTCTCCTGGGGATTTAGAGATGGCCGCCTTCTCATTGCCTTCTCATCATGGGGGCTGGAGGTGGGGGAGGGGGGTGAAGAAAGCAAGCTCTCTCCCGTCTCTTCTTGCAAGGGCGCCAGTGCTATCGTGGGGCCTCCACCCTCATGATCTGACTATGCCCCCAAGGGCCCCATCTCCCAATACCATGACCCTGACACTTAGAGTTTCAACGTAGGACTTAGGACTTGGGGGTTTCAAAGTCCTGAGTATTGATGGGGAAAAGGATGCAGGGCAAATGGCTATTCGCTAAGACCCCAGAGCAGCAGCAGAGGCTAGACCGGGCTTCTCCTGCATCTCTTGATGAAGTTGATCACCTGTTCCTTGTAGGATGTGAAGAAGGACCGAGCAGGAGAGCAGGGCTGGGGTGATACGGGAAGCTGGGAGTGAGCCGGAAACGGGGGAAAGGATGATCCTGGCACAGAGTCCCCAGAGCTGGGGTGATGTTGGGAAGCTGGGCTTCGGTTGTGCCTGGTCCACAGCAGCCACCAGCTTGTTTGTCCCGTAAAGGTCAAATCCGGCTGTGGGACAGTCGGCAGCGGCCTGTGTGGCATCTCACTCTGTTGCTAAAGGATCCAGTTCCCCAGAAAACAGAAGTATGGCCCCATGAGGCACAGTGGCCTCCTAGCATTTCAGGATTTCTTCATGCTTCCTGTTTCCATGGTTTCTAACTAAACCAGGTAAATGATATGCAGGTAGATTGGGAGGCAGACAAGGGGAGGGGGCCCCCACTGGGGTAAAACAAGCCCCATCAAAGCGCATTGCCTGGTCTCCCTGTCCCCTCCATTATATGCAGGCTCATCCTGCCTCTCTCCCCCAACCGCCTCTCTGCTTCTTTTCCCTTCTCCCACTTAACCCCTTCCTTCCCCAAACGGCAAATACGAGAGGAGAGATCTCGGAAGCACAGCCTCTCAGATGTGTTCGCTCAAGCCTCCTCCTCACCTTGACCCTTTTCAGCCCAGCTCCGCAAACATGTCTAAGGGCCTTTCTGAACTTAAAAGTGTTCTTGGACCACGCCGCTTAGTTCTTTCTCTTCCTTATACAGAGAGGTAAAGATTTCTGAGTCCTTTTTGACTTTAACAGCTCACCCATCCCTTCCTCTTGGAAATCTCACTCCGGCTTTTCCCACTCTTCCCATGTGGTTCCCTCCAAACCACTTCAGATCTAGTTGCCTTTTCCTTAGTCCTGTTGTGTTCACGCCAGCCTGTTCAAGACTGACCACCCACAGACTCCCTCCATCTCACCTCTGCTCACTGGAGATGAGCTTCAGCCCTACATTTCTATTCTAGAGTCCAATCTGCTGCCAGGGTTTTAGCCACACCCCTCATTAAAAAAAAAAAGAAAGAAAGAAAAACAGCTCTGAAACTTGTATCTGTGGCCTCGGAATGTCTTCAAATGTCAGCTCTGTGTATCCCTTTTTACACCCATCTCCTCAAGTTCATTTCCTTTACCCCCGGATTGGGCTCCGCTCTAGGTTTCTTTCCCATTGGGCTACAGTAATTTGTCTGGACATCAGTGTGAAGTTTTGTTACCTATTTACCTTTTGGCTGGTATTCAGCTGGTCACTATAATTTAATATATACCTGTAAGGTTGGCTCTTTAAACCCAAGGGTCATTATGTCTGTCTTGTTCCTCTCTGCACTTCCTGGGAGTTCATTTCATTTCACTCTGCCGTCTTAATAAATGCATGATAATTAAACTAAAAGTATTGTTCCCTGAACTTGCACAGCACTTTTGACCCACACTTCACACACACCCCCCATTCTCCACGGCCCCACCCTGGAAGGGAACTTGACACCTTATCCCCAGAGCTTCTCATCCTTTTGAACTTGAAGACCCACATTAATATTACATATTTTCACAGACTCCTATTGACTGAATAATGACTTAATATTTTACCCACTAAATATTTGAAAAACTCAACATGTTTGTGTACGGCATTATGTTGTCAATCTTCTAACAATGCTTTACATGCCTTAATTTTGTGGGACACTGGCATTAATTTGTAGCCATCAAGTGACCGCCAACCTCAACCTGGGCAGTGGTCCCCAGCTGGTTTTCCTGGCCAAGTGCCCATCTCTCCAGTCTGCCCCACTCACTGGTACGTTATGCACCTTTTTACATATGCTACTTCCTGTTTCTACCCTAGACTTTATCTTGACGGGAAGCTCCCTAACCTGCCATCTGGGTCCATCACTGGCTTTCAGTCCGTTCCCCTTGGACACATACAGTCCATTTGGGGAAATTTTCCCCCCACCCCCTCAGCGGACACTTAGGCTCCAGTCGCTTGATCTTGGCACCTGCTGTTACCTGTGTCTGGAAAGCCCCACCTTTTTAACTGTGAGAGCTACCTGTCTGGTAGATCCACATTCAACCTTCCCGACTTTGCCAGTCCGTAGAGTTCATTCCTCTGCTCCACGTGTCTCGTCCCACAGATTTGTGCTGAAAATGTGTTCGTGTGCCATCTTGCTTTTATAAACATGCGCACGTGCACGTGTCCACACATTTTGAAACTTTTAATGTGGAAATGATTCAAGCATTCTAACAATAGTATGAGATGCTCCTATACCCTCTACCCAGATTTGCCTGTTTTTAACACTTTACCCTGTTTGCTTTACCATGTACTCTTATTTTTTTTCTTCCTTAAACACTCAGAGATAAGTTGCATTCATCATGGGCTTTTTCCTCTAAATACAGCGATGTGCATTTCCTAAGAAGAGGGACATCCTATTTTGAAGAGCGACCGTCTTCATGAATTTATACCTGTGGGATACTCTTGTGTATTCTTTGTCCATGGTCTGGTTTTATCAGTTCTTTATGATACCATTTCCCTCCAGAAATGAATGCAGTCTAGAGAAGGCTGTTACTCTGGGTTTTCACGTCTTCTTGGCCCCCTTTAATCTGGAACATTTGCACAGCCTTTGTTTTTTTTATGATATGGGCATTTTTGAAGAGTACAGTTTCCCCCCTCTTCCATTTTGCTAATGGAAAATTCCTCATTTTGTGCACAAAGTTTTCTTGTGGTTCGACTGAGGTTACGTGTTCTTGGACTTCTCAGTAGGTGGTATGGTGACCTTCTCAGCATGGCACATCTAGAGGTCCCCAGCGTCCATCTGTCTGGGATTGGTGATGTTAATTTTGCCCAGTCATGTAAGGAAGGTGTCCTCTGGTTTATCCAGTGTATAATTACTGTGTTTTTTCTCTATTGCAACTAATAAATGGTCTATTGGGGAGATATTTTAAGGTCAGGCAAAAATCCTCATCGAAATTTCCTCCTAGAATTGGCATCCAGTGATCATTCTTGCCTGATCCAATCACTGTGCCAGTTGCAAATGATTTTCCACGTCCACTGCTCCCTCAACATTTATCATTTGGTTCTTGGCACTCTATTAGCAAGAGTCTACTCACCTCCCTATTTATTTATGTAATAAATAAATACGTCTTGCTCACTCTTGGCAGGGACTCGTGAATGCCTAAGTATTCATTGGTTTATAATTCACTATTTTACTTGATGATTTTGGTGCTCAGACTCTCCCAGATTTGGCCAACGAGAGCTCCTTCAAACTGGTTCTTGGGTTCCTCCACAAGGACACTTTTACAGTATTGTAGCCCCTTAAAAAGAAGGAAGCCCCTTGAGAACACATTAGTACTGTGATCCACACATGCTAGTAACTCAGATGTGGCAGGGGGAGAGAGGTGACCGGTGTCTGTTGGATACTTTTTTGGGTCCCTACATGCTGCTGTTCAGTAACATCCATAGTGCAGCGATCTAAGACACACCTGCTCAAATCATTTCATGGTTAGAGACTTCGCAATATCATAGCACGAAAAGTTCTACTGGCTTGCACTGGGAAATCAAAGAGGGCTGATCACTGATGTTACCTCTTCTCTTCGCTCCCCTTCTGACCACGCCGTGTTGTTTCTGTGTAGGTAGGAGGCCGGGTGGACCAGCACCCAGCTTTGACATTGCCATGAAAGAGCTGAAATAAGAACCATCTAGTGGAGATGATTTTTGACCAGGAATGTAAGTTTAGATATGTTCATGGGCCACAGAGGCAACCCAAGGGAATGAATAAGGCTGGTGCTTTGGCATAGTACAGACGCCCGCACCCTGGAGAGCCCATGCCCTGCCCTAAAGAGGCTGCTGCTTCTCAACTCATGCTTGTTCTCATGTCGGAATCCAAGCGTGGGGTTGCCTGATCTTCTCGTTTTTCAAGACCATCCCGAAATCGGGATTTTTATGTACGATCTAAAAAATCTCCCATCTTTGCATCTCATCACCTAAATGCTTCCAAAAGAATGTCGAAGCGCACTTCAGGTCCGTATGCCGAGCGAGCTAGCGGCATGCGTCTTGGGCCCCCCTTACATCAGAGTCCGGAGTGGAGACTTGATGGTTGACCTTTCACACATCTTCCTGAGGATATAATTTGGTGATTCTGTGACTCCTTATCCAGAGGACGAAACCTTCAAGGTGCGTCTTAAAGTCCCATTTCGAAAACAAAACAAGAAATAAAATCCACATATGTTCAACGTAAGCTGTGCAGATCCCAAGTGTATGGCTAAGGACCACCCTCCAGAGCAGCAAATCCTACTGGCTTCCTGGATCCAGTTTTCAGGCAGATGGAGATATGTTACTTGGTGTGTGGAGAGGAATTATTAGCCTCTTCTCTGGGACCGAACAAAGGTGGATTGTAGTGACCGCTGCCCCCTTGTTGAGCCACATGCCAGGGCTGTCACCCTGCCAAGCCATTTCCAGGGGGAACATCTTCACTGTGTGCGGTTGGTCACGGCTTCACAAATATTTCCACTGAATTGTTACCAAGAAAACCTTTGCCTTATGAATTTTTGTTTTATTACTTTGCTAAAGCAAATACACTCCAGAAAGACATGCGGTAATCCACTTCAGTCAAATGCTATGCCCAGCGCTCCATCTCTCCCTCTGTCTCTTTTCTCCCCCCTCTAAAGAAAAAGCAGAAGAAATGCCGGCTTCTAACACATTGCATTTTTTAGAAGTCCATGTTCTCTTCTCCCCTGCTCCTCGCTAGGGATAAGTCTGTGGGATGTCACATGTCAAAAGCTAGTTTTTTGACCCATAAACTCAAATAAAACCTATTGCTTCCTGTTTATTTATTTTTTTTTAATTTTTTTAATTTTTTTTTTATTTTTGAGAGAGAGAGACAGCGTGAGCAGGGGAGGGTAAGAGAGGGAGACACAGAATCTGAAGCAGGCTCCAGGCTCTGAGCCATCAGCACAGAGCCCGATGTGGGGCTCGAACCCATGAACTGTGAGATCATGACCTGAGCTGAAGCCGGATGCTTAACCGACTGAGCCACCTAGGCGCCCCTGCTTCGTATTTACAACGGACAGACCTATCTGTTTACACTTGACCCCTTTGCCTCTTTTCTGAACACCTCCCTGTCTCTTCTTTCTGGGGAAATGATACCAGGGCAGTAGATCTCATGATCGAGATTTTTAAAATTCTTTCTGATCTGAAGACTTTCCCCTTTCTCAGGCTTGTGTCCTAGCCAGAGCTGTCAGAGAACACCACTGTGACCCCCTGGACCAGAGCGGGGGACCGGACTGTGAAGGACTCTGAATACGGGGCCAAATCACTGCATTCCAGGCCTTCCCTAAAATTTCCACAAGACCTTGGCCTCTCTCCTGCTCAGAATAGCATCCCTACCTTGAGGAGAGCTATCTCCCGGTGTCTCCTTGGAAAGGGCAAATGAGTCTCTCTCGGCTCTGGTTTTGCAGACTCAGCCTCACGGGGCACAAACCTGAAATACAGTGGTTCATGCCCTCTGTTTGCTTTTACTCCCAGCCACATCTGGAGGCCAAAATTCATAAATATATCGCCAAACCCGACAACGGTTTACTGAGTTCGTATGTTAAGAGAAAGGGGGAAAAATGGTCCTCCCGACTTGTCGGGTGTAAAATGGATAGAGAAGTCGATGGGCAGGGCAGACTATAAGCCCGACTGTGTTTATTAGCATCTGAGGCCTGCCTGCAGCCGGTGGAGGCCTGAGCCGGGCCGTGTTTGTCTTGGGGGTTTAGCCCAGAGAGCTCCCTGGTGCACCCCCCGTATATATACAGCCAAGAGTCTCTTGAACCCACCAGAGACTGAGGGAGGGAGACAAGGGCTGCTCAGAGGTGGAGACCACAGATTCGATAGGGGGAGAAAGGCAGCGGGCACCCGGCCGTGTTTACCATTGGGAAGTACAGTGGGTGGGCCAAGTCTTGTGACGTACTTGAGGCTTTAAAAAATGGTCATAAATCTGATGTCTGTCAAACAGGGCTGGCATTTTCTTTTCCTTTCACAACCAGGTTTTGTATGACCTAAAAAAAAAAGAAGAAATTTTTTTAAGAGAAGAAATCCACTAGAAGAAATGCCGTGAAGAAGGTCCCTCAATATCCCACTGTTAGGGTGAACCAGTCCCCATGACCCCCACCGCCAAGAACTCATTGGAAAATCCGGGCCGGAGGCTCACAGGGAACAGGGTGTCGCCATTCTTTTTAGCATTTTTTCCCCAGAAATGTCAGGGTGGGTGCCTCAGCACCGACTGAAGCAAGACCTGAGGCTCTGCATTCAACCGCTTGGCTCTCGCCGCGGCCGACCTGGAGGACCTCAGACAAGCCAAGCCCTCCTTCAGGCAGCTGCTTTCTCGGCCATAAATAAAGCAGGAACCGAGGGAGCGACTCCGGAGGGCCCCAGGCCTGGGGGAGGACGTGCTGTTGGTGGCCACCAGCCACGGACCCTCTGACTAGAAAGAAATGTGCTGGGGACGTCCTTTGAGCAGGCGGTTTGGCTCTCCGGGACCTCACGTCTGAGGTGAGGCTGCCAAAGAAAAGGGCACTTTTTGTGGTCAGAGCCTGGGGCTTGGACGAAACCCTTGGACAGAGGGAATATGTGCCTGGGGGAAGGCGTGGCCCCGCTGAGGAGGAGAAACCCCCCCTGTCTTGTGAGGGGTGCGGCTGCCAGGCCTCTCCGCTCAGGGAACAGTGAGCCACTGTTGGAGAGCTTGGCCTGCCCTGGCGTCCAGGTGTGCCCTGGCCAGTCAGGTGTGTCATCTCGTGAAAAGAGGCACGAAGGTCCTAGTGTCCCCCACCCCTCGCGTCCCCACCGTCGCCCAGCTCTACCGTGCCATCCCGGAACTTTCTATTCACTGGGGAAGCGCCTCCTCTGTGATCACGGCGGGTCCCATGGCGCCCGGCCCTCTGGTCCTAGACTGGCTGCTGGGTGCCGAGGCCTCCCCCCCTTCCCCCGCCAGACCTTCGTGTTCCTTTTCCACACCGGGCAGTGTCCCAGCCAAGCCGTGAGCCGTCGGATCTCAAGAGCTCACTGCTTTTCAAGGCATTTTTCCTGGCCGCTGGCCACACTTGACTGCTTGGTTATTTGGGCAGGGTTGTTCAGGGCTGTGAAACCAGTCAGGCTGGAGGGGGAGGCTGGGGCTCAACCCAGTGCGGTGGGATTTCCCTGTAGGGTCTGGGTAGGGGGGCACGGACATGTCCCCAGCAGGGACCCCTGGAAGAAACCCAGCCCCGAGATACCAGTACTTTTCCACCGGCGGGTAGGGCTGGGAAGAGGAGAAGGCTGAGCCCCAGCGACCTAGCAGCCTAGGGATTTTCCAGGCTTGCCTTGGGGAGTGGGGGGTTATCCCAACGGGGGACCAGGAATCCGGAAGCCTTTATCTTACTTATTTAATTTTATTTTAACCAAGCTTTGCTCACGGTGATAAAATGTTGAGTGGTCATGCTGGAGGCCCTCATCAATGCTGTCCCAGAACCCAATGGGCCGGAGGCGTAAAATCTCACGATTCTGCTTGGTCCCTTTAAGACCTGTTGCGGTCCGCCTGGGTTCAGTGGTAGGTGCTAGAATGAGGCATCGGTCTCGGTCTCAAGGACTCGCTGAGTTTCCTACCTTACTTACCCTGAGGTCATGTCTGCAGCTTGTGTGCCCCTGGCTTGTATCCTCATGGGTCTTGTGTTCTCTCAAGCCTAGTTCTATTTTGCTTTAACTGTTTCAGAGTTTCCACTCTGCAGTGTGGCCTTGGAGTGGGGTCCACCCCAGCTATGTCTGGGGTCCAGCCAAAGGTGGCAGCTCCCCCGTGTTAGCTCACATGGCTCCTGTCATTCCCTGAGAGGGGCCTCTGCTGTGGCCGTAACTCGCTTCCCACCCCCCACGTCGCTCTTCAGGGCCTCCTCACGGAAGCTCCGCCATGACCGATCAGTGAATGCTGTGTGTCCTCAATCGTGACTGCTGGCAGGGGCCGTGTCCCCTGTGTGACCAACAAAGCCCCAGCTCCCAGCACGGCATCCCAACACACCGTGGATGCCCAATCACGATTTGGGTTAATACCTCCAGGATGGGGGGCGGTATTAATGCCGCCAAGGATGGGCGCTGGGGGAATGACGTACACAGGTACGCCTGGGCATTTATTTGTGCGTTCTGGCTCCTCACGCTTCTGTTGGCTCTGGTTCATACCAGGCCACTCCCAGAAATGGCAGAAAAAATGATTTCTATTTAATATTCAAGTCTGATTCTTGATCTCTCAAACGGAGGGTTGTGATCAGAGGTGTGGGTTGTGGTATGCTTGTTTTACATGGAAACACAATGCAAGTGGGATCGTGGGTTCTGCCTATTTGTTGTTGTTACCGTTGCATATTGCAGAGGTGGATAATCATAGGGGCATTTTTCTGAACCAAAAAAAAAAAAAAATGGGACTGCCATCTCCTGGTCACGTGGCAAGTGTTTAAAAGTCCTAAGTTCTGACTTGGTGTTAGTATAAGGTGAGGCGTTAGTTCCTTTCGCTGTTGGCCAGTGAGAGGTGGCCCCGCTCACCTCCAGGACCACCCATGTCACACGGTGCTTTCTGCAGAAGGGCGCAGAAGGTTCTGTGTGCTTTGAATTACTCACAGGAGCATCCTTTTGAATTAAGAGTTTGGTTTTGGTGACGAATCTTCAAATGCCTCCATACTGGAACTTTGGAGTCTGGTCTAAGCATCCGCATGTAGCCGGAGCCTTCTGGTTGAAAGGCCCAGTTAGTAGGAATGTCTGCACAGGGGGCCAGGGCTTTTGGGGGCGGGGAACAGTGCGAATCCTACAGACTCTGAGTTCTAGATAACTCCCGTGCTCAGCTACCTGTGTTCTAGCCCCGTTCTGCCTCCACCCCGGGGCCTCCCTCAATGCTGAAGCTGGGCACCCGCATTTCACAGCTGGCAGCTGACACAATGTAGGCGAGCAGAGAGGAGCACACAACAAGCAAACAGCTAATGTATACAGTTTGCAAAGATGTACCTTCAGCAGGTGTCTAAACATGTATGTAAACATCGATGGGGAAAGGCACCTGGGCAGCTCGGTCGGTTAAGCCTCCGTCTCCGGCTCAGGTCATGATCTTGCGGTTTGAGGGTCCGAGACCTGCATGGGGCCCTGTGCTGACAACTCAGAGCCTGGAGCCTGCTTCAGATCCTGTGTCTCTCTCTCTCTCTCTCTGCCCCTCCCCCACTCACGCTCTCTGTCTCTGTTCTTCAGTGGGCATATCTGCGTTTCCTGCCCCGCAGGGAGATTCAAGAGTACAAAATGCAGTCACCAAACTAGCAGATTAATTTAAGATGATGCATTAGTTTGCTGGGGGTAATATTACAAAAAGTACCACAAATAAACAGGCTTACACAATAGACATTTATGGTCTCACAGCTTTGGAAACTAGAGGGTCAAAGGGTTGGTTCCTTCTGTGGGGCTGAAGGGGGGTCTGGTCCGCGCCTCTCTCTTGGCTTCTGGGGTTTGCTGGCAATCGTCGGTGTCCCCTGGTGTGTTCAGACATCGCCCCGTCTCTGCCTTCACTTCCACTGGGCGTGGTTCCTGTGTGTGTCTGTATTCAGATTTCTCCTTTTTTATAAAGACACCAGGCATATCATGGTAGGGGTGCCCCGTTACTTCAGTACTACCCCGTCTTAACTGAATACCTCTGCCACAACCTAACTTCCAACTAAGATCACATCCTGAAGCACTGAGGATTAGGGCTTGAACCCATGAATCTGTTCCGTGGGGGACACAATTCAACCCAGAACAGATGACAAATGACCAACCTTTACAACCAAATTATAAAGGGACCTCAGATTCAAGCATTTGCAAAGTACTAATCTCACCTCATGCCTTGAGGTTAATTTTAGGCACCCAAGAAAATGCCCAGGGGGAGGTTAGAAATTGCTGGGGAAGGGCAGAGTTAACCCTTTGATGCCCGTCCTAAGGCTTCCGTGATTTCTGCCTTACAGACACACACACTATTATTTTTTTTATTATAAGTTTAAAAAAAAACTTTTGAGAGAGAGAGAAAGGGAGGGAGGGAGCACATGAGTGGGTAAGGAGCAGAGGGAGAGCCAATCCCAACCAGACTCTAGTCTCACCACGGAGCTCGACATGGGGCTTGATCGATCCCACGACCCTGGGATCACGACCTGAGCCGAAATCAAGAGCTGCCCAGACCCTCAACCGACTGAGCCACTCAGGTACCCCCATACTATTGTTTTCTTAATAGTTTTCTACATGGTTTCATATTTTTAAATAAACACACACTAAGAGGAAAATCCGCATGATGTCAGAAATGGAATTGGAGGTCATTGGACATAAGTAGAAAATACAGTGAAATCATAAAAGATTGAGGTTTTGTGACTTTCCCAAGTCTCTGTGCCTGAGAATCGCTCTCTCTTCGTATAGTCAGAGTCTAGAGTTATTATTTAAAGTACAAATGGGGATGCTTTCCTGCTCGGATCAGTATGGAAAGAGACCAGAAACGGGAAAAGCACCTTCGTGTGAGCTGCTGTTATTTAGCCATGTCGGAGTGTGGCCGACACTTACCTCAGGTACCACAAGGGGATGCATCGCCCTGAGTTTAGGAAAGACTGACACAGTCTGGTGTCCACATCTCGTGGATGAGAACTTTAAGGCCTCTGGGAAACAGAGATCTCTGACAGCCTTCGGACCCCATCGCTAATTCATGGCCAACCTGACTCTAGTCCAGTGGTTCTTAACCAGGTGCCATTTTGCATCCTTCTTCCCTTCAGGGGATATCAGACAGTGGTCTGGAGACATTTTTTATTTTCCCTACTGGCATCTAGTGGGTGAGGTCAGGGAGGCTGCTAAATATCCTGTATCCTGGGCACAGGACTGGCTCCACCACAAAGAGTGATCCAGCCCCAAATGTCCCTAATGCTGAGGTTGAGGACCCTTCTCCAGGACTTCTTGGCTCTTGTCTTCTCTTTGCCCCCTTCCTCCTGCTGCCTCTTCCACTTGACTGCAAGTGCTGTCTGTCTTCAAAGCTAACCAGTAGCTTCTTTGGCTGTACCAAAGAAGGATTGGAAGACATCATCTTCTATAACTTACGAGGCTTCTAAGCCTTTTGGTGGTACAAGTTACCACCTCTGGTTCTCCCAACGATCTCTTGGCCACGTACTCTTGTTAAATTTTCCCTGTTACTCATTAGAAAAAGCTTGAAATCGGATGGTGGCAGAAATGGGACTCCCCTCCGTCTTCCTACACACAAAACAGTAGGATGATCTCCATTCCCGCCCTAAATGGAGGAAGTTTAGTGAAGTGGGGTTTCTTAGGGTGGTACTCTGAAGGATTTTATATCCACCCAACAGAACAAAAAGATAAGTCTGCTTATGTATTATGCCTTCAAGAGGCATCCATCCTTGTAAGGACAGAAAGACAACTCCGCTGAGTTCTTATAATACAGATCCAGCTAGAAATTTGCAGAGCCAAGGTGGAGGGGAAGGGAGGGCTCGGAGCAGCTAGGTAGGAAGAGATGAATATCCACCAAGTAGTACTGGAAACCACTGTTCCAAAACTCATATTGATGCCTGTGCAAAGGTCATTCTGCCCAGTTCTTTCTGAAACCTCTAAGGTGATGGGCATACTCAATCTCCCCCTGGTTGTGAGCCTGACCCTTCACTCTGTAAGTCCATAGAACTTTGCCTACCATGTCTTGGTGTAAGGCATGGTTCCACAGCCTGTGCCCATATGCATTGTGAGCCCAGTACAGCTGGGTTTTGTGGAGTTTCTTCATTAGACTCTGAGCCTTTGGTGGCAAGGCGTGTTTATCCCATGTTCCTCCGTACATCCATGTGTGGATCACTACTCCCCTGCAGGCCATTTGGTTACATGTTTGGGGGTTTCTGAGCCTTTTGGCAGGAGGCTGGACTTCTCCCAGTCTGCCCCCCGCCCCATCTCTCCCAACCCCTCCCCTCAGCCATTTTGTCTGTCGATGGGCTGGCAGATTCACCTGTGTTCCCACAGTTCCTGGGTCTCATTGGCAGCCTGGAATGACCTCTGACTCTCAGTTTAAGTAACTGTTTCTGAAGATCATACTCCACATGGAATCAGTGGTGTCACACCATGGGAGGGACCAGGCGGGGTCCCCGGACTGCCCTGCCCCGAGTGGGGGCTGGTTGCCGTGGGATCAGGGAGCCAAGTTAAACAAGCCAGTGATCTGTCCGGCTTCTGGTTACCACTCAAGGCTTTACACTCAGCTGAGCTCGGAAAATGAGGCGTCCTACTATGGGGCTTTAGGAATTCCATTTAATATTTTAAAATATCTGCGCATTCTTTCCTGGTCTCGGTGAAGTAACCTCTTTTCTGTTAGGGTTTCCTGATAAACCTGAAGAAATCCCCACCGTTGTCCACCCATGGCTTCCACGAGTTAAATAATCATTCTTTGAGCTCACGGCTTGCCTTTCTTCTGAAATCACAGATCTCTTACCCCACTGTCTGCTCCAGCTTGGTTCTCCTATGTCCTCAGACATCCCCGGGAGACAGGAAGGAGGAGGAACGATGGCCCAGATTTTGCCGATGGGGATGATAAAACAGCATAAATGCAGGGTCGAGGCCATGCTGTCACCAGGCTCCCATGAGGGCCTCTTGCTGGTCTGATTTTGAGCCCAGCCAAGTACCTCCCGATGGCCTCATTGGAGCACCCCGCCTCAGCCAAGCTTTCTCGCTTTTCTCTCCTTGGCAATTAATTGATCACCTACTGCCTGCCGACTGTATGGGGGTGTCTGTGCATGATGCGTTTCTACGGATGCTCAAAAAGTGTTAAAGGGGCACCTGGGTGGCTTAGTTGGTTGAGTGTCTGACTTCAACTCAGGTCATGATCTCACAGTTTGTGGGTTCGAGCCCTGTGTCGGGCTCTGTGCTGACCGCTAGCTCAGAGCCTAGAGTCTGCTTCACATTCTCCCTCTCTCTCTCTCCCTCCCCTGCTCGCGCTATCTCTTTTTGTCTCTCAAAAATAAATAAAACATTAAAAAAAATCTTTTAAAGCGTTAAAAACCCAAGATGGTACAGCTGGAAAGTGCACAGTGTAGAAATGCCCGCCATCCTCCTTTCCACTAAAACCAAGTTAAACTTCTGGCTAATGACCCCACAATCATTTCGTCCTCTCCTGCCCAGACGCCCCCACCCTGCCAACCCATGGAGGTGGGAGCCGCCTTCTCCCCCGGCTCCTCGCTCTTGTGCGTATCCGTGCACATGCGCATAGTATGACGTATGTTATATAACGTGCACACCTAATACCCATCACACAGCATGAGCACCGCTTGTTTGGGGCATCATCTCTCCTATAAGGTTTTCGGCTCTGGGGAGCTTGCAACCTGCCGTTCCCTGCTTTGTATTTCTTTCAAAAATATTTTTTTAATTAAGTTTATTTATGTATTTTGAGGGTGGGGGAAGGGCAGAGAAAAAGAGGGAGAGAATCCTAAGCAGGCTCTATGCTGCCAACGCAGAGCCCGATGCAGGGCTCGGACTTGCAAAACCTCAAAATCATGAGGTGAGCCGAAACCAAGAATCAGACACTCCACCGACTGAGCTACCCGGGCGTCCTGTGTGCTTTCTATTTCTGGTGCTCGTACTAACAACTGGCACACAGTAGGTGCTCCATTAACGCTGACATGCGTCCGTGGTGTCCGTGGCGTATAGTGATTTTAGATAAGGTCCGTGCCTGTGTCGTAATTTGTTGTTAAAAGATCACTGGAAGGCTTCGTGGTGGTGTTTGCTTAGGAAAACCCATCCTTGGGGTGCCTGGGTGGTTCAGTTGGTTAAGTGGCCGACCTCAGCTCAGGTCATGATCTCACAGTTCGTAGGTTCGAGCCTCACATCAGGCTCTGTGCTGACAGGTTGGAGCCTAGAGCCTGCTTCGGAGTCTGTGTCACCCTCTCTCTGCCCCTCCCCCACTCACACTCTGTCTCTCAAAAATGAATAAATGTTAAAAAATTAAAAAAGAAAAGAAAAGAAAAGAAAAGAAAACCTCTCCTTGGGCACCTGGGTGGCTCCGTCGGCTTAGCGTCTGACTCTTTGGCTTAGGTCATGGCCTCAGGGTTGGTGGGTTTGAGCCTCAACTCAGGCTCTGTGCTCACGGTGTGAAGCCTGGGTGGGAGTCTCTGTCTCTGTCTGTCTCATTCTCTCTCTCTCTCTCTGCCCCTCCCCAAGTTGTGCACGCGTGCTCTCTCTCTCTCTTAAAATAAATACACTTAAAAACAACAACAACAATAAGAAAAGAAAATCCCTGCTTCCCTGCAGGGTGGTGGCCGCTGTCGGTGTCCATCAGGCAGGCAGGTCTCTGTGTGGTCCCGAGGAAGGGCTGGGAGGTGAGTGTGCCCCTCCACACCACCCCCATTCCTCGCCCCGGCTGGCCCTGTGTCATCTGGCTGCCCCTGGACGTAGTGCCGCTCAGTGCAGGCTCGGGACAGCGTCTTTGTCTTCCCATAAAAGACTGGCGTGGGCAGGCTCGTGGTGTCAGACGGAGTGTCTTCAGGCCTCAGAACGATCAGGGGCTGACACCTGTGCCCCAGGACCCTGCCAGGCCTTGGAGGTAGGGGGGGGGGGGCTGTGATGGCCCCCTGGGAATGAGAAACCGGGGGGGGAAATGGGCACAGCCTGGCCCTCTGCGCTCCTGTCAGCCAGGGAGCATTCAACTCCGTTTTCCGTTAAATGCCGGGGTCCTAATCCATGTGCGTTAGGCGGGAGGGAAGGCTGTTAAACATAAGGCATCTCTTATGCCCAGACCTTGTTGCAAGTGCTTTACCAATATTAATTTAACCTTCCAACAGACTTCTAGGTAGGTATTACCCTTATTCCCCAAATTGTTGACAGATGAGGAAACTGAGACACAGAGAAGTCCAAGACTTTGGGTAAATGGTGGAGGTGGGATTCAAACCACGCACTCCAGCCCGGTTCTGGGTTCTCCTGCTTTAAGAAAGATGTTTGAGAGTTTGAGGGCCTAGTCCCCACTGCCCTGGACTCCTGAGTTTGCTGAAATAGCGCCCCCCCCCCCCCCCGCCAGTGGGTATTTGTGCAGAAAGTGGCCCTTCTCTGGCGGAGATTGGGCATGCAGGGGGTGGTATGCAGCCTGGAGTAAAGTTTCGGGGGTTCTGCAGTGCGGCCCAGGGGAAACTGTTTGCTGGTGTTGAGAGAGGAGACGAAGATGGAAGAAGCCGTGGCAATGCCCTGGGGCGGGCATCCCCTCCCGACCAGCCCGGACACCCGCCCCGGGGAGGGGGGGAGGGTTGGGAGCCCCCTTGCCCCCCCCGCCTTGCTGTACAGCTATTAAGTGGGGATTTGCCAATCAATAAATCAAGGCACCTGAAAAATGAACTGCAGAACCACACTGGCTCCTTTCCCCCTTCTTGATTAACACAAACAACATCGTGAAATGTCAACCTGTCAGTCGTTTGGAAAGTTTGTGGCATGGAAAGGCGATTACCCAAATGACTTTTTAAAAGTAGGAGAATTTGCCTGTCTGAACGGTTTTTAATTAATGCCCCGAGTTAATGTTAATAACTCTTCATAGCTCAGGGACCCGGCCTTGGGGTGGGTTTAGGAAACACTTGGTATCTCTGGCAGAGGTAGGGTGTTGGCCTGGCTGGCAAGGGCGGGGGAGGGGGGGATGTTGGCAGCTTTTGAAAGCTAAGGGACCTCGGGGTCCCTTCGGGCCTCAGAGGGGAGCAGGCTGTATGCAGGGAGGGTGTGGGTTCAGTAGCATCGTGACTCTTCATGGCGACCGTCAGATTTGCTGCTGCCCAGGTCGGCTCCCCAAATACGTACCCCCCCTTACCCAGGGATTCTTTGAAAAAAAAAGTGTGGCTTGGGGTTACACCATTTCAACTTAGCTCCCTGATTTTCTGTGATCTCATATTCCCTTAAAATATCATTGGAAAAGTGTTTTTGAGTTGAGCATTTTCTTTTCCATTAAACACGGTGAAACCGACACACTTGGAGGCCAAGACTTGGCGAGAGGGCGGGGCCCAGGGGCCTCGCACACCTCTGCCGGGCAGCCCTCGGCAGGCCAGCACGTAGCCGCAGAGCCCTCCTGATCCTTGATGCTCCTGCTCCCAGCGGGTACTTGGAGGGGAACTTACCGACACCACGTGCTCCGGAAGGTGTCCCCAGGGGCAAAGAGGTGGTCTTAAAGGAGAAAACCGATGGGCTTGTGAACTTTCTATTTTATTTTCTTTTTTCCTTTTAAGCACTGTGGGTTGGGCTCTGTCTTTAGGTTCCTGTTAGAGACCCAGCTCAGGCAAGACCCAGGACAGAGCGCAGGAGCCCCAATGTTGGCAGCTCCAGGTGGAGGTGGGGTGCGGAAGACTTGAGACGGGCGCCTCCAGGGGCACCAAGGACAGCCGCTCTGCTCCGCAGTCGTGAGGGAGCTTTGCCATTGTGCCCGTCACCCCATCTTTGTTTGTTTTTAATTTTTTTAATGTTTATTTTTTCAAAAATTTTTATTCGTTTTTTGAGAGACAGAGACAGAGCACAAGCAGGGGAGGGGCAGAGAGAGAGGGAGACACATAACCCGAAGACAGGCTCCAGGCTCTGAGCTGTCAGCGCAGAGCCCGACGCGGGGCTCGAACCCATGAATCGCTAGATCGTGACCTGAGCCAAAGTCAGACGCTCAACCGACTGAACCCCCCCAGGAACCCCAGGCACCCACATCTTTGGAGGACTGTGGGCCAGAGCGTGGCACAAAGCAGTAGCAAAACTCCTCTCATCAAGGGTTTATCCTGGGCTCCGGGGGTCCCAACACAAGAGGCATGTTGCCTGTGCTCCAGGATTTCAAGATCTCCTTGGAGCAGGTGTGAGTGGGGAGACAGGATAGGGAAGCTCTTCCTCCTCCCGTCCCCTATTCAGCACACGTGTGGGGGCGCCCTGTAATACAGTGGCTTGAGTGTGAGCTGCCGCTGAGGCCTGGGAAGTCCGGTGGCTTCTCAGGGAGGTGGGACCTGGGCTGGGCCTCAAGGGAAGGTGTTAGGGAGAGACAGAGGGAGGGAGGCACTCCAGGTGTGGGGAGCGAAGATTAGATAAGAAGTGGAGAAACCCTGGGCTGGGAGAGGAGAGGAAGGACAGTGTAGATGGCCTCTGATTTCAGGCGGGCGTGTGGACGGCAGTAGGGAGCCGCACAGCTCTGTTGAGCAGGGTTTGGTAGACCTAGTTGATATTTTAGAGTGATAAACCGGGAGAGGGACACTGAAGGGGCAGGATCGGCCGGATGCGGCAAGTTGAAAGCCCATGTAGGGGGTCATTGTGGCCGTGGAAGGCAGAATAGCAAGGTGGCTGTCCACTTCATCCCTGGAGCCAGAGGATCTTGGTGCAAAATGTGGACTCAACTCTGCTAGTCTCGTGACCTTGAACTAGTTGTAAATCTTTCTGTAGGTCAATTACCTTATCTTTCACGTAGGGAATACTAATATTCATCCAACCAAAAGAGGGCTGCATCCTACAACGTGTGCTGATCACACAGTGGAGAACCAGACAGCCACTCTGCACGCAGGAATCTTACAGTCTAGTAGTAGGGTTGTAGGCAGACACACAGACTAAAAGGAAATAAATACGTCTGATCAGCTCAGATTAGGTTAAGTGCTATGAAGAACACAGTGGCTTTCACTGCTTGGGTGGCCTGCGTCATAGGGTCATCACAGACGCCTCTCTAAGAGCAGTCGAAGCCGAGACTTCGGAAGTTAAAGTGTTTCAAAGCTGAGGACACAGTACATGCAAAGACCCCGAGACCCCAAAGAACTTAGAGCTTTTCAGCCCAGACATAGAGCTAGTGTGCGGACGGATAGAGAACAGAGTGAGACGTGGCACAAGATGAGGGAACTGAGTAAACGAACACATGTAAAAGGCTGGGACACAGTAAACACTCAACAGGTGACATTTTTATTATGTGGATGTTCTGAGCCTGAGGTTGGCGAGAGCCCGGCTGTGGTCAGGGCCATGGGGACAAAAGAGAAGACAGATCATGAACATGAACAACAATGTCAGAAGAACCGGTGAGAGGTGGGGTGACTCCCGTGATTTGGGGGGGATATTGCCCATGTGGATAACTGAGAGAGAGAAGTTAAATTCCCCAAAATGGGGAGGATCCGAGGGGGGCCTGGTGGAGGGCATCAGGGGGTCCCTTGGATGTGGAGAATTTGAAGTTCTTTGGGAATCATTGATTAGCTTGCACACTGGGGCTTGGGAAAAGGGGGCAGGGAGTTGGGAACTGTTCAAGAATGAGAGGAGGCCTGAGCCGTGGGGTCCCCCTCTATGCTGGACCCAGGAGGAAGAGGAGGATGGGGGAAGCTCCTGAACCCGGGCACCCGAATGAGGCCCGGGAGGATCCTGGTTCTCGGGCTCCAATCCGCCCTCCCCGTCCCAGGCTCTCCTGCAGCAGCGGGCCCCTTATTTCTGGCGTTGCCTCTGCGTCTCCATGGAGCTTGGCCTCCGTTTCCAGCCTGGGGTTATGTAACAGGCTCCGGGAAGTGCACGAGGCCGTAGGTCCTGAACCAAAACGGCTAGTGTCATCAGAGCCCTCTGTCTCTAAAGGCACAGGTATTTGGAAAATGCCACGGAGCAGGTCTGTTAACCCTCTGGCCTACAGCCTGTCAGTCAAGTTAGGTTTCTTGGTCAAGTTTACCGTTCGAGCCAATATTGACTGTATCCTTCAGTGCAAAGTGCTGTTCTCCTGTCAGTGAGTCTGCGGGCTGCCCTTCTTGCTGCCCGCGTGTGTCTTTCTTACCCCTGGGCTGTGGGTCACACAGCAGGTCCCAAGGGGCACCCTTGCTGGATCTCATCTCAAACCCCAACTTGGGCGTTTAGCTTGATTTCTGATTTCACAAGCAATCCTGCAACTTCTGTTTTGAATGGTGTTGTTGTTGTTGTTGTTGTTTGGGTTTTTTTTGTTGTTAGAAAGAGAGTGTGAGCAGTGGAGGGGCGGAGGGAGAGAGAGAAAGAATCCTAAGCAGGCTCCAGGCTCAGTGTGGACTTGATCCTACCACCCTTGGATCATGACCTGAGCTGAAATCAAGAATCAGACGTTCAACCGACTGAGCCACCCAGGCGTCTCTTGACTGCTTTTTAAAAACTACATTTATCGCTTTATTTCTAATTGAAGACGATGGATGTCCATTTTATTTGTATTTTTTTTAAATACCAAGACCTTTTTTTTCCTTTACCAAACGATGCCATTCACTTTCGACATGCAGAAATGAAACCAATTACCCATAAACTTACTCTCCAGAAATGGCAGTGGTTAACCTTTTGCTTTCTCCTTCCAAGGTTGTTTTTCTAAACTATGCAATTCTGCAATCTATTTATGTTTATGCTAATAGCACTTATACTTATCAATTACTTTCTGTTGGCCAGGAAATATATTACACGGCTGAGCAAATGGTTTATTTTAGTACCAAGAACCAATTTGTGAAGTATTTTATATCCTCGAATAGAAATCTCAGGAATGATCATGGCTCACGGTCGTGGAAGGCTTACTAGTGACAAAGAATGGTCACCACTGCTGTCCCCATTTTTCGGGTGAGAAAATGGATACCCAGGAAGGGGACCACAAGGGTACAGCTAGCTGGTGGTCAAGCTGCAATTTTAATCTTAGACTCTCTGACTCTAGAACCCGGAAGTGGGTGACATAAGTTCGATGATTTGCCAAGACTCTATGTCGTCCATCTGTGGCAAATTTGCTGGATGGATACTCGACATCCACTTGTCCGTCTTTCTGTGCTTAGAATGGGCAGTTCTTCAAATACACATCAGTGTGTTCACCGTCAGAAAGAGAGACACTTTTCTTCGCTTTTCTTCCCTCCTCCCGCGACTCCTCAGTACAGTCGGCATGGAATGGATGTCTGTCTCCTTCTAAAAAGTATTCCCTCGTCTCTCCCTTTTTGGAGTCAGATCTGAGATTTGGCTAGAACTCTTTACAGACATTGTCATCCAGCTGACAGTAAGTTTGCACAGTCCGGCGCCCCTTTCCTCCCCTCTTAACTGGGTCGCCTAGAATCCTTATGGATTAGGTGGAAGGAAACCGCATTTCTGTTGCTTTAAGTCAAAGGTTATTGTTTAGAACTGGTTTGCTTTCTTTTTAAAAAAAAATTTTTTTATGTCTTTATTTTATTTTGAGAGAGAGACAGAGACAGAGAGGGTGCACGGAGGAGGGGCAGAAAGAGAGGGAGACACAGAATCTGAAGCAGGCTCCAGGCTCTGAGCTAGCTGTCAGCACAGAGCCCGACATGGGGCTCGAACCCACGGACCGTGAGGTCATGACCTGAGCTGAAGCCGGACGCTTAACTGACTGAGCCACCCAGCTGCCCCAGAACTTTCCCCTAAACTCATTGACCTGGGGTGTATACACATACATACATAGCCTCCCCCCTAAACACACTCACTCACTCATGCATGCATACATATATTTTTGACTTGAGATTGCCCGGATACAGTAAATCCCCACGCCACTTTCATCAAAGAGCAGACATTCTGTGGGCTCCACTATAAACCTGCAAAAGCACGCACTTTGTCTCTGAGCCGGGTCAGTCTCCTAGAGAAGCACGTTGAAATAATTCCTGGGGCAGATCACGCTGGCATCACGTGGTCCTCAGCCTCTGCACTCATCACCTCCTTATTTCGCAGACTTCCCTCTGCAGTAGCCAGGAAGGCGTGAGCCCTAAATACCCCTCTGTTGACCTGGGGCTTCGACTTTCAGCTGCAGGGCTGACTTAGGAGTCTAGGCAGGGAATTTATTCCCCCAGGGGGGACCCCCAGAAAGGCACACAGGGGAAATAGAGGGAAACCTTGGTGCCCTGACACAGTGCTTTTCTCGGTTAGGTAAAGGATAATCCTCCACTTGCTGTCAGCTTGCCCTGACATTGCGGTAACAGGTCTTTGGTGATCTAGCCGTGCCTGAGCTAAGGAGGTAGGTCCTGGCTCTCATTAAGAGGCGTCTCCTATAGAAAGGCTCTTTGGAAGGGAGGTGGGCAGGAGACGGGCCGAGGGAGAGAGAGGGAGAGAGAAACAGTGTGTTTAGGGAAATGTTTATCTATGATTCTTCTCCAAGTACACATTTCATAGTTGGGCCAGAATAATTAGGAGGTAAATTACCAGCCGGGCATGTCGGTTCTTTTGTTTACTTGTGCTGGGTTAGTGCCAACTAATAAAGCCCTTGATTTGGGTCTGGGATGTCCCAACTTTTCTCTCATGAAAAATTAACTGCCTTCCTACTTACCTCTTTCTCTTTTTATTTTTTTTTTATTTACTCTTTTTTTTTTTAATGTTTATTTATTTTTGAGGCAGAGAGAGACAGAGCTTGAGGCAAGGAGGGACAGAGAGAGAGGGAGACACAGAATCCGAAGCAGGCTCCAGGCTCTGAGCGAGCTGTCAGCACAGAGCCCAATGCGGGGCTCGAACCCACAAACCATGAGATCATGACCTGAGCCGAAGTCGGATGCTCAACCGACTGAGCCACCCAGGGGCCCCTCTTTATCTCTTTATCTGTCTCTTCCAGTTGTGCCTCATTTGGTTTTAGCTAAAGTGGCTTCATCTGTGGGGAAGATGGCAGGGCACCTTGCTTGTCTAAAAGCCAGACCTGGATGCAGTGGGGAGGTGAGGGGGTTGGCAGCAGAGGACTCTGCCTCCCCCAACCCCCATCCCTGCTTCCTCAGCAAGAAAATTAAAGAAGATACATATACCCTAATCCTGACCTGGGGGCGAATCCCAATAAAGATCCAGGTTAATTTTTCCTGCCGGTACAGCCCTCGAATTTGTTGTATGAATCAGACGGCTCTGCGGCCCTAATTTGCCAGATCAGATTGTGTGATTATCTTTTATAGGCCTGGGTGTGAGGTGTGCTTGGAGTTGATGGGGCAGGGGGCTGAGTTTGTGTGTGTGTGTGTGTGTGTGTGTGTGTGTGGACCTCAGAGGCGCTGCTGTGCCTGCTGGGTAGAGCTGTGCCCACAGGGCAGGGGTGGGGGCTCATCGGCCTGGTCAGAAGCAGGCCCGGTGCACCTGCACAGAATAGAAGAGCTTGGGACAGAGTCAGCGGGGCGTCGTTGGGAAGCACTTGGGGGAAGGCCTTTGGGCTGGGGCGGGGGTCTCCCAGAAAGGACATTCGACAAAGGATCTGCGTAAAGGGTGGCAAGTTTGGAAAGAAGTCAGACTCCGAGCCGGATGAGATGCTCGTGACCTTAGGCCCTTTTGCCTTCATGAGCTCCTTCCCCAACAAGAAAAAAAAATTAAAAATGACATTTTATTACTTAAAAAATGTTTTAAGTTTATTTGTATGTTAATGTTTATTTTTGAGAGAGAGAGTGAGCATGAGCAGGAGAGGAGAGAGGGAGACACAGAATCCGAAGACAGGCTCCAGACTCCGAGCTGTCAGCACAGAGCCCAACATAGGGCTTGAACCTGTGAACTGTGAGATCATGACCTGAGCTAAAGTCGGATGCTCAACCAACTGAGCCACCCAGGCGCCCCTAAAAATGATGGCTTATGATTGCAGTGATTTTAAGGGTGAATATCATCCAGCTGGGTTCATTGTTATGGAGGCATTAATATTATACTGTTTATTCCTTCTAGTTTCATAAGAAAATTGGAACGTTTTCGTGGATCGGGGTCCTGGGCCCTGCACCCTGTGCTCAGTGGGCATCAGCCTTGGTACATTCTGAGACATGGGGCCCAGCGGTTTGGCCTGCTGACCGCTCCCTGGCCTGTTTTGTAGAAGTGACTCCCCTGTGATACTGGACCCGTTCAGAAGGTCCAAGAATACTCCTCAACTGCAACCCTTATTCTGGCCAAAGAGGGACCTCTCGATTACAAAGTGTTAAAAGCTGGTGTTTGATCTTGCCCTACCCTGGGCTTCCGCTGCACCATGTGGCTTTCTGTCTGCATGACCGACAGCACAGGTGGAGGGGCAAGGAGGTGGGTCGGTGTGGCCCTGGACGTGTTCCAGGCTGGTATCTCCCTGGGGCTCAGTCACAGGTCCCCAAGAGGACCAGCCCCTTCCGTCATGGGCGGAGGTGGTTGGACCAAGAACCACTAGGTGGTGTTGGGCTCAAGGTTTCCCTGGAGATGTCTGGAAGGAACCGGTCAGGGTGGAGTGGGGTACAGATGGAAGGGAGGGACCTTGGGGGGCAGGCTACGGGTGACCCGGATGCAAGCTCAGAGGTTCGGTGCTGGGCGTGGCTGGCTGCCATTGGCCACCTTCCGAGGGAGCACCATCCACTCCCTGTCCTGCCGGAGTCCACACTGAGGATGGATAGGCAGCGGGGAGGTGGGTGTGCGGCCACCCAAGGGCTCCACGTGCCAGGTGCTGAGCCGGCGTGCCGTGGGCAGGGAGAGGCTGCATCCACGGTCAGAACAACACGTCTATTGAATGCAGCATTTCTCAGAGTGTATTTCCAGCCGGGGTTAGATTGCTAAGAACTGGATTGGAGGGGGAAGGGGAGGTGGCACGGCAGAGGGGCAGCTGTCTCTTGGAATGTGAGTGACGTCTCTCTGCCACTTCAGAAGTCAGCTGGGCAGGTCTCGGGGCTGCTGGAGAAGTGGCGGGGAGGCTGGGGCAGGGTGGGGTCAGTTTGCCTGAGGTTTCTGGGGCAGGGGACACAGGCCGGTGTGTGAGGGCATCCCTGCTAAGCCCTGGTTATTACTCAGAGGGCTCTGTTGGACCCCCAGTGCTGGGCTCGCCCAGGAGCTTCTTAGAAATGCAGATTCTCAGGCTGCCACCTCAGACTTGTTGAATTTGAACTTTATCAGACTCTCCAGATGATCTGTACATTTTAACGCATGTGAAACTTTCCTGGGTAACTTAAAATGCTGTTTAACCCAATGCTCAGAGACCTTACTTTATACCAATTAGAGCTGCTGACAAGGGGCCCAGGCTTCAGGATGATTTTCCACTTGCCAAGAGGAGTGATTTCAGTGAGTAGCCGGGTCTGGGAGCCTCGGTGGTGAGATCCATTCATCCACCTCTATGGGGTGTAAGCCCCCCATGCCCCAGTCTGCTCCTACATCAGCTGGATCGAAATGTCACAGGAGCAGGGTGAGCCCAGATGTACTTGTGTTAAATTTCCCATGACCCCTGGTAGGGTGACGCTGGGAGCATTTCCGTTCATCTACACTTTGACTCCAAGGGGGTTATCGATGCTTTCCACCTACTGAACTGAACATTGGTGGTGACTTTATATAAAGCGAGAACAGGAGTGGGAATCCGTTCTGGCGCCCGAGGTGAATTCGGAGGAGACGTTGTGGTTTTGCTTCTTTTCGATGACCTTTCTAGCATGGGGGAGTTGTCTGGTTATGTCTCAAGTGTTGCACGGCTCAGTGGAGCCGAAACTGTTGAGCTCCTTGCCCTGCACCCAAGAGCCCGACATTGCATTTGAGGTTGGCCTTGGGATAAGGTCTTGGGCATGGTCGGAGGAGCTGGCCTGGCAGGCGTGTGTCCCCAGGATTGGGGGAGGGGGTTGTGGGGCTCAGGGGATGCCGATCTGGTGGCGGGCATGGGTGGGTGGGGCTGGCCACAGAGGACCAGCCAGGACCCTGTCCTCCGTAACTCTAGAAACCGAGGTGGGGGGATCCGGGCCCCAAGATGATGTGTGTGTGCGTCCAACGAAAGAACAAAAACACCACCCAAACAATTCTTTCCCTTGTGAGTGAAGGTTACAAGTTTTCTGTTTCAAATCAGATGGTATCAGTTTCCCCCTTTTTCTTTCTTCTCTCTGTTTTCATTTGCCAATCTAGGGGTCTAGAGTGATTTCTTTGAGCCTAATGATGGGGAAGCTTAGAATGGAGCTATTATCTTAAATACCTTTTGAAATACTACTCTTCCTGGTGTCTGAATCAGGTTGAACAGAGGTCGGATTTAAAGATTAAATATCTATTTTAGCGGCAGCAGCAACTATGCCGATTACTGCATACGTTTGCTCAGGAATCATATGGACGGCACCAATAGCCTTGCTCTCTAGAAACACAAAAAGGAATCAATGCAAGTGTCGCTAGTAATGGGAGGGGCCAGGCAGAGCTAGATGGTCCCTCCCGATTTATCCCATCTGATGAATTCAGACATCCCATAAAGTCAGACCGTACAAAATTCAGTAGTATCCTAGGAGTCATAGACTGAAGGGACCCTCAAAGGCAGAACAACTCAGGACTGTGGCAAGAGATGATTTTTCTAAAGTAAAGATCCACTGTAAATTTAAGATTTAACTTGAAATAAAATTGCTTTCCAATGTCATATTCATCCCATTTTGTTGTAGGTAGTGTGAATTAAGATGGTAACCTGTACTTCATTGACAGTATTCTCCCATTTGCCATGTCTGCTGCGGACATGGCAAATGGATTTTTGCCTTTATTCAGAATGAATGTAGTTTTATTCTATATTAAAGAATAATCGGGCGCCTGGGTGGCTCAGTCAGTTGGGCATCAGACTCTGGATTTCGGCTCAGGTCATGATCGCAGGGTCGTGGGATCGAGCCCTGAGTTGGGCTCCATGCTGAGCGTGGAGACTGCTTGAGATTCTCATTGTCTATCTGTCTGTCTCTCTCTCTCTTTCTCTCTGCCCCTCCCTGACTTGTGCTCTCTCTCTCTCCCTCTAAAATAAAGGGTAAAAAAAAGAATAAACAGCTATGAAACCCCTATGTCCTTTGTAGGCTGTCATTCAGAGACTGCCATCTCTACGTTTTAAGCTTGAAGATGAGTTTTATTATCTTATTCCTGGCGTAACCCTCCCTTCTTTTTCTAGGTGAAGTCAGAAGTTTGAGGCTGGCCTGCGTAGATGCTCCGAACCAGACAAAAAGGTGAGCTGCGAGCAGTGATCGGGGGTGGGGGCGCCCCCCTTCTTGCTTTGGGAGTTTTGTTTCTTTTACAGCAAAATCCCTCTTCCCAGACACCCCTAATACACCTGCACCCACAGGCCAGCCCAGAGGGGTGATTGGCAGGCACCAATTGCAGTTGGCTGTCCGAGGAGGTCCAGGGACACAGGTTAATAAATACGAACAGTCATAGCAGTTAATTCTAGGCGGGCTGTGTTCTCACAGCTTCTCCCTGGGTGACCTCGTTCTCACCTGTCACGGCCCGAATGGGTCAGCGCGTTCTACCCAACCTGCAGATTAGGAGACAGAGGGACCAGTTAGATGCCCAGGGTTGCCTTCCGTCGCTTCCTCCCTTTGCGACTCTAGGCTGGTGGCCTTCACTTCCTGAGACCTCAGTTTTCACATCTGTAAAATGGGGACAATGCAACAAAATCCCTGCTCTTTTGGGACATGAAATGACAGGTTACGGAGTGAAGTGCCTGTCATAGCTCCCGGGATGTATTAAGTAGACAATTAATGTCAATGGGTTCTTTCCCCCCCTCTTTAGCTCCGGATGTGATCTGGGGTGAATCGTTAAGCCTCTCACCCGTAAGATGGCGATGCTAGTTCCTTGTCCTCAGGGGAGGTCATGAACTAAGTGAGACAATACAAAAATACAAATGAAAGCCTAGATCATAATAGATGCGCTGAGGCTTCCCTTCCTTATTTCTCTTATTCCTCTTATTCTTCATGGATCAGTAGAAGGAAGATGCCCAACGGGTTACCTCCTCCATCCCCTACAACACCGAATCCTGACAGCTGCTCTCCAGCGGTTTTCGGATATGATCCTTCCCCTCCCTTCTCGCCGCCACCCCGCTGATCTTGACTTTGGTAGCACACGCTGGGATACTCACGGGGGGCTCCAGCCTTTAGATTTCCAGTCTTTTTTTTTTTTATTTAAATCTTTTTTTATGGTTTTTATTTTATTTTTGAGAGACAGAGACAGCAGGAGCAGGGGAGGGTCAGAGAGAGAGGGAGACACAGAATCTGAAGACAGGCTCCAGGCTCTGAGCTAGCTGTCAGCACAGAGCCCGACGCAGGGCTCGAACCTACACACCGTGAGATCGTGACCTGAGTTGAAGCTGGATGCTCAACCGACTGAGCCATCCAGGCACCCCCAGTCTTTCTTTCCCCCAGATAATCCTATCTGTGCTTTCTCTAGCCTGCTTTCTTTTTTTTAAAATTTTTTTAATGTTCTTTATTTTTGAGAGACAGAGACAGACAGTGGGGATGGGGGAAGGTCAGAGAGAGAGGGAGACACAGAATGTGAAGCAGCCTCCAGGTTCTGAGCTAGCTGTCAGCACAGAGCCTGATGCGGGGCTCAAACCCAGGAACCGAGAGATCATGACCTGAGCTGAAGCTGGACGCTTACCCGACTGAGCCACCCAGGCGCCCCTAGC
Organism: Suricata suricatta; assembly: GCF_006229205.1. Taxonomy (NCBI): domain Eukaryota; kingdom Metazoa; phylum Chordata; class Mammalia; order Carnivora; family Herpestidae; genus Suricata; species Suricata suricatta. The sequence continues at coordinate 50,635,770 of NC_043716.1, read as the reverse complement.
CTGCTTTCTTAAACCCAGTATTCATCATGGCTACTTTCTGATCAAAAGAAAAAATAAATAAATAAAACAAAACAAAACAAAAAGCAACCCTGCCATTCTCTGTCTGTTATCTGAGCAGCCACGTCTCACTGGACACTTAATCTTATTGCTACTGCTTCCCACTCAAATCTGGATCCTTTCAGCCAAATCTAGGTGCTTCATATCCTATCCCCATGACTGGAATGTTCACACACACACACACATACACACACACTCACACACACACACACACACCCACACACCCGCCATGTCACCGTCTGGGTGCTCGCCTCCTCAAAACCCCACAACCCAAGGGGCCCAGGCCGCTGGAGCCCTCCCTCACCTTGGCCTCCCCCTCTGGCGGCTTCCCAGTGGTGGTGGTGGGGCAGAGCTGATCTTCTGTGGGTGTGTCTTCCCTCCTCTCCCTCTGCCCTGCATGTTTTCTGCACACACTAGGTGCTCAGATGGTGGTGGGGACCAAGGGAGGGAAGGGAGGCTCTGAGAAGACTCAGTTGGTGAAGTCTGTGTCACTGCCGGCTGCAGTTAGGGGCCTGGCAGGCAGCATGTGAGTTGGGAGCAGGGTGGGTGTTAATGAGTGACTCCAGGGGGATTTCCAGGCCAACCGTGGGCACTGCCTTCGTGAAAACAGCACCCTCTGCCTTAGCCCGCCCCCCTCCCTCCCTCACAGGTGAACTCAGCCTGAATAGCAGTTCATTCCCCGAAATACACAGCCCCCGATGCCCTTGGGCATGGCAGCGGGCTCCTCATTCTTTCCTTCCTTCGCTCTCTCATTCATCTGATGGAGCGTGACTGGGCGCCCACTCTGCGCCAGGATGTTCAAGTCAGAGAACACCATCCGGCTCTCATAGAACTGGCAGAGTCCGCGGGGGGGGGGGGGGCAGATGACAAACGGCAGAATATCTAGTACATGGGAAGGTGATAGCGCTCTGCAAAACCACAGAAATGTAGGCAGGAAAGGGAGGCTGAGTGTGGGGGGAGGGGACGGGAGGGCAGGTCGCAGTGTTGAATGAGGCAGGGCTCCTCATGGAGGAGGGGACCTCGGAGCACAGGCTTGAAGGAGCTGGCCGTGCCAACACGTGGGGAAGAGTTTTCTGCAGAGGAAGAGCGATGTTAAGGCCGAGGCCCCTGCCTGCCTGGTGTCTCTGAGCTCAGGAGCATCCGTGAGGTTGGAACGAGGCCCCGGCCAGCTAGAGCCTGGGAGGCATCAGGCTTTCCCATGGAGGACGCTGGGAGCCACAGCAGGATTTTGAGAGAAGTGTGCTGTGCCCTCACTTCCTGGGGGCTGGCGTGGAAACTGAGAGGAGCAGCGCAGCTGAGGGGTGACGGCAGCATCGGAAGGGCTACAAGGTACCTACTCCTGCCCTGCCCAGTCACATACATATCACAGCGGGATGACGTTTCAGGTGCAGATGAGCTGAGAAGCTTCGAGGCCGGTTCTCGGTTCTCGGGAGCTGAACCCCAACAGCTGTGACTTCCCAGTTTAGAATGGCCTCTTTCACTGGGCTGGTGCTTCCTGTGAGGGTCAGCCTCCCCGCCTCCCCGCCCGTGAAGCCCCTGGGCATCGGGCTGGTTGGCTGCAGGCTCGGCAGCAAAGACAAGTGAAAGAGGAAACAGAAGGGAATGAGGGGAGAATTCTGGGAGGAGAGAGGCCAGATATCCCGTTTTCCCCTTCTGGTTGCGAAAGGGCAGGAGAGGGCGAGGCTGCCCTCAGGGGACACCGAGGGGCTGATGCAGCCGCAGGGCATCCTCATGCTCTCCCGCAGCCCTTCCGGGGCCCTCCCTGCCGCCCTGCAGCACCCTTGTCTTCCTCTCCTCTTCATCCTGTCGCTCTGACGGTGGCGGGATGTCCTCCTTCCCCATCTGTCTTTCCTGACCTGCGGTCACAGTGACCACCCAGCTGAGGCAGGCTCAGGGTGCCCCAGAGCTCAGCCCTGAAGTGACGTGTCTTTCTCAGAAAGCTTCCGTGAGGGCTCAATCTTGGTGGTGGTTTGCTAATGTCCTGTGATTTTTTTTTAACATTTATATATTATTTTTGAGAGACAGAGATAGAGTGTGAGCGGGAGAGGGGCAGAGAGAGAGGGAGACAGAATCCGAAGCAGGCTCCAGGGTCTGAGCTGTCAGCACAGAGCCTGACCCCAGGGTTTGAACCCATGAACCATGAGATCATGACCTGAGCTGAAGTAGGCCCCTTAATCCACGGAGCCACCCAGGTGCCCCTAATGTCCTGTGATTTTAAGTGCACTGAAAACTAAGCCCATAAGGGGGACGCCTCATGCCTGTCTTGGGGGACTTCTCTGTCGCTTGTGCACACGGAGGAGGACCTAGCTGGGGACCGGGGCCAGGACCTCCTTCTGCCCCACGAAGCTGTAGAAATGTGTACGTGCTCTGTTGCACACGCTTGGAGAAAGGAAATGACGATGTGTGGACTGACGCGAATAATCTGCGTGGCTCTGGCCATGCTTGAGTGTATTTGTGAATGACTCTGCCAGGCTCCTGGGCATCGACTCTGCTGGGGATACCATCTTCTCCTTGGCCATGCTCTTCTCTACTTCCCATGGCCCAGGGTCACGGAGCAAGGTGGTGGCCCGGTGGTCGGGCCCACGTGGTGGCCATCATAAACAGGAATGATACGGTAGCACCAACTTGCCTTGACGGAGGATACTTCCTCCCAGAGAGCTGTCATCGTCACTGCCCTGTCGCCCCCGAGGCTCCTGTGTGAGATCATCGGGAGGAAGGGCTCTTTTTTATGGATGAAAAAGCCTGACGCCCAGGGAGGACCCGCTCTTTCCTCGGGTCCATCCATCATGCGTGTTGGGGGGGCAGGCAGAGGTGCATGTGGCTAAGAGGTGGCTGTCTGCCACAACCGGAACTGAGAGGGAAAAGCCGGGGCTCTGGGAGAAAGAAGCGAGCCCCAGTTCCGAGCGGCGGTGGGGATGACCTCACCCGGGAGACGGCAGCCATCCAGAGGACTCACAGATGGAACTTGCCCTCGGGGTCCAAATGTGAGTCACCGTGGCTCGAGTCTGTGCAGCGGGCTCCATCCCCAGGCCTCCCACTTTTCACCCTGGGACGTCGTGGTGGTCACTGCTCAGGCCTGATGACTCACTCGGTCCCCCTGAGCCAGCCGCTGCGGGTGGAGCCGCTCTCTTCTGGCACCTGCACCCCCGGCGCCGTGGACTAGGCTTGGCTGGTTGCGTACTCGGACGGGCACTGGGTACGGAGCGTGTGCAGCGGAGAAAGCCCCTCTCACCCCGCAAGGTTCAGCCACCGTCGCCAGAGCCAATTTCAAAATGCAGCCTGGAAAGTCCGGGGGGCTCCGCGCAGGGAATAGCACTGCAGCCTCGCTTCCGGAGTCCCGGAGGGAGTTGCACTCCGACACCTGAGGGGTGGGGACACAGGTCCGCCCGCCCCACCCCGAGCCAGTGCCCCGTCACCCCATCTAGACAAGCAAAGTTCACCCAAAAGGCCAGCGGCAGACGGGGTGTCAGATTTCCCACCACACCCGGCACTCAGCCTCTCCTGTCATTTCTCCCCTTTGGTTTTCATCTTCTCATGATAGAAATAGTGTCATCTTTTCTCCACCTGTCAGTCTCACACCTGCCGGGAGCCCCTGGCGATGAGGCGCCCAGTGGCGTCCAATCTGATGTCATCTGTGTTTATTGTCTGTTTTAGAAACCAGGTAGCGGGAGGGACTTTCTGAGGATTAAAAAAAAAAGTAAATCCCCAAACTATTTCAGTGAGGATTTTTTTTTTTTTGCCTCCTTTTTTTTTTTCCCCCTATTTTTTTTTCCCCCTTTCTCTTTCTCTTTTTCATTAAAAAAATATTGGAGGAACTGCCATGCAAGAGTGGGGAAGGAGGGGTTACCGGAAGAGGGGTCCTCCTTCTCCCGGGGGAGGTTGGTTTAATGGGTCTCTAGCACACCCAGGAAGCTGGCACTGCCCGTCCCGCCTCCTCCCTGACACAGGACGCAGAGAGCATGTTGACAGTCATGGGACTCAGTTTATCTCCCCCACAGCCTCTGTCCTTCTTGAGAGTGACGGAGCTAACTTACGGCCTCATAGTTTTGTCCTGTGGCTCATCATCTGGAACTTTCCACTTGTTGTCATCCTTGTGTGCAAACAGAGGGGAGGGCAGGAGCGAGAGCGCTCTTTAGGGTAAAGGTCGAAGGTGACAGAGACCCAACCCACCATCAGGCCTGGGTGACCACCTGTCAGGTACCCCTCTCTCAGGCATCTCTCCAGACCCTTTGGGTCCTTGGGTCTGGGGTCACTGTCCCTATTGAGGGAGAGGGTGCGGAGGGGGAGGGGCAGAGGCTGGGGCACGGGGATACTGTTTGGCCTAGACCTTGAGGGTCCGCTGCACAGGGCCCAGTTGATGGGGAGAATAGGTGGTCGAAGGTATGGGCGTGAATGCCACTTGGCCCAGGTGTGAGAACTTGTGGGAAAGGGTCGGCCTCCGGGTGACTCAGTCTGCTAGCAAACTATAAAAGGGAAGTGACTCACTGTCAACCCTGAGCAAGAACTCCTAAGGCCAGGCCGCCAGCACCTGTCTGGGACGTGGTTAGTTATTAACGCTGCCAGTAAGAGTGTCATGGGAACCGGACGCTGGCCTAGATTGCTGGAGGTGGCCGGGCTTTTTCACAGCCCGCACGCCCTCCGCTCACCTTCTCACGGACCCCTCGAGCCTGAACCCAAAGGCAGAGGAGCCCATGGAGCTCTTCGTTGCACAGTGTCTCCCAAGGGGCCTTGAGGAGGACACACAAAGTGCACATGGGATGAGGAAGGGGATGAAGAAATGGCTTGGTAGGAGGAAACCTTGGCTGGAAGATTCAGTCCACGGGGCCAGCCCGAGCCCGGGCATTCCAGGAGGAGTGGGCTGTGCACGGGGCCGGCCCTGCCCCGCCCTGCAGGTGCTGCCCAAAGGGTTCTGGTTCTGGAACCTCAATCCGGTCTGCCATGAATGCCTTGGGGCGGGAGAGGCTGGTCCTTCCAGGGGCCCCTAGAGAAGAACCCTGCCTCCTCCCACGGAGGGCCGACCCCGGGGATCATGAACTCCTGCCCTGCTGACCCGTGGCCCCAGGAGAGGATAGTGTTGTTTCTGCTCTGCTCTTCTCTGAAGTTACCCACCCCTTCCTGGGGCCGCTGGAGACAGTGTGGGGAACTCGAGGGCCCTGCTCTGATGACCTCTACAGGGCAGGTGGGCAGGGCTGCAGCCTGAGAGCTGAGCTCAACGCCCAGGTCAGCTCTGCCCCTCCCCTCCCTCCCTCTCCATGCCTGGAGAGGCACGCCTGAGCTGCCTCTCCTCCCGGATCCCAGAAGGCATGCTTCACCGCCCTTGCAGGGGCGGCCCAGCCTGGACAAAAGTCATGCCTGCCTCTGCCCGTCCATGCCCTTCCACCTTCTGTCAAGCAGGGTCAAGAGGGAGGAGGAGGAGAGGATCTGACTGAACAGGAAGAGGTGGGAGTTTCAGGGAGTCCTGCTCCCCAGGGTCCAAAAAAGAAGCAGCAGCCCAGCACCAAGAGAGGGAAGAGCCATCCCCTGGTCTTCGTGGTATCCTGCAAACCCTGAAGTACTCATGGGCAGACCATAGGTGGTGCGGATGCCCTTTGCCAGCCCGGGCTGCAGAGGGAGCCCTGGGCTGGTGACCCGGGGACACATGCCCCCTGGGTGGCCCTGAGCAGGTCGTCAGAGGGCTCCAGCGGCGTCCCCATCTGTAAAGTGGGAATGACACCACCTGTCCTTACCCCACAGGGTTTGTGTGGGGCCAGCTGAGATCACCGAGCACGTGACAAGGCTTTGGGAGCGGCTGAGGGCCACCCAGCTCGGGGCTGAGGCGCTCTGGTGCTTATGGTGATTAGCAGTCAAGCAGGGCCTGAGGTCTGGGCTCCCCTGGGGAGGGTAGCTTTACCGGCACCCACCGGGGGCTTAAGAGCTTCTCGGGCCTCCCACAGCTGATAGATCACGCCGGTAGGTGTTTTTAGTCTGGGCTGCTGCTGCAGAAAATGCTCCTCTGTCTCGTCTGCCTCCCTCCGTGGGCCGCGAAGGGGCAGATAGAGATCCCAGGGCTTTATCTCTTAGGCTTTCCCGACGAACCCACCACCTGCCCAGAGACCAACTCGGGGGGTGCTAAGTCTCCTTTGCAGCCCACGTAATCATGGAGTGGTGATTGAGGTGTCTCTGGCCGTGTGGTTTGCCCTGGTGTCCACTCCAGGGCACTCTCTTGCCATGAAGGAAAAGAGGGGCCCAGGGGAGTGTCCGATTGTGTCTCATAAGGCGGTTTACCAAGGAGGCGCTGGGCAGGTAGTCGTTGAATATACAGATCATCTCATTCTTTGTTTAACTTGCTCCAGAATGTCCCACACATTCATTGAAAGGAGGAAGGCTGAGATTTAAGGGGCCTCTCTGGTGAGGCAGAAAACCTTTTCCTTGGCTCTCATGAAGCCAAACTCTCCCAGGCCACCTAAATCCATCTCCTATTCAGACCAGGGTCTCCTCCGAGTCTTTCCAGATAGATGTTCTCTGCTGAGAACACTGGCTCCGTGGAGGATTCCCGTCTCTCCCAAGGCCGCCCTGCCCAGCATCGGCAACTCGTTGCTAGAAGTTCATTGATTTAAGGAGACTCTGTGTGCTTCTGGGTCCTTCCCGGAGGGATTGACATCTGGGACCTGGAGGCATCCAAGAAGACCTTGTGGAGTTGCCGAGGCTCAAAGAGAAGGCTGTCAGCAGTGCATCCAGGAGTGTCCTGCAGAAGTCACGGCCACCCACAGCCTCACATGTGACCGTGTTTGTAAGTAGGGTCTCTGCAGATGTGATTAGTTAAGGACACAGTGACCAGTCCTTAGAGGAGAGGGGCAAACAGACAGACACAGAGAAGAACGGGCTCTCAAGATGGAAACAGAGACTAGAGTGAAGCATCCACAGGCACTGATGGCTGAGAGCCAGCAGCAGATGGGAGACAAACCTGGAATGGGTCCCCCCTCCTGGCCTCTGGAAGGAACCTGCCCTCCTCACACCTTAATTTCGGACTTCCATCCTCCTCAGCTCTGAGAACGCAAGTGTCTGTTGTTTGATGCCACCAGACCATGGTCATCTGTCATGGCAGGCTCTGCATGGAGAGTGAGGCAGATATGAACACACTCCGTGGTGAGTTAGGGGAACAGGCTCCAGGTGAGGAGTCCAGGGGACAGGCTGTGTCAGGAAACAGAACTAGTTCATGTGTTAGGAGTGTCTGTGGGCCCCTGGGCCCATGGGTGGAGGGCGGGGATGCCAGGCTGAGGTATGTGTGCAGCAGAGCCTTTCTGCCGGAAGACAGTCTTCAGAGTCCAGACAGATACCGACCCTGGATTCTGACTCTCTCTGCCAAATTATGACTTATATGATGACAGGGGTAATTATAAGGTGCTTACCATTTGAAGATTTTACAAAAGGGGGATCCTGAGTGGCTCAGTCAGTCAAGCGTATGGCTCTTGGTTTTGGCTCAGGTCATGATCTCGTGGTTCAAGAGATCAAGTCCCGCATCAGGCTCTGTACTGATGGCTTGGAGCCTGCTTGGGATTCTCTCTCTCTCCTTCTTTCTCTGCCTCTCCCCTGCTCTCTCTGTTTCTTACTCTCTCAAAATAAATAAATAAACTTTAAAAAAAGTTAAAATTTTATAAAAGGCAAGGAACATATTCAGGATCCATACTCAGTTATACATCAATGATTTCTTTTTAAGTAATGGTATCACGGCATTTTTATGGCTGTATAGTATTTCATCGTAGGAATATGGCATAGCTATTTTGGAACCCTTCTTTGACGTTTCCAGCATTGTCTTCTTTCGCTTTCTTTTAATTTTTTAATGTTTATTTATTATTGAGACAGAGAGAAACAGAGCATGAATGGGGGAGGCGCAGAGAGAGAGGAAAACACAGAATCCAAAGCAGGCTCCAGGCTCTGAGCTGTCAGCACAGAGCCCGACGTGGGGCTCCAACCCACAAACTGTGAGATCATGACCTGAGCCGAAGTCGGATGCTTAACCGACTGAGCCATGCAGGTGCCCCGGTGTTGTTTTCTTTTGTGTCGAAAGGCTCCGAAAGCCATCCTGGTGACAAGAGCTTGCTTCATATCCATTCTGTTCTCTGGGTGCTGCTGTGACAAATCACCGTGAACTTGGTGGTTTAGAACAACACAAATGTCTTCTCTTATGGTTCCGGCAGCCAGAAGTCTGAAATCTTACGAGTCTTATGGGGCAAACATCAGCTCGTGGGCCGGTTCCTTCTGGAGTCTCCAGGGAAGGGTCCTTCCTGGCCCCTTGCAGCTTCTGGAGGCTGGAGCCTTCCTTGGCGTGTGGCCACATCATGCCAATCTCTACCTCGGTGGCCAACGTCCATTCTCCTCTCTGTAGTCAGACCTCCATCTTCCTCCCCCTGATAAGGACCTTTGTGATGGCATTTAGAGCCCATCTGGGTAATCCAGGATCATCTCCCCATATTTGGACCCTTAACCTAATCCTACCTGCCGAGTCCCTTTTGCCATATTAGAGGTTCCAGGGATTGGAATGTGAACCTCGTTCTTAGGGGGAAAAGGGATGTTGTTCTAGAGCCTCCCTTTGGCCACGATTGCTTTCTCATAGTAAATTCCTCTAAGTGGAAATACAGGGCACAAGGGTCATGCTAATGCTGCACGAAGGGTTTGGTGAAGGTGCTCAGTGTCAAGGAGATTGACTGCCGTGGTTTGCTGCTGTCCCTTTAAGAGCCCTTCTTAGCCTTCCTAGGAGTCCAATCCGATAGGGAGGCTGCGGACTGAAATCCCCATTACAGGAATCATTTAGAGTCAGCCTCTGGGAAGCTCGGAGCTAATGAGATAATTCCCATTAGGAGAGGAAGGAAGTGAAGGTGGCCTGACATCCTTTCTGTCTCTAATTTATATGATTCACTGAAACCTCCCCCTCATCCCCCGTGGGCCCCCCCCCCGCTCCGGCTGCCCCTTTGAATTCTGGTTCCGCTGTCCACCCTCATTCTGCCAGCCGGGGCTCTGGTTTCCAGCAAGTCCCAGCATGCCGAGGAACCTGGGAAGGTTGCCTTCCGCCCAGATGAGGCGTTCAGGCTCTTTCCTCCATAGCTCTGCCAGAGAATCTGCTCTTTACCTCTTTTCTTCCCTTTCCCCAGAGCCTCACCCAGCTCCCCAAGACCCCCATCCCCGCCCCGACCAGTGATCGACCAACTGCTGTCTGTCTGTGGGACCAAAGAAAGTAGAAAAGCTTTCAACAGAACACAGGGAGGCCCCAGGGTACCTAGAGGTACCAAAGCTGCCAAGATTTTGTTTGCACCCCCTCCCATCCCCCTCCCCAGACTCCATACTTTTAGACGGAAGGGAGAGAGAACAAGAGAGAGAGTTCTCTTCCTGTTTCTCTCCGCTGCCTACACTCTTGATCTAAGTTGTCTCTGCAAACATGAAAATCCAATTTGGGTCTTTCATAGGAAAAGCGTGAAGTAGCCCAAGGCTCAGGGTGTTTGAGGTTCAGCTCCCACCCTGAGAGCCCATCTGGGGGCTGCACCCCACCTCCTCGCAGGCACGGCGCTGCTGTCCGTGTTCATTTCATGACACCCGCTTGCTTTGCTGGGACCTGCTGCTGGGGGTGCTTCCAGCCTCCCCTCCCCCAAGCCCGGGAAGGGTCCCCGGTGCCCAGAGAGGTGTGGTCATTCTTGCCCATCTCTCCCCCACCCCATCCCCCGTTTATTCTTTTCCTCCATCTCATCCTCCCTGAGGGAGGCCATATGGTGGAGTGTTCCGAGTCAGGGCCAAGGGCCAGAGCCGCGCTGGCCCCGGGGACAGTCCAGCGGCCCTGATGTGCCGTGTGGGTGGCCCGTGCTGTGAACTTGCTGCCTGACCTCCCCTGGCCTCTGAGAACCCAGCTGCAGGCTTGGGTAACAGCCTGGCCCCGTAGTGACGGGAGGGTGCCTCAGGCCTGCTCCCCCGACCCCCACCACCCCATCACTTTGGCACCCAGGCCACATGCCATCCAGGCGGGGCTGGCGCTGGGCCGCCAGAGTCCCCAGAGGGCCCCTTTCTGTCAGTTGGCCTAAGCTGGCTCTTCAGGCTGTAGTGTCTAATGAGAGGGGGGCAGAGCAGGTGGCCCAAGGGTTCGAGGAGGAGTTGGGGACTCCGAGTTAGAAGGAGGAGAGGAGCGAGGGTGGCATCCAGGAGCTGGAGGTGGGCAGGGGACATCAGTCCCTTCCGTCTGTGTACTTCCAGGTTAAACAGCATCAAACCTAGAGTCCCGATTCACCTCAGCTGGGTGGGAATCCAGGTCACAGCCTGGTCGTGTCCTGTCGGTGGCCAGGCCGTCCTCTTCTCGGGGGGCAGGAGGAGGGGCCCTTGTCACCTGCTCCCTGTATGGGGGCACGCGTTCCCACACGTTTTAGGGGCGCTGGAGGGAGCATGGGAGGCGTCGAGGTAGCGGTTCATCTAAATGCTCCAGACAACTTTAGTGATTAAAGAAAAAAAAGGAGTAACAGAAGATGGACCTGGAGTTTTTGTAACCTTAGGTCTGGTCTACATCCAGAAAATAACCAAGGAGGTGACTTATGGTCCCTCCTTCCTTGGAAATGTGCTGCCGTATTTTTTAGTAGAGGTGGAGATAGATAGAGTGACAGATACACTTGATGAGCGTTTAGTATTTAACTCAGTCCTCACAACACTGATACTGCCCTTATTCCGGATTAAGACCGGGGTTAGCCATACTGAGGTCACTTGCCCAAGATTCGGGACGCGAACCTGAATTTGACTCCATTTCAGCAAGCTGAGGGGTCTTCGGTGAGATGTGCCACCTGATGTGCTTTCCTGTTGGCGGGATGAGGGTCGGTGCCTCGCTTCCCTCCCACACTTGTCAGATACCCAGCCTGTGTTTCTAGCGATTCACTTGCTCGCTCATTCATTCATTCATTCATTCATGTGCTTCTTCAGGGCCAGACGCTAAGCAGGGTCCTCTGAACACCGAGAACGAAAGCATGGGTGCTGCAGCAAGTCTCCGGCTGACCGGTGACCGACTCGCGAGGTCTGAGGAACATTCGGGGCCCTGGAAGCCTGCTGACCTGGGTCCTTGAGTGCATGGGCTCTTTCTCTCCCATGTGGTGGACAGTCCTTGGGGTTCCACATCCAGACAAGCCCCAGGTCCCGCAGCATGCTCACTGCAGGCTGGCTCTGGGCAAACATTTGTGTAGACAGTAGGGACTTTAGGGATCAAGTGAGGGGACCTATCAGTTTATGCCTCCTAAGGAAAGAGGGTAGCCCCCACCCTCCTCTGGAGCCCCGTCCCCTGGCATGACTCACAGAGGACAGAGGAACCCCTGCATGATCTCCATGTCGGTGTCTCTCTGTCCCCTTGGTTGTCATTGTCACAGCAAAGCCCGACCCTATTAGCTACTGTTAAGTGGGCCGTCTGAAGAAAGAGCAGAGCCTCCTGAGTGGCCATTGGGTGGCCTCTGAGGGACGTGCTGCATGATAAGGGGAGGGCAGAGGGGGTGTGGCTCTGGGGTCCCAACTATCTTTAAAGTCCATCTTCAGGAGCAGTCTCCCGGGGATACGCAGGGGATCCAGGCCGCTGGTTCGGAAGGGTCTTTGATCCACCTAGAAGTTAATGCTTTTCAATGGTGAACCACAAAGCAGCCCCGCCCAGGACAGCGGAGATAACAGGCTGGTGCAATCGCAAACCACCAGCTTCTTGATAATGCCCGGCTTCATTGAGGTCTGGTTTTCGCCCAATGGGAACACACCTGGCGAACATCAAAGGCAGCAGGCGTCACCTTGTGCAAAGAATCCTGAGGCCTCAGGTGTGTGTGCTGGGGAGGGTGCGTGTGGGGCTGTGTGTGCACAAGGCTGCCCGTTGGCAATTACCTTTCTGTAGATCAGAGGCCACCAGCCCCGAGGGGCCTTGGCTGGCCGTGAGCCCCATCCCCCTGTTCCGGCTGGTCCAGCCCCTTGGATGTCCCTGCACATGGGGATTTCACATCTTCCACGTGTAAGGGACGCTCTGTGTCGTTTCGTACTTGGCTCTGCGTCTGAGGCAGGTGGTATGAGGATTTTGAGGGTGCTCTGAGGAGCCCCAGCCCGAAGGCGTAGTATTCGGAGATCTCAGGCTCACTCTTGGAATCATTTAAAGGTCTCTGCACCACAGGGAACAAATCCCAGAACTGTCACCTGTAAGGGTGGAAGAAACGGGGAGTGGAGGATGGTGGAAGAATGAGGAAGAAGCGTAGGGTCGCACCTTTGCAGGGAGAGAGTTGGCGGATGAATTGGTTGAGTGTGGCCCCGGGGCCCTTTCTCCCCATGACCCCCAGGCCGCGCCTCTCGGCCACCCCATATCTCCTCGGGGCGGTCAGGATGTTGGACACCACGCACTGGCCTCTGGAGACTGGCGCGGAGGAACACCCTACAAATGGGACATCTGGAAGCTTTTTAAAGTTTATTTTTTAACACATTTGCAAGAGTCAGGACATTTGCACACGAGGTTCACAGGCTGGAGGGAACCAGGGATTTCGTCAAGTGGGAGATATGTTTTGACTCTGGAGAAGGGCAGCAGTGCAGGGAAAGGAATGGAGGAACCCTGGGAATGGCCGGTGTCAGCAGCAGAGTCCTAGACGCTTTGGACTAACTGGTAGTCCAGGAATTTGTTAAGAGGCCCTCAGAGCAGCAAAGGGACCTGAGTTCCTCCCCTCTTCGGTGTCACTGGTACAGAGCAGCTGGATTTCTTCTACCTTGTTCCAGTCGGCCGCCTTACGTGGTTAGAAAGAACAGAAACCAGGACCTCTGGGAAGGGACGGGAGCATGTTGGTAGGCTCCATCCCGCTGAGCCTTCGCCTCCTAGAGCCTCAGTTGGCGGGTATGCTTACAGGGTTACAGACTACTCAGACCTGCACCTCACCTTTGCATCCGGGCTAGCCGGTGGGGGGGCGCAGGGGACAGAGAGGCCAGCTCGTCCTGATGCTGTCGTGAAGGGATGCCTAAGAACGTCAGCCCTGTGAGCTTCTCTCTCGCTCTGTCTTCCTCTGTTGTGCCCCACCTCCTTCGTCTCTCACACTCTCTCTTTCTCTCCCCCGACCCTTGCTCTGCTCTTCACCTCCTCCTCTTCCTCTTCTTCCTCCTTCCCCCCACCTTCCCCTAGTGACATCCTGGACTTAATGGCCTAGGCCAAGGGAAACAAGGAAGAGCTTGGCTCAGCCATTTCCGCAGGGTAGGCAGGGAGTGAACTAATGGAGGAAAGGGACAGTTCAGGCACGAGAGACAATTTATATGTGACTTCACCTTTCTTTTTGAGGAGCCAGAACATCAACCTGTTGGGCCCTCCCTTTCTTCGTTGCTGGTTTCTCATTTAATTCTTTCCTTCCTTTCTGCTCCAACCCAGTGTGGAGCTCCGGCCAAGCTGATTTTTCAGGGCTCCGTTAAGTACCTGGGCGATCTCTCCTCGCTCCGGGTGCGTCCTTGTGGGAGGATTGTGGTTTCAGTGCCTGGGGAGTTTACCCAATTGGAAGGAGAATGAATGCTCCCCGTTTCTGAATAGGCCCCACTGCCGTCCCACTGTCTTTATGAAGACATTTCTTTTTGTTGAATGAGCTCATGTTTATTGCTCGTGGGTTCATTGTGTGCTGTTTATTAGGGGAGGAAACTGAGGCTTTGTGTGGTTATTCATGGCAGACACTGAAAGGTGTGCACCCAGTTCTGATGGGAAATGAGGTGACACAGCCACCAGGAATTCCACCCCATCTAGTCACCCCATCTGGCAACTGGGATGCCTGTCCCTGGGTCCACAGCAGCCTTGGTTATTACTGCGTCTGCTTGGGAGCGTCCTGTGTCCTTCCCATAGTCAGGATTCAGGTGTGCACCTTGCCCAGCTCGGACAGGTCTCTCCTCTGGCCTTCTGGAACATGCAGTGGTTCTCAGTCTTGGCCGCACGCTGGAATGCTTGTCCTGCCCTAGTAGATTCTGATTTCACCAGACAGGGGCCGAGATCTAGCCATTGGAAGACTGAAAAGCATCCCAGGTGATTCTAACGTGCAGCCAAGGTCAAGAATGAACCCCTACTGAGAGACAGCCTTTCTCAACTGGGAGTGATTTTGATGATCCCCTCCCTCTTCTTGCAATGTCCGAGACCATTTGGATGGCCGCACAGAGAGGAGGAGGGTGCTGTTGGCACCTAGTGGGTAGAGGCCAAGGACGCTGCTAGCCCTCTTACGTTGCACGGAGCAGCCCCGCATGTTTTTGATTCAGTAAGTCTCGGGCGGGGCCTGAGAACTTGCATTTCTAACACGTTACCAGGTGCGTGCCAAAGCTGCCGTTCCAAGGCTACACCTTGAGAGTCACTACTCTAGACTGAGTCTGAATCTTGTTTTTCTAGATCTGTGATAATATCGCATCCGTCATGGTTACCAGAAAACTCTAAATTGGCAGTGACTTATTAAGACAGAAGAGTGTTCTCTCCCGGATGACAGAAATCTAGAGAAAGGCTGTGGCCGTTTTTCAGTTGACGGAACTGAGGCTCTCAGAGATTAAGCCACCAGCCCAAGTGACAGTCACAAATGGTGTAATTTGAGAGCCTGCTTAAAGCCTGGGCTGCTTCTTGCCTCGGTTGCTCTCAGAGACCTGACCTTTTCCTTCTGAGCCTGCAGGGTGTCTGTTAGATGTTTCTAAGCCAGATTTGGGACCCCATCCCTTCTGACGGGCCGCATTCCATTGTCACCTGTGTCCCGAACACAGTACTCTCTTCGGTAGATCTGCCGGGAGACAGAGGCACGGTATGCCTGATTGACAAGATTAGCTTCCTGTGGCTGCTGTAAAATTACCACAAACGCAGTGACTTAAAACAACACAAATAGATTCTCGTACATTCTGGAAGCCCACTTCACCAGGCTAAAGTCAAAGTCCCTGCAGACCTGCTTGCCTTTTCTAGCTTCTGGTGCCCTCCGTGTTCTGAGTCCTTCCTGAATCACTCCAGGCTCCTGCTTTCATTTTCATATCTCATCCCCCCGGCCTCCCTCTCATAAGGACACTTATGGTGACCTGTGGGGGCCACCCGGCTCTTCTGGGATCGTCTCTGCCTGTCAGATCCCTTCTGCCACAGAGGGGAACGTTCCCAGGTTGCCCGGATTAGGACATGGGTGTCATCAGGGGCTCATAATTCCGCGAACCACAGGGACTTTCTTGCTCTTGCCCCCATTCTTTCCTTGGCCCAGTGTTCCCTCCCTCACCTGTTCCCAGCACGGACTCTCCATACATTGCACTTCTGGGAGTTTTCAAAGAGGCCAGAGACTGGAGGGCAACATGGTGTGCCCGGAGGTCTGTCTCATCGGCTCCCAGTGGCCTTGGCAATGGGCATGGAAACATTCACGTGGATGAAGGATTGGGGGAAGGGGACCCTGGCCTTGGACGCAGCAGTGTGACTTCACCTGGGCATGATGCATGCTGACAAGCATCAACAGGAGACACAGCTGCCATGAAGCAAGCTTCTGGAACCCTCTGGGTTCTAGGTCACCTCTCAAATCTCTAGATGCCTGCTAATCCCTGAGCCCCCTGTTGCCTTTCTCTAGTGTCCTCGGCCACATACAAATGCTGCCCCTGGCAGAGCTCATGTGGGGAAGGAGGGGGGGCGGTGTGCGGCTCTGTTGGGCTGGTTCTGTGTCAACCTTACTTTCCTTCCCCGGAGCGGCTCCCTCAGCGCCCCCCCCCCGCCCCCCACCCATCCCCCCTGCCTTGCCTGGGTCCGCCCTCGGGGATGAGTCTGGGGTGTTGTATGTTTTGCTTTTTATTTTATTTTGCAAATGCCTCCCAACATTCCCTCTGTGTTGAACATCCCGCTGCCAAGGGCAGGAGGTTGCCCAGCAACAAGAAGGAAGTCCCTGTGTGATTCACCCGCTACTGCCAATTAATTTGCTAGCTGCGTGTGTCTCCCTGGGGAAAAGGCTCCTCCCGGCCCCCAGAGGGAAGGAAACCAGAGAAAAGTTAGCAGAACGTTGGGGCTGGTGGGGGGGGGGTGCTTTCTGTCCAAATGAAAGAGCGTCTGGAGAGCCCAGGCCACACCTGGGTGAGACCTACGGTTTCCTCTTGGCCGCCAATCCGAGAGCGGCTTGGAGCGCCAGGGTGCCTCTGCGTCGGCACCCTGGCTGGCTTTCTGCGGGTCGGTGGCCCTCACACGCACTCCCCGCTTTTGCAGCTCTGCCGCAGAGCAGTGCTTTCTGCAGTCTCTGCTCAGCACGCCCCGCCCCTCCCTGGGACCTCCTCCCGTCTCTGATGGTTAGCGGCTGCACACATCCCTGCCTGGGGTGGAGCCAAAGCTACACCCCCACCTCCGTGGGTTTGCAGAGGGCGGAAGGGGGCCCCTGGGACCCCCAGCGTATGTCCCTCGAGCTTGATCAGAGCTCCCCCTCTCCCAAGGCCTGCAAGGGTGCGGTTCGTCTGTGAGCATGAAGTCTCCACCGCGGGGAGCCCAGTGTGGATGTGCGTGGATTTGCAGTTGTCCAGTTCATTCCGTGTGAGTTGGCGGCAATGGCTGCCCTCGTGAGGCCTGGGGTATCTGGGCCTGTGAGCGGGCCCCTGGCTGGCCTTGCCGGGCCCTGTCGAGTTCAAAATGGGGGAAACCCCTGGGGGCATTTGGTGGCACAAGCTGTATTTGTCACTCAGAAAAGGGGGCCACAGCGGTGGCAGGAAGTGAGGGAAGCACGCGGAGCCAAAACCCGTCTTCGTTTTTCCGCAGTCGGCATTAGGAAAGCAAATGTGTTCAGCTGGGTCTTTCCATTTCCTCTAAGGAACCCCGTCTGCTCTGGGTAATTTCCTAATTAGTTGTCAAGGGGTTTGTGAGAACAGGCAGAAGTCCCAGCCAAGGTGAACATTAGGATAGGGACCAGGCCCTTGGCATCCTGTACTGAGAACACTGATACCCTCTGTGCCTCAGTTTTCCCATCTGGAAAGTGGGTGATCTTCATGCTTCCTGGACCACATCTCACAGACGTCATTGTGAAATGCCAAAAAACAATTTTCTACTTCTTCTGGGCTCGCTGCAATCGTTATGTTTTGTTTTATTTTTTAAAGTCAACTGTGGGTATCGTGGTGCGGTCTGTGTGGAGGGTTCCCGGTGATAATTCTGAGTAGGAGTTCCTTGAGTGGTATAAATAGGCCTTTTCTTTTTTTCTGTCCCAACTCAAATAGCACGTTTAGCCCTGGAGGTTCTGTTCACCAGCTAGAACATTGTGGACTGAAGACAGGAAAGTCAGGCTTGCGGTCGAGAGAGCAGAAGCCAGAATCTAACTCTGATGCTGTGTTTCGGTCCACAGGCCTAGAAAGGAGGGGCGGCTGTGGGCTCCTTCCTCTTAGTCACCCACCCTTCCCACCAGGAAGCTGGGTGGGGCCGACGTATGCCACCAGGATCCCCGTGAAGGACCCGGCTGAGATGGGACCAACCTATAGGAGGCCAGAGCTCTGGATCTGATTAAGAATTCCTATTTTGGAGAAGGAAGCAAGTTCTAGATTTGAGAGGACATTGGA
This sequence comes from Suricata suricatta, assembly GCF_006229205.1. NCBI lineage: Eukaryota > Metazoa > Chordata > Mammalia > Carnivora > Herpestidae > Suricata > Suricata suricatta. The sequence continues at coordinate 50,618,220 of NC_043716.1, read as the reverse complement.
GGAGAAAGTAAAGGCCCGTGCACTGAGCAGTAGTCTGTGTGTGGACCTGCGCGAGCCGGAGGTGGCCTCCATGCAGTCCGACGAAACACCGCCGTCACAGACCTTGTCCTTCCTTCTTGTGGGGAACATTCCCTCTGCCGCCGCGCCCCGATCCCGTGAACCACAGGGCTTTCTGCCACACCCTCCGTCTTGCCCCCCGGTTTCCCCCCTCTACTGTGCCTTTGGACTCCGTCATTCTTGTTTGCTCCATTATCTCCCAGCCGGATACAGAGTGAATAGTTAACTACACTTAGGTCAAATGTGATTTTAATTTTCGTTCCTGTTCCTTCTCGCACGGCCGGTGTTTGTGTTGCTATGTGAGCAGCGTTGGAATAGTTATGTCCTCTCGCTCATTTGGGATCCGGCCCCCTCGGGTTCCAGAGCGGTGCAGGTCAGTGCCAGAGATCTTCAGGGCTCTCGGATGCCGGGGGCACCGGAGGGCCCCCCAGGGGAGCTGACTCAGGAAGGCTGGAGCCCTCCGTGTCCAGCTTCCTTTGTTTGGATCACACGCAGGTGTATGTCTGGAAGAGCGAAAAATACTATTCGTTCATCTCAACTATCTTCTGTTTTTTTAAACTGAATTTTTGACGTATAATTGACACACTGTTATATTCGTTTCCCAGCTATCTTCTGTTGACGCGGACGCACAGACTGCTGTGAGGACGCCCCCGCCCTTGCGGGTGGCCACGGGGACCCATGCCAGAACACGGTTTTTCCTTACAGACTCTGGCTACCAGAGCGGGGGTGCTTATTGAGGGTCCTCTTCCCCCAGGATGCCTGTGACACTCACTGACAGCAGCTCAGGCCCTGCGAAACACGGGTCAAATATTCCGTCACCACCGTGCGCCTGGCTAAAAACCCTTCTGGATCAATCTTGGCTACACTGCAGAACCAACAGTGTCCGTACATCCCGCTTCCCGAACAAATGGATGCCTCGTCTTTGTAGAAGAATTAAAGTTGTACGTATCTGTCTTCTTGTTGCAGGGAATGGGTTCCTGTGACCGTGTAGTGACTTCGGTGTCTTCTAAGGGGAACATTGGGGACCTTCTTGACATCTCAGATTCACCACCAAGTGAGTGAGGGACCCTGTTGAGGAAGTTTCGTGCAGTTGAAACGTACGGCTTGTCCGAGGGCTTTGCCCGCCTTCCTTTCCGGGCACAGACTCCTCGTCCTGGTTAGGTTCCTTCAGGTTTCAAGGAACAGAGATCCACTCATCCCCCTTCCGTGAATGAGGGCTTATTCCAAGTTGCGTTGGAAACGAGGTAGACAGGAAACAGTCTACCCAGCAGCTGCCCAGCAAGACCTTTCTAGAAGCCCAAAGTCATCCACGGTGTCCATTCTGCTCAGCAGCAGGACCCACTGCTCCCGCTTCTAGCCTTCTGCGGTGGTGACGAGCTGACGGAGCTGCTCCAGTTTGCCCGGGGCCGAGCGCTTTCCCGGGACACACGACGTTCAGCGATAAACCCGGGACAGCCCTGGGCGAACCAGAACAATTGTCACCCTACTGGGTGACCGGATGGCACCGCCTCGGCTGCTGCTTCTCCTGCTGGGGCTCGCGGATGCTCTCCTCTCGTCCGGCCAGCTGCCGTTCAGAGCCCCTGTGTCTGACCACATCACTGACCACCGGGCAGGCTACAGATGGAGGCCGTTGGTTCAGGCACCCATCTTGACCAAATCCAGCGTTTTCCAGGGTGGTAGGGTTCCATGACGCTGTATAAAAACCTGGGTCTAACCAACCAGCTGAGACCACGTCCTTCAGAGGAGGTGCTGTGGATACCGGATGTGTCAGCCATTCAAAGTATCAGGGATTCCTCTCCAATACTGGCCTACTTAAAAAGATGAGGCTAACCTTTCTTGTTAAGAACAAAGGAGTTCATTTGAAACAAAAACACAGCCACCGGGAACAGACTACAATGCGTGCATGCTCGCATGTGTGAGGTACATGCACATACCACATAGAATAAGCCAAGAAGAAAATTCTGCATCTTTGCGAGACAGAGGCTAAGAGCTAAGAACCATTGGGATGAAGGGGGCACCCGGGGGGCTCAGTCAGTTGAGTGTCCGACTTCGGCTCAGGTTAGGATCTCACTCGTGGGTTCGAGTCCTGGGTCAGGCTCTGTGCTGACGGCTCAGAGCTTGGAGGCTGCTTCGGATTCTGTGTCTTCCTCTCCCCTGTTCATGCTCGTCTCTCTCAAAATAAATAAACATTAACATTTTTTTAAATGATTGGGATGGCGTTGTCTGGAGAGCAAAGGAGTTGGCGGGAGGACTTCCTGAAACTCCTTTGAACTCTAGGATTCTTTGAAATCTCAAGGGCATGTAAATTGGACCCAAGTGTGTACTTTCTCTCCAGAGTCTCCTAGATAACCTTTGAGTTCAACTCAGATCATGTTGAATGGGACCTCCCAGCTCACTGTTCCCTTTCCAGACACTGACTTTATCTGGGATAAAGGAGCGGAACTTGGTGGTGGTCGTGGGCGGCGGAGGATGGGAAGGTTGTGCCTGCCCAGTTTTCGCTGTTCATGCCACGTAGGAGCAATCTGAAGGCAAATTACAGGTTCTTTTCAGGTTAGGCAGATCCAGGCTTTCGGGATTGCATGCCATTCTGAAGTTGTTGCTTCTTGTCAAGGGATCAGGCCTCCATCTTTGCTGTTGAAAGACGGGCATGAGTGTCTGCGGTATTGGAACACCAGCCTTCAGCTAACCTCACTCCTCTTGCATGCTGTGGCCACAGGGAGGTCATTGCCTGCTAAGGTAGAGAGGAGCGTGCAAAAGTCTGGAAACCAGTCCCTCATTACTCCTGGGTAAAATCTGAGGTCCCCCGTGCACTCGAGTCTTGGTCCCCGTTCTGACACTCCCTGCCTTCACTGCCCTTGAAGGAACGCTAGCCCAGCTCCGTGGGTGCTGCTTTCCTTTTTAAAAAGACGAACTCATTTCAGATGTTTCTTTCATTTTATGTCCCCCGTAGTCTTTGGTTCCAGAGATTTCGCTGTGGTGCCAAAGGCAACAGTGTCCTCTTTCTCTCTCCCTCCTTATCTTCTCATTCATGTAGAAACACAGAATCCCAGAGCTCAGAGCGGTCTGTAGCTTCACCTTTATCTAGATTTACCTCTGATTAACGCAGGAATCCCCTTTCCAGCATCAGATGAGGGACCGTCAGGCCTGGGGGAGGCAGCCTTTCTGGCAGAGTGGGAGAGGACGCTGAGGGTGGGGGAGTGGTATTCAGCCTCGTGGGGAAGCGGTAGGGTTTTGAAGAACAATTCAGGGACTGCCAAGAGACCCTGAATGTCAAGTTCTCAAGATTTTGAGGCAGACACACCTTGCCCTCTCCCTGACGTCTATCAGTCTCTTACTTCTGGATCCAGTGTGCCTTCTGCTGATAGAAAGCACTGAGTGGGGAGACCAGGACACCCGAGTTTTTGTCTCAGAGAGCCCCTTGTCTTGGTTCCTTCCATGTAAAGTGGAGGCGTCGGACCACATGATCCCTGAAGCCCCTTTTGTCCCCACAAGGCCGTCCTACTTAACAGAGTCCATGACTTGAAGATGTGCTGGGGGTTTTGGGCCCATATGAGCAGAGTAAATCAGATGTTGCCCAAGGTACGGTGTAAAGGCATTTCATCCACATCCTGAACATACTCATCTTGCTGCATTTCATTACAAAAATAACCTCAAATGAGCACCCCAGCCCCAATTGTTGGTTCAGGCTTCCCTACGAGACTTTCCCCTGGTACTTAAACTTGACCCACAGGTTCTCTTGATCCTCTCCAAAGGGAAACCCTGGTGGTGACGGAGAGACAGGAGCTTCTAATAGTGAAGTAAGGCCTTCTGCTCAGGGGAATATGGCTTAAGGGGCATCGGGGTGACCTTGGGAATGGCCACTGACCTTGGACAAGAGTCTTCATGCCAGAGTGGTGGAGAGCAGGGCTGGTTCTCCCTGCCTCTGCTTCAGAGTGAGACCGCCTTCACCCAGACTAAATCTGTACTCTCGTCCTTCAGCGTTAGATCCGTTTCTGTGGGTCTCAGTTTTCTCATCCACAGAATGGGAGAGGGAAGTCGGTGATCCTCTCAGACCCCTCCCATGTGTCATATTTCTAAGCCTCGCCTGACCCAACCGCGTGTTCTCTGGTCAGTAGCTCTTCTCCCTGGGTCTTCACTTGCAGAAGCCAAAAACCAGGGCTGTCCCGGGCAGTCCATTACCAAAGAATACTTCACAGCTATTTGCACTAGTTGTCAGTTGAACCAAGCTAGAGTTTGTTGAGGCAGAAGACAAATAGACATACAGACTGATGGCAGGCACGGGGAAGGGGGGACTGCTATTTGCCCGGGTGATGGGGGGTGGGAGTGAGGGGGAACCTGCCTGCAGTTTGGGCCAATAATAAAAACTGGGAGCTCTGTGTGGCTACAACTGGAGGGGATTTATTAGTTTGCTTAGTGAAAGGCAAATATTAAGTCTTAAATTGACCCGTCCTGGGACCTGCCTTTTGGCTTTTGTATGCCATCCGGCACCGATCACCATGTACTTTGGGTTATCGAGTTCTGTCAAAGGGTGTTGTTGTTTTTTTTTTTAAATAATTGTTTTCCGTCTCCTTCTCCTTCTTCCCCTCTTTTCCCGTCCTTGCTCCCTGTTACCGTAACTCAGGTCTGGGTTTTAAAGACCTGGGAAAAGCAGGGTGTGGAAGACGCATTGTCCTGGTCGTGAAGGTAGCCCTACTCAGGGCTCCCGCTGGCCTAGGAACTGCCCAGTGGCTGGAACGGAGGCTCAGAGGGAAGGGGTTGTGAGCCCACCAGGTGGTCCTTGCTGGGACCCTCCGTCCTCGGCCCCGAGCATAATTATGGGCAGCCGAAAAAGGTAGGCATTCATAGGTGACTGCTCACGCTGAACAGTGGTGATTCCAGCCAGATGCACTGAAAAAGGAGCTGCTGAAGGTAGTGCTGTGAGTGCTAATTGGGGTCTGACCAGGGTCTGTCATGATCCACAGAGCGAAACATCCAGACCAGAGGGGCTGGACAGACACCCGGTCCCTCCATGTTTCCAAGTAGGAACTGCCGTGAAGGCTAAACTACATGGAAGATTCTTTACCCTTTGCCTCAAACGTCCTCAGTGCGAGCCTGTCTGTTCTAAATCATTGCAGTTCATGGGTTCTTGGGCCTCATGGGCCATGGTTGCTGATACCCACCGCTGCGGGGGTACAGTCCCCCAGGGCGCGCACCTCCGTGTCAGACCCTCAATGCCCTGGCCGCTCTGGCAGCTGTGCACGAGGATGCACCTTAAGAGCCAGTTCAGGGTATAATGGTTCACCGCGCCTACTCCCGTAGCCAAGAGTTGGGAATGTTCTGGAATTACTTAATTAAGAAAGTTCCTTTCACATTCCAGTGGTGATTTTTGATTGAACTCAGCATGATTTTTAATCCTCTGGCAATTCTTCCTGGATGAGTCTCTTTTTAAAAAGGTCGATGTTGGGTCCCCAGGCTGCTAAAGTCCTACTGATCCCTTCAAGCCTCAGTTCGAAGTCTCCCTTCTCTGAGAAACCTCCCTGAATCCCTTCTTCCCTCTCAACCAGGCGTGTGTCCTTTTAAAGCCTCTGGCATTGGAGTCAGACGCGCTACCATTGCGCCACGAGGTCACAGCGAAAGCATCTGGCATTGGACAGGTACTCAGAAATGCTGATCCCTTCTTCCTGGACCCCGGCACTTTTCCTATGCCGTTTACTGTGCTTACACTGAACTTGTTTGAACTATTTCTCCCTAACCCTCCATCTCCACCCCCGCCCCCCACCCCCGACCTTTATGAGAGCAGGACCTGGGTCACTCCTCACTCACTGAAATTTATCCGTTACAGGACTTGCCCACTCACGTTCATGACCACATGAAATGTGGTTGACATTTAATCCTCAGAATAACACAGACCAATCACTTGGACCAAGTCTTACATGTGAGGGTTTGGATCAGGGTCATGAAGGGGCCTCAAGTTCAGAGCTCTTCAGTTGCCACATGGTGGCTTGACTGTGGCAGATGAATAAGAAAGATGTTGCGTTTTCCTAATAGTGACATGTCCCTGTGTCTTTCACCAAATTGCCGGTCTCTTGTTTGCCCACTGTTCATCAATAAGATGTTTTCTGTTTCTGAACAGTGGAGAAAAAGTGCTTGTTGTGTGATGGGTTGTTTTCCCTGCAGAAACTTTTCTTGACATAGAATGTGTCAGGTTCTTGCTGCTTATTTGAGAGGTAGGGTCATTTTGAAAGTAGGAAAGAGAAATGGAAACTCAAAAGTTTAGGCCAAAATTTCTGAAGAATTTCACAGTGTCTATAGGAGAAACACAGAAGGAAAAAAAAACCTCACGCATGTGAGATGCTCCCTGCCTTCGGGATCTTACAGCCTCAATCGCGTTTGCCAGATCAACTCTCGTTAGGGCTCTCGCAGAACCTGGATGGATGCTGCTGCCTGTCCTTCCCCCGAATGCAAACACCTCCAGTAACTCGTAGGCAGAGAAGTTGGGTAATGGGGAGCAGAACCCCTGCTAGAGGGCATGGGCCTGGGTTCAAGGGCTTATCAGCTGGGGACAGAAGGCAAAAGATGGAGGAATTGTCACTCAAAAGCAAGTAGGCCCTGGGGAGAGAGGATGTGCTCTCTGATTAACTACCCCTTCCAAGGGGAAGAGCGTGGGGAGGAAAAGAGAGGGGCAGGGATTCATGTCAGAGATTCACTCTCTTTGGGAAGAGGGGAAGAACTCAAAGCCCACCCCCTCTTCTTCTCACTTTGTACAAACAAGTAAAATTAGAGTTTGGGGCACAGCGATGCCATCTGTGGGCTGCAGTCACTGGCACCAATTTTAGACGTTTGAGAATGATAGGACATTTGACAGAGAAAAGTCAGGCAGCTCAGGACATCATATGTTCAGTGTTCGACCGTGCTTAACGGTTTTCAAGTCGCTTGTTTGAATCTCATGGCCACAGTGGGAGAAGGGTTTGAGACTTCGTTGTGACAAGTGAAGAGACCAAAGTGAAGGGGTCAGTGACTTGGCGTGGAGTGCACCCCATAATGTCCCAGCCCTCCATGCCATGTTCTGGTGTCTCCATGGCCACCTCAAGGAGAGACTGAACATGCAAGTAGTATCAGCCCCAAGTGGCTGCTGTAACAAAACACCCTAGATCTCTGTTGCGTCCATGAGTTTTTTTCCCATTTACACCTCTGTGGGATGTGAGACAACAGTGGTGGGGTTAGAAGACTCCTTTTCTTGCAGAAGTTTAGGGACTCTGCTTCTATTTTAGGATGCAGCGACCTTACAGAGAGGCTGGATGGAACAGCCTCTGGCTTCAGACCACCTGCACCTGCACCGTCCCCACCACCCTAGTCGTGAGACCTCTAGAAAGTGTAGGGAGACCCCTAGTTAGTTGCCGCCCCCAGGCTTCAATTTCCTGATCTTTAAACTGCTTCATGGGGTGGCAGCAAGGTGTAAGTGAGTTATTGCAGGCACGGCACTGAGAACAGTGCCAGGAACTCAACACTCAGTCAGCGTTGGCTCGATACTCCATCCACGGTGCCGAGTGGCCCGCCAGCCATGACTCTTGGCCCAGATGATCTCTGTGCCTGGACAAGAAAAGAAACTTCAAATGTGAACTCTGCCATGGAGTCTGTGTTTTCCTGATGTGCTGTAGTGTCACTGATTTTCTCTGACTGTGAGCAAGCTCTTTGGCGTGCTTGGTTTGGTACCAGCGATAGAGCTGAGCTGCTGGCCAGGAGTATTGATTGGTGTGGTTGGTGTCTGGACCCTGACTCTAGGAACAGTGATTCTCCTTCCTGGGCACACTCAATACCATATTCCTGTCCTATGACCCTACTACCAGTCACGCTTTCTTCCCCAAAGGCCAAGTTCTCTCCAGAATCTGTGGTCTCTGCCGACTAAGAGGCCCCTATGGCAAAATCAATTCGACATGCAGATTGGGTCCCTGAGGCCCTTTCTCTTGCCTCCTGCACCGGGGCAGAGAATAGGTGACTTCACAAGCCAGACAGCCTTCTCTCTGTCTCCACACCCACAGTTCAAATCCTACCCCTCTTCCATCTCGGACCCCTGGCTGGGCATGGGTTCTTGTAGCTGGGAGACCTCGGTCATCCAGGATTCTGGCGACAGCTCAGTCTGCTCTGTCTTTGACGTCTGTCCTGGCACCACTGGAGAATGGAAAAGCTGGTCTGTTTATGGGACATGGGGCCAGAACAGCATTAAAAACTAAGGAGCAAATAAAATGTTGTAAACAAATTTCCTTTCCAGTAAGGATCACTCCTCTCCCCCATCCCTCCAACACGAACCATTTTTCTCCTGTGTTTGGATAAACTTTCATCCTGTGCAATTACCATTCCCAGGGAGGGGCCCCGCCTGTTTCCGTTGGCTATTTATTTTGATTTTGACCATTCCTCTGCCTTTTGAGCATCACACACCTAATAGTAAAGAAAATAAGCTCTCAATCGGGATGTAGGCAGCAGGTCTTTCCTACCCTTCCTTTGTCCGCCCCGGTTTCTCCCTTCCCTCCCACCGCACCTCACCTTCGGATTTCATTCACTTCTGGGTGTAGACGCCACAGACAGTTCACGCTGGCTGGACCCTGCTCTCCTCCAGGGGAGCCGGTAATCTTGGTTAAGTGAGAATCAGGAAGGAGGGAGGGAGGTGAAGCAGAGGAGAGAAACGGGTTCCAAAAAAGCTGGAACTGATACAAAGGGCTTGTGTGTGGGGTGACTATCTCTCTACACAAAGCCCTCGGAGTCCCCATCATGAGTTTTTGTGTGAGCAGAAAGCCATGATCTCAGGTTTCCTGACCCCAGCAGGAAAACGGTGCTTCCAGAGGGGGAGAAATACCTGGTTTCAATACCTTGTTTCAGCATTTACATTTTGTTGTTATTGTTATTGTTGTTGCTCTGAATGAAAGGAGGTAGGAAATGCTTTTTTTTTTTCTTCCTGGTTCTGAAATACTTGAAACTGGAGGGAAGAAAAAACCCCAAGTCCCCCCAAGCCAAACACTTTGGAACGATGATTATTCTTTTTACACATGCACTGCATGATTAAGGACTCCTATTTGCGTATTACAGACTCTCTGCTGTCATGATACCTGTGGGTAGTCCCCGCTTTCTATTTACAGTCGCTTCACTTTCTAAATTCCTTGCCTCTGCCTCGTTGGATGAATCCATATTCTTGGAGGTGCTGAATGCAGAGAGGCCATGAAGAATAGTGGTGAGACTCACCGACAAGTCATGGAATCGGATTGACTCCAGATTCCATAAGATTTAACTCAGGGGAGGCACTAGGAAGTGGCCTGGGGTAGAGGGGAGGGTATGCTGTACCCCCGCAACTCCCAGATGGGCTTCCCCCAGCATCCTCTGTTCTTCCTGACTGTCACCCCCACACCGTCCCTCCAACGACATCCTAGAGCTCTCCTAGGGTCCCCTGACCTAGGCTCAGTACCGGGATTGGGAGTTGGTGGCTTGATGAAGGGTGAAGCTGGACAGTCCCCTTGGGATGCAGGCCTTCTTCATAGCCCTATCCTGAGGATAGGATTCTTATTCCAGAAGGTCTAAGAGCCTCACTAGTAAACCTTGGTTGACACTGGAATGATTCTTGGTGTGCGAGCTGAAGAGTGAAACACACACAACCATGTGCTGGGTCCAGATCCCAAAATGTGCCACTGTTGTCGTGCTGGGTAGGTAGGAGCTTCAGACAGACTTTTCCAGAACGCAGGAGGCACGTCTGCAGACCCCCAGTCTGGTGCCCAGTCCCCCACGGGAGACTCTAACTGAATAACAATTAGTACCCAACAATCTAATGTGGTAAGCCAGAGACTTGGGTCCTTGTTCTCAGATGTTGGTCAGGTGGATCAGAGGAGCACCCAACCGCACCCATCCAGCTAGTGGTGAGCGTTGATGGGAACGAGCCTCTGGATCCCACCTGGAGTAGGATCCCCTGGGTCCCTCCAAGGGTAAATGCAGGGAAAGGAGGCCAGAGGAGGCATCCAAGATGGCCGAGAGGGAGGAGGGGTCCAGCCCAGGCAAAGTGCTGCCAAGGCAAAATCCATTTGTGGTGGCTTCACGCCTGCCGTCAGGCTTGGGTGCTCCGGGGTCAAGAATGCTTTGAATAAGAGGCGCTGGGGGTGGACCAGCCCTCCCTGGGGGATGCCAGGCTCTCCAGGGAGGGGGAAGGCTTCATCCGGGCTGCGGCCCCATTCTCAGTTCCGCTCTATTTAGAACACTCTTTTTTTTTTTTTTTTTTTTTTTTTTTTTTTGTGGAAAGCAGATTGCTGAGGAGGGAAGCAGCAGGCCAGCAGGGAAGAGGATTCATGATGTTTCCAGAATAGGGGGCTGGGGGGAGGCAGAGAGAGAGGCCAGGACTTTGAGCCGGCGGCCTGGCCCCATAGGCATCTCCCCTTCCTCCATCCTTGTGCCCATCACTCTTCTCCCCCAGCCCAGCAGCCCATCTCTAGGCAAGACTCAGAGGCTGAGTAGCCACGGCTGAAATTATTTCTACTTCCATATGTGAGGCAGGCGAGCAGTGCCTTTAATTCCGTGCATCCCTGGAACAGAAAGCCCCATTGCAGTAAACCTCCTCTTCTCCCTGTCCTTGAGTGGGGCTCATGGCACAGAAGGCCAGACATCCCTGCCTGGGTGCAGGACGGCCTTACCATGCCATCCTCTTCTGGAAATCTGGTCGGCCTGAATTGCAGGTGATCCCGGATCATCGCGGAGGGCTCGACAGCCAAGACGGCATGTGAGGTGATTGACATTTTGACCTCAGGACTCAGTCCTCTCCCCGATACCCACCCAGCAAAAGGGACAGCTGTGTCAAATACAGATTAGATCCTTGCAGACTCTGTAGGCCAAGTTGTGGTGGGCCGAGGGGGCTCTGAAAACAATGCCTTTAAAAACCATTCCCGGATCCACCGTCTTCTCTTTAGTCTGCCTTGCAGGAGAACTTGGTGCCTGCGGAGTGACTGTCACTGGCCCTACAACGTGGCTTGCTTGGGAGCCCGGTGAGACTGGTGGCTCTACCCACTGCCTCCAGTTGGAATCTGGATGTCCCTTGTCCGGAGAATTCTTCCTTGAAATGGATCATAGTCACTCAGCTCCCTGACAAAGGCAGCTTTGAGACCAATGGAGACTGTGTTTCCAGAGCTTTGGAAGCCATGTGGCTGCGAACCTGCTAGTTTACCGCTAGGGCTTCCCAACCGACAAGATCCTGGTTGTGTCAGTCTAGGTGCTGACAGGTGGCTGCTGAGGTCCTGGTAGCACACAGCCATTAACAACCAGCAAAGGTTCAAATGCATGAGATGCCACATTCCTTTCCAGATGGCCAGCTGTCTGGCCCTCTGAGCCTCTACCGCAAGCTCATATGTGACTTTGAAACTTGCCCACGCTCCTGAGTTTAACCCATGGGTCTTGACCAGGGGCGATGTTGCTCTCCATCCCCAACCCAGGGGCCATTTGCAATGGCTGCAGACATTTTTTGTTGTCATCACTAGAGGGGCGGGTACTGTCGGCATTTAGTGGGTAGAGGCCCAAGGAGGCTGCTAAAAATCTTATAATGCACAGGACAACACCCCACACTACAAAGTGTTACCCAGCCCTGAATGTCAATAGTGTTAGACTCAAGAAACCGTGTTTTGAACCTCTGCTGCAAGGTTGAACCGTGTGCCAACCCTGGTGCCCCTCACCCTCCACCCCGCTCCCCATCACTTTATTTACCAAAGGGGAAAATATCTGTTATTTTTTCCGAGTGCATTTCCCCCTGTATCTTATCAAGAACGACCAAGTTCAGCATACCCTTGATTAGTCACTTCCATTAACAGTGTTTACTTTGGGGTTTGTGTTTATTTTTGAGATGTAGTCTCCTTCTCCCCGCCCTCTTCCTTACACACCAGCGGTGTGCAGTCAACTTTCTCGCACCATCTTGTCCACACTTTCCTTGGCCATCCATAAACCCCCTTGGCCACCTTCTGAGGACATCTCTCGTCCTCCCTTTCTCCATGGGGGTCGTGGTGTGGAAAGGTCTGCAACTATCTGAGGTTCTCTTAAAATGGCAGCTATCTTCCCCCCACCCCACCCCCCACACCCCAATTTCCCAGATATGCTAGAAAATCCTATTCATTAGAGACTGTGTTGACCAACTGACCCATGACAAAGCTGAGACTTTATTCCTAGCTGTCCACATTCCGTGAAACCAAAGACTCTTGGTGGTTTTCTGCATTGAGTCAGAGGCAAGGAGGCTTTTGCTTTGGCGGGTCCCTCCTGTCTCCCTGCACCCCTCCTCTCCTCACTGCAGGCTAGTCTCTGGACTGTATTTAAGTGTTTCTGAGTCATAGAGAACACTGGTGCCTGTTCCTCCCCACTCACCACCCATCCGCTCTCCGAATGGCACCTAGCACTCCATCCTCAGTTGAAGGTATTTCAAGGCTTATGGCTGAGTAACAAGGAGCTCAGAGAGAACTCCATACAGGCTTTGGAGGTCTTGCTCTTTGGCTGAGCACCGCCCACGGCCCCTGCCTCTGCTTCCCTGAGCTCCAGCAGCCAGAAGCTCTCCAGACGTGACTTATAGATCTCTCTTTTTTTAAAAGAAAGTTTTTTTAATGTTTGTTTATTTTGAGCGAGAGAGAGAGAGAGAGAGAGAGATGGAGGGGCAAAGAGAGAGGGATACAGAGAATCCCAAGCAGGCTCTGCGATGTCAGCGCAGAGCCCGATTCCAGCTCCATCTCACTAACTGGATCATGAGATCCTGACCTGAGCCAAAAACAAGGGTCGGGTGCTTGACTGACTGAGCCACCCAGGCACCCTGACTTAATAGACCTTCTTAGACCATGAAGTCCCTCTCCATTCTGGTGGGTCTCCTTGCTATTGTTGTACCGAAGCTCTGGCCAGAGCAAAGTTTGCAAAGAAACACTGGCCCAAGTTTGCTTCGAGTAGGGAAGGCCCCGAGTACCCTTCCTCCTTCCCCCACACTCCTTCCTGGGACATTTATTTGAATACCACCAGGGAGTAGGTCACTTTGGGGTATTTATTTGTTTAAGCGTGGGTGGTTCCTACAGAGGAGGGTGTCAGGTTTCAAGGTTGGAGGACCAAGGCAAACAGAGAGTGGGTGGTCTGGGAAAAGAAGTGGGCAAGGGGCAGGGGGCAAGAGAACCCATTCACCCTTTTGTGTTTGTAGGTGGAAATGCTGAATGAAGCATGACCTTACTTGTGACCCAGTTATCTCTTCCATGAGACAGAGCAACTTGGGATGGGGGGGCGGGTCATGTGTTCAGACTCTCTGAGAAGACTTTTCGGAGATTGTTAAAGAGTATTTGTTAATCATCGGGCATTTAGGGGCAATACCTCTTAACTAATTTATCCTGAGGGTTCTGGTGGTTCTCTGAGTACCTCGGGGAGGAGCAAAGGTGTGCAGGGACTGGTTCTGACTGCAGACCCAACTCAGCGATTCTGGAAGATTCCAAAAGAGCTGGGTGCAGGAGGGAACGGCATGCCAGTTGTTGACCAGAATGAATGTTCCTGCCTTGTGTCTTGGGGCCCGCCTCTTTTCTGGTTTAGAGTAGCCAGAAAAATACTGATTAGTCTTTGGGTTCACATCAGGCAAGACTGACAGAGCTTGGAGTATTGCATTCAGCAGGTCGCTATAAAAACAAAACGAAAACAAAGACAAGATGAAGGAAAACCAGACGTGTAGGTGCCATGGCAGCTCTCTGTTTCACAACATTCAGAAACCTGGCAGCCGTGAGCTGTGGCAGCATTGCACATTGTCCCTAACGCCATTGCTAAGTCCTCGAGTACAGAATTGGCAGGTGCAATGGCAGGCTCACCATTAGTCTCCACAGATGGGATTCTAGAGATTGGGAGAGTCTACTGGAGGGAACACACCAGGGCAGGTTTGGGGAACATGGCAGTATCCAGTGAATGACATTGTTAAATACGAGAGATGCAGGGAGATAGTAGCGAATGGCCATTGGCTCATGTCCTACCAAGGGAAAGAGGAGGTAGGGTTCATGGATCCACGTGGAATGAGGTCAAACACAGTAATCATCTCCTACACTATTCCCTTTGGACAGAACAAAAAAGACAACACCTGATGAACAGCTGCACCAATTGGAAACCTTGTTAAAAATTGATGAGGTGCATACCCAAGTGTTTAGGGATAGAGGGTCTGGATGTCTGCAATTTCCTTTGACATGCATTTAAAAAATGAGATGGGTTGATGGGTAGATCCATGCATTGATCCGTGACGAAGCGAATGTTAGCAACATCTTGATGATTCTAGAATCTAGGTGGTGGGTATGTGGGCACATTTGTATGTTTGAACATTTTCAAAGGAAATACTGGAACAGAGTACCGATCCCTGGGCCACCCATGGTGATTTCAACCCAGTGAGATGGTGATGAGATCTAGGAATTTTTCAATCATTTCAGCGGATTCTGATAATGAGCCAAGTTTGGTCAGGCGTCTGTGGAATAGATTGGTCTTCCTCCAACTTGGATGTATCAGGAGTCCCTGGGAGAGTCTGTCGAAATGTAGAGGCTGACCCAGCAGGTCCAGGGTGGGGCCTAAGTCTTCATTTCTCACAAGCCCCAGGTGATGCCGAGGCTGTAGGTGCATGGACCCCACCGTAAGGAGAAGAAAGAAATGAGACGGCTCTCCCTTCTTCTTCCTTTCTATGTAGTCTGGTGGGTCTCAACTTGAGCTTCACAGTGGAATCATTGGGGAGCTTCAAAATAAACCTATGCATGAGGGTCTCACCCCCAGAGAGTCTGGTTTAAGAGATTTCAAAGCTCCTCAGGTGACTCTAATGTGCAACCACTGATTTAATGTCATGAAGCGAATCCATAGAATACTGAATTTTGGGAATTGAGGTTTTGCACAGAAAAGCACTGAGGACTTTCATCACCCAGGTACACAGAGTTTCTCTCAACAACAAAGACTCAAAGCCACTGCCCGCCCTGGAGCCTACTGAATTCCCATCATAGTGAGAGTTCTCAGCAGTGGCATTTATGGGATGTCAGGTGCTAGGCCTGGTCCCATCATTGCCATAACCTGGGGAGCAGCTTTATCATTCTTTGAAGGTGGGGACATTGAGCGCGATTAAGTGGCTGGTCCAAGGTGACCCAGCTAATAAGTGTTGGACAAAGATTTGAATGAGGTTGGCCTGATTTCAAAGCCTGTATTCTTCAACCATCATATCATTCCATTTTCTTGAACTGTGCCAAGGTGTGAGAACTGTAGCCTGTGGGTCAAATCTGGGCAACTACCCATCTTTATAAATAAAGTCCTCCCTTTTTTTAAGATTTTATTCTATGTATTTATTTATTTTTTAATGTGTATTTATTTTTGAGAGACAGAGAGACAGATATGAGCGGGGGAAGGGCAGAGAGAGAAGGAGGTACAGACTGAAGCAGGCTCCAGGCTCTGAGCTGTCAGCACAGAGCCCGATGCGGGGCTCGAACTCATGAACCGCGAGATCATGACCTGAGCCGAAGTCGGACGCTTAACCAACTGAGCCACCCAGGCACCCCTAGATTTTATTTTTAAGCCAATTCGGCACCCACCATGGGGCTTGAACTGGCAACCCTGAGATCAAGAGTGGCCACTCTACCAACTGAGCCAACAAGGCACCTTTATAAATAAAGTTTTCCTTGAACGAAGCAGTTCCCCTTCATTTATGTATTGTATCTGCTCTTGTGCTACAGTGGCAGAATTAAGCATTTGTAACAGAGACCCTGTGGCCCCCAAACCGAAAATATTTACTGTCTAATATTTACATTAGAAGTTGGCTGATGCTTGATGGATGGGTGGTGAGGCAGCGGACCCAGAGCCAGGGTGCGATCTTTCCCTGAACAAAAGGAGCACTCCGTGGAGGATGAACTTGAACTCATGATCACTGCGGCGTGGCTTCTGCTCAGCCTTTTCACTTCGACCTTGTGGCCCGCGTTTCGCTCCGCGGGTTACTTGCTTCCTCTCAACATATTTTATTTTGATGCCAGAATTTCTGATCTGTTTTCTTAAGAGCAGGAGGTCTTGATCCCGACGCCAGGGCCATCACACAGCTCTCTGTGGAGTGGGCTGAGGGAGGCCAGCTGCAGGCCACCGACCCCTCCCACACCGTGGGGGGCCTTCGTGGAAAAGCGCTGAGCCCTGCTGCTCCTGGGAGGTGGCCGCAGCTAGCGGCTTCCGACCGGTCCCGTCAACCATCCACGAGAAACCCTACCAAGAGGTCAGGAGGGAAGGGGGAGGGGAGGAAATGGCCCGCCCTCCCGTGGCTTCTAGCTCCGTGAGCAGGGCCTGAGGACCCTTGGCCTAGCCCCGAGGGCGGAGGGCAGGGCAAACAGGGGAAGTGCATTTGGTAATGATTCTAGATTTCCTGTTTGGTTTCTGTCCAGGGGGCTTTGGGATCTGCTAACTTGGGTTATGTGTGTGCACATGCACATTTTGTTCTTCCTCTCCGCGCCCCCCCCCCCTGCCTTTTGCTACTTTTCCTCTTCCAGGGCTTGTTTGCATTTCTTTTTCTTTTTCTTTTTGTTAAATGGTGTGGGCCAGAACAATGGGCCGGTTCCTAGCCTCCTTTGGGGAGAATTTGTGGAAAAGGAGAGGGGAGAGGGAGGGAGAGGCCAGGATATCTGGCGAGGGTGCCTGGGGATTGGACGTGGGTGTCGGACAGATCCTGTGCCCCTTGGACGTACGGAGTAGTAAAGCTGTAAAGAATCTGTTTAGGTAAACACACATTTGGTGTGTATGGGATACGGAGGCACACACAGGAAGTCCAATCTTGCTTTTAAGAGATCAAAGGTGAGAGAAAGAGGGAGAGAGAGGGAGTGACTTCCAAGTAGTATAATAAGAAGTGCAATGGCAGAAGCAGGCAGGGGTCAAGATGGGGGTTTGGGGTGGGGGGATGTCAGGATCCTTTAGCTCATGTTCTCTTCCAAGCAGGACTGAGCCTTAGTCTTGAAGATGGCGAGGGCACCTCTCACCAAACAACCCTCTAAGAAGTAGTAAGACCCAGCCTCACTGCTAAGCCTGTCCCAGAATGCCCAGGACAGGCGGCCAGCCTCCTGTGATCTAAGCTTCAGCCTTAGCAGGGCTGGGGGGCTGGGTCCCGGGGCTCTGTAGCCTCAGGGAGCCCGGGGCTCCTGGGGGGAAGGAGATGGCACTTTCTTGGGGGCACAAAGATAATCTGTCTCCTTTTTATTAAGTGAGGTCTTTGATCCCTCCAACCGGGAGAAAGAGAGCTCCCTTTTCAACACCTCCCAATACCCTCCCCCTTGCTGGGCCTGGCCCCGCTGTCACCTCACCTAGAGGGAGACAGGGTGTGTTTCCAGCTGGGCCCTTTCTCCTCATGATTTAGAGTTGGAGTGAGTAAAGCTTATGATATGATTGTGGCAGCAGCCACATGGCTTAGGTTGCCCCCCACCAAAAGCAGCAGGTGGAGGGGCGAGGGCAGAGACACAGAGTTCTCGATGCCTCTCCTCCCTTGCTCTCCTCAGGTTTGCCAGGGGCTGGGGGCTGGGAGATGCGGAGCTGGGGTAGCTCAGTACCCAGGACTGTAACTCAGTGGGTCGGGCAGAAGTCCGCTGCTCCTGAAAACCCCATACAAGGCCACGCTGCCTGTCATTTGGCCATGCCCCTGGTAGAGAGGGGGGTTTGTGACCCCTCTGTCATCTCCCCTCTTTACCTCCTGTCCCCTCTCATCTGTTGTTCTCATTGCTAAATGGTACAAAAGAAAAAAAAAGGAAGGAAGGAAGGAAGAAAGGAAGGAAGGAAGAGGAAGGGAAGGAAGAAAGAAAAGAAAAGAAAAAAGCAAGAAAGCAAGCAGGCAAGCAGGCAAGCAAGCAAGAAAGAAAGAAAGAAAAGGAAAGGAAAGAAAAAAGAAAAGGGAAGGGAAGGAAAAAGGGAAGGGAAAGGAGGAAGGAAGGGAAGGGAAGGGAGGAAGGAAGGAAGAAAAAAAAGAGAAAGGAAGGAAGGACAGGGAAGGAAGGAAGGAAAAGCAATCTTGGGCAGGACGCTCTGAGGTTAGTGTTTCCGATGTGTGTGCAAATTGCCACCTGAAGTTGTTTCAGAACCGGACAGACCCGGGCAGTCCATGAACTCTAAACTGAGGGAGGGCAGAAAAAGAAACAAGAATGCTTGCCTCCGTGTATCACCAACGGCAACTCGGAAAGCCCAGCCCATCCTGTTGGAGGGCTTCCTGGAGCCTTTGTTACTCCCATCCTGACAGCACGTCCTCAGACAAGTGGCTTTCGGGGACTCCCCCCACCCCTCGCCCTCCCCGCGCCGCAGATGCACATGGAGGCCAGATACAGGTGCGCTCTGCTTCCCGTGAGAAAGAGTGCCGCAGAGCTGGGTGCCAGAGTCTTCTAGAAGTTCTGGGGTTTCCCCAGAAATGAAAGGTCTCAGAAGCAAATGGGTTTCCTGTTGCTTTTCCATCTATCAGCTCGGTCTCTCTGAATTTTCCTTTCACACAGAGTCCCATTCCATAACCCCAACCTTGTAGATAGCAATGTCACACTTGATCGTTTTGCCAAGTGAGGATTCTTGTTGAAATGTGAATAATCACCCCCAATTTGTCTCTTTGGAAAGTTCACACACATGTATGTATATATGTGGCATGTAAATATACACCTTTGGTGTATATACATAATGTATAAAGAATTTTACAAAGGACTGAAACTCCCCAGAGACAGTAAGACCTGGCCCTCCAGGATGCACGTGCTGTCCCCAGAAGGGAGACCAACTTGTCCCGGTTTGCTGGGGAATGTCCCCTATTTTAACTGGAAGTCCTACATCCCAAGGACGCCCCCAGCCTGCGGCAAGCCGGCAAGGCTGGTCACCATAGAGCCGGGCACTTGAAGTCCGTTATCTCTCATCCTCAAGACCACACCGTAGGTGAGATGGGTCTGCACAGAGAAGGAACCTGAGACAGACAGGTCGAGTGAGTTTCTCAAGGTCACACGCAAAGTCAGTGGCTAGGGCCAGGGTTACACGTAGGCCTGCTTCTACAAGCATGCATTTGTTTGTAGGGACACCTCAGATCTTCCAGATACAAACGGGGAAAGCTGTCTCGAAGCTCTAGAATGATGGGCAGTGGCCCCTGGGGTTGGAAAAGGGAGGGCAAAGCCAGGAGGAGTAGCCGTACCTCCGGGACCTCCAGCTTGGGGTTCTAAGGAGGATCAGGGACTTGCCTGGGGTCCTTCTACGTGGCCGGACACCTGAAACTCCTCCCTGTGGTCCAGCATGTAGCCCCTGTCCTGCAGCCCGGCCCGTGAGCTCACTTAGCTGGCACCAGAGGAACCGAGACTGGAGAAAAGAGAATTTCCTGGGAGCTCCCCTCACCGGAGCAGCCCGCACCCCTCTCCCCCTCCCCCCCCAGCCCCATCCCAACCCATCCCTTCCAAATAGATTCCCCTTGCCTCTCAGCCAGACCTGCTGGGTGCGATGCGAGGAGGCGAGGCTAGCTGAGAGATGGAGAGCTAATTACTGTTTTCTCTTTCCCGTGCCTATAGTTCTGCCGAACAGAGCACCCCCATTCTGTAGGAACCCTACTCCTCTGCGGGTGCCTGGAGGTGTCGCACGCAGAGTTCCATCTTGCTCATGATCACGGGCCCTTTTCCAGAATGCATCCAGTCCTGGCTTCCGGGACTCCGCCTGCCACACACACCTGTACTTTTTGTCACAGGCTGTCCCCCTTGGTGCCTAGAGGAAAGGATGCTTGAGAAGCCGTAGCTCTCCTGACAGCCAGAGTGAAGCCGATAGGAAACCAGGCCAGGCCATTCCACCTATGTGGCCACAAGAGCAGGGGCCCTCTTGGGAATTTCCCAGTTTAAAAAGAAAGGGGTGGTGGAGACCTGGGGTCTGGTGGACCCTGGTGGACAGTTGTCCGAGATAGGCAAAGGCCAGCAGGAATCAGCCTGGGGAGAATTTCCCGGCCTGCTGTGCCTCATGCTGGGGAGAAAAAGCATGGCTCCTGCCCGTGCAGCTGGGTATGGCCCCCGGCACCCCCTGTCCCAGCCCCCTCTGCCCCGATCCCGTTCCCATTGAAATAATCACAGGGTAGGCCCGGCCTGGCAGCGTTGTCATGACAACTGTCTAATTTCTTTTAATCCCAGTGTTCCTTCCTAAAGGGACCTCCTCCAGCCCCCACTCCCCCCTGCAACGTGTTTTAATTGTAATAACTCCTGGGTTTTCGGGAGGTAATGACCGTGTGTGGGGAGCCGGCGTTGGCCTGGCTCCATCCCCAGCGCGGCCCGCCCAGCGGCGCCAGGCAGCCCCTCCGCCTCCCAGCGGGAGTCCTGGAGGAGCCCAGGGCAGGCTCGGGCAGGGTCCGCCAAGGGGGTCTGTGGCCTCGGCCGCGCTAATGAACACAAGTGATGGGGGTGGGGGGCTCAGCCCTGCGGGCTTTGTGTCCCGAGGACATTTTATGGCATAGCACCTCTAATGCCCCCCCCCATCTGCATGCTTTCCCCCACCTCTGTGCACACCTTGAAGGGAATCCATGGGCCATTACTCTGCTCCGGGCCCCAGCTAGCCATGCTGCTTCAGGGATGTGACCCTGAGTGTGTGCTCAGATCCCCCCTGAGGTCTTGTTATGATGAGTTTCCAAGTCTTCACGAGGCCTCAGATCCTGCATTTCCCACCACCTCCCTAGGGGACCTCCAAGCTGCCTCGCTCCAGACCACCTTTTCAATAGGAAGAGTCCGGAGCAAGCTCGTCCAACAGAACTTTCTGCAGAGATGGAAATGCCTCACATTTACACTGAACCATATATCCACCAGCCGTGATCCTCAGGAGCCTGCTGGAAGGACTGTGGCTGGTGCAACCCAGGAAGGGAACTGTCAGTTGTATATAATGGTCATCCATTCACATTTAAATAGCCACGCGGAGGCTGGTGGCCACCATAGTGGAGAAGCTGCAATGCTCCTCTCGAAGGCCCCGACTTTGCTCTCACCATCTCTGCAAAGGGCGCCGTGCGGATGCGGCCACCTCGCCTGCGTGCAGCCCGCATCTGCTACCCGGACCCTTCCCCTCCACTAACCCCGCGCTGCGGGGACCCAGCTCCTTTGCTCCACAAAGCGCTCCTCTCTGATTTCTGTCCTGCTGGAAATGGACTGCAGAGACGTGAGCCTGAGATCTGGTGGCCTGGCGTGGAAGTTAAGAATCCGAAGTCTGACCAAAGCCTGCAAAGTCTGCAATGCGCCCAGCTCATCTGGGAAGCCGGTTCTTTTCACAGCAGCGCTGAGGTTCCCGGGGGCCCCCCCGGGCTATCAGACAACTTCTTGCAACTGCTATTTCACTGCTGCTAACTTAAGGGACAGATTGGGATTGACGCAGTCATGCTGCAGGAGATCTTGGCCCACATTTGCTTCCACCAAGGCCTTCCCATTCTCAAGCTGAAATATTAGATGTTCAGTTGGGAGTCCAGCAGCAAAATATTTCTGAAATTGTGTGTGTGTGTGTTTTTCTTCTAATTTAATGTGCCAGACAAGCCTCCCTGTAATTAAAACCAGAAACAAGGACCAGACTTAGACAGAGATTTGAAGGCTGTAAAATTCTAGGACAGGTTTATGTAAAGCAATTAAAAAGGGAGTTAAAAATGGTTAAAAAATTAAACACTAATTACTTTTTTTTCTCCTCTCATTTCTGCTGAGCTGTTTTGGCCATGGAGCTCCAAGAACGATATAAAAAGGAGAAAGTTTTTGCCTCGTTGCTGTAAATCATGTTCAACAAATGCTTCTCTGCATTTTGCAGCCGAGCCCATCTGCTGTCAATTAGCCTAAATCATGCCTTTTCAATTAAACGGGCTTAGGGAAGTCTGGTAGCGAAATGGGTGTGTGTGCGTGCATGTGTGTGTGCATGCGAGCAAGTGTGAGTGTGTGTGTGTGTGTGTGTGTGTGTAGGGGCCAGGACGATGGTGGTGGAGGAGCGGGGAGAAAGGTGAAGTCTGATTTCAGGCTGTGAGGTGGAAATATCTTTTAAAAGGTGTGATCCTATTTTAGTGTTTTCCATATAAAATGGGGTATTATTTGCTGTGCTGTGGGGAGCAGTGAAGGGGGGAAATACCGTGAAGGAGGTGAGCCTGGAGAACTGGGAGTAAATTAATTCTTGCGAGCTGAGCGTGCTGCCCGGACGGCACAGAGTGGGGGACCCCGGGGCCAGGAGCAATGACTGCAACTGGAGGCCCTTGGGGCTCACAGATAGAGGCTTTCTTGGGGGGACAGCGGGCTAACGTCTCAGACCAGGTGACCTGCAGAAATCTATGCTGGCACACGCCTGCAAAGCAAAAAGGGAGGGGAAACATGCTCTTGTCTTTCAAAACAGAGTGGACTTCTGACGCCGGAGTGTTCTGGCTGTGGTCCTGGGAGGCCCCGTCTCCAGGGACCTCATGGGGGTGCTACCTGTGTCCGACTCCATGTTCCTTGTAGAGCCCCGTGGGCCATGTGGCTCTGTGTCGTGAGTCCTGGTGGTGGGGGAGGTCGAGTTGGATCGTGGCTCTCCCAGAGGCCGGAGCTGTTGAGTTTAGGAGCAGCCAGACGGGAGTGTTTGTGCATCGCACTTGGGACCCCTCTGTGCGCTCATGTGCCCACCTCTGGCTTCCCAGCCTGTGATGGTCCCAAACCTTCCCAGCTCCTTGCTCCATCCAGCTCCCGGGATTGCCAGGTGCGGCTGCACCTAACAGAGGGGATGCTCGGTAGTCTGCGGCACTTGCGTCTGATTTGCTGCGGTCTCCTCGCCCTCAAGGAAGAAATTGGTTTGCCTTGATTCAACTTGGTTGGAGGAATTTGCATTCTCTGCTCCTGTCCTCGCTGGGAGGGGCGAGAGATGAAGTAAGTGTGTGGTCTGCTGATGAGTGTTTATTTTTAGTCACCAGCCTCCTCCCCTGCTGGTCCCAGCTCCCTCTGCGGGCCTGCCCCGAGCAATCAGCAACCTGCCTGCAAACCTGCAACTTGTCTGGCATTTAGGAGGGGGATTTGGTAAAGGAAGGTCTGGTGACGGGAGCTCGGTCTTTGACATTCAGGTTGGCGTTGACTGTAATGCTAAGAGTTGACACTGATGGAACATTTACAGTGTTCAAGCCCTGGCCTAAACCTTTTACCCCAAAGCCCTCATTTCAGCCTCACAGTCGAGCTCTGACCATAGACCATCCATAGCTCTATTTTTCGTTAAGAGGAAACTAAGCCACAGAGAAGTTGAGGCATTTCCCCGAAGCCACACAGCTTGGAAGGGCAGAGCCAGGGATTGAACTCTGCTCTGTGCTCTTGACTTGGACACTTCGTGGCTTCTTAGAGTCAGCAAGACCCTGAGAATTTCCATGCTGTCTGCGGCGGTGCTCCCTGGAGGAGGGTGTCAGGGACCTGAGGTGGTCTTCGGTATGATGGTAGAGTTCTCACTTTGGAGTGAGGCACACCTAGATTAGCATCCTCGCCATAACCCCCTGCTACTTCAGTAACTACTTCGGTGATCACTTACTGTCTTGGCCCATCTGTGAAATGGGGCAAAGCCTGACCTCCCCGGAAGGGTTGATTATTTGCCATGTGCTGAGTGTGCCCGGCATGGAGAAGACACTCGGTAAACAGTGGGCTCTTTGCCTTCCTTCCCGGTGGCCTGATTCCATGAGGCTTGACCTGGTTTCTTTCTGGCTCTTGGCCTGTGCCTGTGCTGACCTGTAGGGTACAGTTTCAGGTCTCTTTCCAAATGATTCACTCTAAACACGCCCCGGGTGGGACGCTGTCCGTGGAGCAGGTCCACACCCCTCCAAGGCCGCTGGCCACGAGAGGCTTTCCTTTCCCCAGGAAAGGCGGCCTCCGGAGCCCAAGGGCTCTGCCCTTTGGGACAGCTGGAAGGAAAGAGTGAGGCCAGCTCAACCCCTGTTCTCTGTCCACCGCTTCTCGAGGCTGCCTGGCGTCCCGCTGGCCGGGCAGAGGAGGGAAGGGCCGCCTGGCCTTGCTCCGAGCAGCCCAGCAGGCCCAGCCATGCAGACTGCCCTTGCTCTGAGCCCCTTTAATCCGATGGCTGAGTGCAGTGATCCGTGCCCACGGCTTCCAGGAGCCTCCCGAGCCAGGCACCAGTGTTCCCAGCCACCGCTGAGGGTGGCGGAGAGGTTGCCGCCTGGCTCCGTGGAGCTGCTGGGTGTGGGAGAAGGAGGCAGGGGCCAGAGGCGTCAGCTGGGTGCGCGGAGGTGCCAGGACCCCGGGAAGTCCTGTTGGGGCCATGGGAAGGAGGGTGTGAGCTGACCGTGCGAAAGGGTGCCCGGTGACCACAGGACGGACGACCTTGGGGAGCCCGCTCTGCAGGTGCTGCTTCCTTCCGGTCACGGGCTCGCATTCACCATCCTCCCCTCCCCGCCGAGGGTGGCACATGGCATTGCCCGGGCTGAGCCCGGATGACTGCATGGTTGAGCCTTGTCTTGGCCACCCACTCCCCGTCTTCCTCTTCCCTGATGTTAGGACAAGGTGAAAAGCTTTTCTGACCAACAGAGGTATGAGTAGGGGCGGAAGGGGAAGCTTTTATTTGGGCAAGATCGTGCATGAGGAAGGCAGGGGCTCTGCTGTCACGGGAACCAGGTTCTGACCTCTGAGTGCTGTCACTCAGGCTGGTTGACCCTGGGCAAGTCATTGAGCCTCTATGAGCCTCCGTCCCTTCGTCTGTTAACTGAGGACACATCACACTTCTTAGCTTGGTTCAGATGTTCTGAAACAATGTATGCAAAGTCCCTAGCACCGTGGCTGGCACGGGTCACAGGCAAGTAGCAAACTGTTCTGTGTCCTGTCTCCTGCCCCCCGAAAACTCCCGTGCTTGGCACCCACTCACCCCCATGTGGTTGTCACGGCTCTTCTCCTGTCAGACCCCATTCCACACGACCCTGTAGGAGCCCAGTGGCCAAGCCGTGTGTGCCCCTCCTTTGGGAGGAGCCGGGCTGGGTCAACACGCTCCTTGGCCCGTAGTCAGTCACAGGATGGGGTTGAGAGCAAACTCAGAGTTGCCTGTCGTGTGCTCCGGGTGGCCACCTGGGAGATGGCCCTCTTTCCCATGCGCAGACACAGTCTCTGGGCACGGCCGAGCCTCACCGTGACTGTGGAGAGAAGCTTAGCGTCAGGAATAACACCACCGGCCTTGGGGTGTGTGCTCCCTCTCCTCATCTGGGGAGGTAGCCAAGCCAAATCGGCATCCTGCTCTCCGGGGGCCCGCACGGCCACACTTCGGTGGTTTATGTGCTGATCCCCATGCCCTCACTCTGTGGGGGCACCAGTCCTGAGGAGCCCAGTTCTGGGGTTCTTCCCCCCGGCCAGCATGCTGCCTGCATGGGGACAGCTGTCATCAGAACCCTCCCTGCTGCCTCACCTCTCTGGTTCTCAGGAAACTCTGATGCCAGCCTTGGATAAAGACAGACCAGCTACCGACTTGGGGGCGGGGTCCCTGGCGACCCTGGTACTATTCCCAGGAGATGCACCCACTGGCATGAACTGGAGTGTCTGGTGGGTTGGGTTGGCCCTGATGGAGCCAGCAGAGCCCTGATCGGAAACAGCATCTGATTCATGGGTTATGATTCCAGTCCAGTGTCACCTCCTCCAGGGAGCCTTCCCTGAAGTATACGTGTTTAAAATTCTTTCCCTGGGTCTATAGTTTGCCCTGTGCCTCCCCCATCATGTGAATCCATTTGAATGGTAATTGTCTCCTTGTCCAGTTAGCCCCCTACACCTTGAGCTCTGAAGACACAGACTGTATCCAAGTGGTCTACCAGTCTTTGGCTTGAAGGGGAGCTCAACAAATACCTATTGAATGGACACATGGGAGGTGCAGAGGGAGAGGTCATCACAGTGGACATGACAAGGGTTTTAAGATGAGCCAGCTGCCCCAAACATGCTCAAGACTCACAGGCAGAGTCTTGGGTTTGGCTGCATGGGTCTCAGGTATCTGGGGACTTAGCTGTGCTGGGAACAGGAGGTGGACGGAGGACACAGCAGTCAAGAGTGGCTGCCGGGCTGATGTAGGGTCAGACGTGGAGTCAGACATAGAGTTAGACGTAGGGTTCGATGTAGGGTTAGACGTGGGGTTAGATGTAGCATTAGACATAGAGTTAGATGTAAAGTTAGACATAGGGTTAGATGTAGGGTTGGATGTAGGGTTAGACAGGGTTAGACATAGGGTTGGACATACGGTTAGCTGTGGGATTAGATGTAGGATTGGACATAGGGTTAGATGTGGGGTTAGACATAGAGTTAGACATAGAGTTGGACGTAGGATTAGACATGGGATTAGACATAGGGTTAGACATAGGGTTAGACATAGAATTGGAGATGGAGTTAGACATAGGGTTAGATGTAGGTTTGGGGTTAGACATAGAGTTAGACCTGGGGTTAGAGTAGGGCTGGATGTAGGGTCAGTTGTACGGCTGGATGTAGGGTTAGATGCCACATGGCAGGGTGAATGCCCAGTTTCTAAAGCATATGAAATGGGGCTGCGTCTGGCCAGACAGCTGCTCTGCCCACTAGCTCGGGAGAGCAGGAGCACAGTGGCAGGGAGGAGTGATGGCCACGTGGTATGTGACAGCCAGTGTGAGTCAGGCTCCTGGGCTACTTTAAAGGGCAAAGATGAGAAGCGTAATTCAAGTTAGCAGGTTTTAGACACACAAACACTATTTTGGAGTCAAGAGTTTGAGGCCCTCTGCCAGCAGGTCGGCCCTCTGGGGATTTTTGCATCCCAAAGTGGAGGGTTTGAGCTGGTGCCTCTTGGGCTCAGACCACAGGGCGGGAGAGCACAGCAGCAGTCAGGAAATGGCTTCCCTGGGTCCAGAGGCCCTGGGCTGGTGAGGGCTTTGCCCCTGCATCTCCGGGTGGCTTTGGGGTTGTCCCTTAACTGCTGTGCACCCCACCTACTTACTGCCATTGAAGTATTCTGCCTCATGAACGTTCCAGACTTGGTGTGAGAGTTATGTCAGATGATCCATGTTCAAAAGTAGCTTCCAAAATAATACTCCTCAACTGTCAGGTGCTGTCGGTGTTGGTTTTAAGTGGTGGTTAGCAGGACTCAGGAGAGCTCAGCCCTGACCCCCACCTGCACCCCCAACCCATGACTATCACCGTTAGCTGGCTTCTCTGGAACTTTCTCTAACTCAAGAAGTTGGTTTTGCCAGTTTCTTTTGGCTTCTGAGGGAGACGAAAGCCTCAGGAGAGGCAGAAAGTCTCTTGGAAGCCTGGTCAGTGCTCAGGATGCCTGGCCTGGGCTCCACCTCCAGGAAATCGGGGCCCTTGTGACCGGCGCTGCTGCATGTGATTTCTCTGTAGAAAGTAGGTGGACGTGGTGTTTGGCAGGTTTCCTGTGCCATCGATCCTTCCGGCTCCTCCTGGAAAAAGCCTGGGCCATGCCCCCAGGGGTGCAATGGTCCCTTTGAGCTGGGCCAAGTTATTGTTGAACCTGTTCCTAGGTTGTCCTGTCCTTAGCCAGTTGTCCTGAAATGCCACTGAAGCCAATGGCCCTCTGACTTAGCCCAAACCCTTAATTTTGGTGTATTGGCAAGTATTTATAAAGAGACATCACTTTATACATTCAACTCGAGTGGATCCTATAAGCCAGCCTATAGGACTATATATTGATGAGTCAATTAATACAAAAAGCACAAAGAACAACAGGCTTGTGTTTCATCACAGGGACAGAGAAATATGAACTTGGCCCTGAGACGCAGTGTAGCAGAGGGATTACGAGGTGAGAGTCAAATCCATAGACGTTTTCAGATCTCAGCAACCCCTAAGCATCTTATTCTCGGAGGCCCCACCCCTCATCTTATCGAAAGTCTTAAAATGTCCCCACACCCCACATTAAATATAATTTAATGTGTGGGGGGGAAGGAACAAGGACAGTTTTATGATTTCTTTGAGATTTTGGAATAAAGGTCTATTCTCCCGATTTAAACTTTTTAATAGTCATTAATAACTATTTGAGAATTGAGTTAAATTACCACTGGCTGGTTAACAAGGTTATTTTGAGGATATTTAGCTAAACATTTGCTAAAAGTGGGTTTTGTAGTTCTTTATATTCTGGAGCCAATACATTTTTCTTTCCTTGAAGGGTTCAAATGTTTTTTCATGGGTCCACAAAAAGCCTGTTGGCTTAAGTCCCTGTGCCTATGTCTCCTAGAAAAGGCAAAGTCTTGCTGACATTGAGGCCTGACTCTGATTCCTGCCTTTGTAGAAACTGTTACTGACTGTGTGATCCATCTCAGCCTCAATGTCTCCATCTGTAAACGGGGCTGATTTGCTCTTGCTGTGATGATTAATAGAGATAATAAATGGAAACACACAGCCCAGTGCCAGATTTCTACACAGAAAGCTATCTAGTTAAATATGTTAGCAGTAAATTTCATATATATGTAAGTGGGTGGGGGGGGATGCGTGGCTGGCTCAGTCAGAAGAGCACGCAACCCTTGATCTTGATCTTGTGAGTTCAAGACCCACATTGAGTGCAGAGATTACTTAAAAAAAAACTATAAACAAAAGATGCATAATTCTAGGGTTTGAAAAAAATTAATTTGGATGATTTTCTTCCATTATCTATAGTAAGGTCCTGAAGCTCAGATTCAAATAAATAAATAAATAAATAAATAGTAATTATCAGGGATTTCATTCATTAAGAATTCAGAATAATTTTGGAGCACTGGGTGGCTGAGTCAGTTAAGCATCTGCCTCTTGGTTTTGGCTCAGGTCATGATCTCACAGTTCATGGGTTCAAGCCCCGCATCGACCTCTGTGCTGACAACGTGGAGCCTGCTTAGGATTGTCTCTCTCCTTCTCTCTCTGCCCCTCCCCTGCTTGCTCTCTCTAAAAGTGTATAAATAAACTTAAAAAAAGAAGAGCTCAGAATCAATTCCCCATGTTTTAGATTTACGTCTGGATTTTCTGTGATAAAAAGAGTAGCCCGGGGAGTTAATGATAGAAACCATATTTGGTGGAGAGAGGGAGGGTTTGGGTCTACTTGAGGGAACAAGCTTTTCAGGCCCTTAGAAACATCTACTTGGAAACAATTAGTGTGTTAATTAGGAAGGATTCTTATCAGATCTCACAGAACCTCCTCTTGGCCATGTCCTCTCAGGTGAGGCACTCTGCAGTCGGAAATCATACAAGCATTCCTGTCTTTGGCAGCTTTTTTGTACCTGGGGTTTTCACTTATCCAGACCAGCCTTCCTCCCTGAGTTTGACCTTGGGGGCTGTGGGGAGGTGGACTTTGATGGACAGTGTCATGGGCATCCTCCGGGAGGCCCTCCCTAAGCACGTGATGAACACACGTGACATGAGTCACACCTGAATGACTCTAGGTAGTTTACCCAACATGATATTTGGCAGTCATATTTCTCGTCTTTCTAATTGGACAGGCAGAACGGTGGGTTGTTGGATGGGAAGCTGCAAGCTGGAAAATATGTGGGCATTTCGGGTGGGGAACTGACAGCCAGGTGGCCCCACTTCAGTTTGGTCAGTTTCTGCTTTAAGGCCATGAGCCTGGGTTGTCTCAAAGTATTCTTGATGGTGTGGGAGGCACTGAGATTCAGGCCACCTAAATTCCACGGGGGTTCTGTTAACAATAAATGTAGATTAAAAAAAACTATGACTATGAATTAGTTAGGGTTTATAGAATATTGGATTCAATAGAAATGGTATATTGGGGTAACTTAGATCTTTTCAAAGAGCTAGCTCTTAACGAATGAGGTTTCATTTGACTCTATCATCTGGTTAAAAGAGTAAATGTGAGCTGGAAAACAGTTTAGTTCAGTCGATCCCCAGATAGTTAAACGGCTGTACCCAAAGTACCAATCAAAGGCACATTTCAAACATAGTTGTGTTGTGCTTTAGGCCTCTATCGGCATCTGAATTTTTATCAGTGACCTGACTAAGCATCAAGAAAGTCTAAAGATGACCCAAGGCATGGCCGGGATGAAGCGTGCACACACTCACATCCCTGGTAACCTCCGTAGACCCAAATGCTCAGCCAAACCCAACACGATGGAAGACTTTCAACTATTGCTCTTCAATCTCATGTGGTTTCAAATTCAGAAGCACAAGAAGTAGATTAGAGAGTCCTCCGTTGGCAGCAGTTCACATGAAAGAGATCTGGAGGTTTTAGTCGACCACAAGCCTAATATGATCCAACAGTGTGACTGCTGCTGAAAATGCTAACATCCTTGTAGGCTGCGTTAATGGACATATGGTATCCAGATCCAGAGAGGTGGTGCTCTAGGGTCTCCTGGACTAGGCCAGGCCATGTCTAGAGAAGTGTGTTTAATCCTGAGCGTCACATTTGAAGAGAACCAGAGTGACCGTTGGAGGCATGCAACGGAGGGTGAGCCGAGCTGAAGATATCAAGGTGGAGTAAGTGGTACAGCAGAGACCCCTAGATGCTCCTTACCCCACGTTCTCTTCCTAGGCACGCTGGAACTCAACACGTACCAGCCTCCCCTCGCTGTGGTTTGGGCGACAGCCGACGAGCTTCTGGATGATGGAATATGAGTGGCTCTGATGCACTCCACTTCACTGCCCTGCAGAATGCCCTCGCGATGCTTGCTCTTTCCTTTCACTGCTCCTACGAGTGTGGCAGAACAAGATCAAAGCAGCTGGGCACCCTGACTCATTCGAAATCCCACTTGGAAGGCTCCCCATCAGACATATCCATTTGGTCTGCAACAAGAATGAAAAGTAAACCTTTCCAAGTGTTAAATCGCTGAGGTCTGGGGAGTGTTTGTTACAGCAGCTCGCATGAGTTGACCTGATTACTCTAATACAGCTGTGGGAAAGAGACCCCCCAGGGAGATGGGATGGTTACGGACTAACCATATGGGGGGCAGAAGAATCTATTGAGATATTGCCTTGTTCTCCCAACTACAGGACACTTAAGAAGATGAAAAGGTGATTTTATCCTCCCGGAATAAAATCCTCTGGGGGCGAGGAGGGGGTGGGGGATGGGAAGGAGCATCTGACAGCTGGGGAAGAGCCACCTGTGAAGCCAGTGCTTGGACATGAGTGACGGAGGCCACTCTCTGGACCGGATCCTCCCCACATGAGCCCCCAGGGTTTGGAGAGGATGTCTTTGAAGGGTGCTACTAGCAGAACATGGGGGTTGTCCAGCCCTGGGACAGATCAGTATGCAGATACGGGGCCACAGCATATTTATTGCTGAGGACAGGAGCCTAGTGCCACCCCTGCCCATGGCCCCCATGACCTTGCCTTATAATTTCTGTGTGCTCTTGGAAAAGCCACTTAACCTCTGTAAGCTGGGGCTAACAATCCGCTGTGTCATCTGCAAGAGGAGGTGAGGTTAAGGAAGACCGTGGCTACGGACCGTTTGCAGGCTCGCTTGTCAGTCACATGGCGCTCCCCCCAGGGCAGGTGCCCCTGTCTTCTGTTATAGCGACAAAGAAACTTCCTACCCTCTGCAGGGGACTCGGGGTGTTTTACCAGGCAGGAGCTCACCCGCCCTCCGGAATCTGGGAGCCAAGAGGTCAAGGTTGCAGGGGTACTGGCAAGAGTGATAGTGGAACCAGGCAGACTCCGGCTTGTCCTCTTCTTGGGGGGTGTTTTCAGGGCAGACGCCCTAGAAGGGGCTGCCACCTTGGGGCCAGATCCCAGCCCAGTCGTGAGAACATGCATTGCACCATGCTTCTTGGCCCATCTCCGTCCTCACCTGAAAGTGGGCTGTGTCCATGCCCCGCTCAACGGGCAGGGTGGGCGGCCGGTGCGGGGAGAGAAATGTGGGGAAGGGGCTGGGGCAGTGCGGGGAGGGGGGCTGTGGGGAAGGGGCGAGCCCAGGCGCCTGAGCCTCTCACGTCATAATTCAGGACTGCCTACAGCCTGGGGAGGTGTTTCACACTCTGCGGAGGCAGATAATGAAGCATTCTCCCCAAATAAGAGAATGTGCCTTTTCTTTGCGTCCCCTGCCCTTTTTCCCAATAAAATAATTAAACAGGGATTTCTGGAGGCCTGACACCTCACCACCCCAGCAGTTTCTGGCAGTTTCTGCGGGGAGGGAGACGGGCAGATGCTGGGCTTGGGAAGGGGCCTGCTGGTGACAAGGAGAGAGCAGGCCCACGGAGAAGGGTGTGGGTGTTAGAGAGCACAGGGGAGGGGCCTGCTGATTTCTCGCCGCCCCGGATGACATATGACTTAGCACGTCCCCAGGTCTCTGGGGCTGCAGCCTGCTGTGTACTTTCAACATGTGTTTGGTATTATCAGTGTTTTTATAATAATAACTGTGGTCTTGAAAGGGACTAAAATTAATTAAAATGCAGCATTCTGCCATATTCTACATTATTATCATAGGAATGCTTGCCTGGAAAGGACCCCCCTTGGTGGGGGGGAATGGGGGCAGTGGAGGGGTGGGGGGAGGGAGGGGGTCATCCTGCCCATCCCCCTCTCTTTGGCTGGGTCTGTACCCCGTTTGGCCTGACCAGCCAGCCTGGAAGACGGCCAATGGGGAGATCCTGCCATCTTAGACGTTCGAATTCTTTCCTTTAAGGAAATCTTTCTTGGTATCTTCACTGCTCTAGGTAAGACAGTGCAGACATCCAGATGTGCTCGCGGTGACGGGATTACACCGAGAGGCCCCGCTGGTTGTGTTTCTCAGATTATGGGGCCAGCTCTCCCTGGAAGTCACCTG
The DNA here is from genome assembly GCF_006229205.1 of Suricata suricatta. NCBI lineage: Eukaryota > Metazoa > Chordata > Mammalia > Carnivora > Herpestidae > Suricata > Suricata suricatta. The sequence continues at coordinate 50,585,541 of NC_043716.1, read as the reverse complement.
CCTGAAACCGTCCCGTGGTTCAGAGGTGCCCGCTGGGATCACTGAAATAAGGAAATGGCTGAGAAGAAAATTCTGGAACTCTGGTGGGGGGGGGGCCGGGGGTTGCTTTTCTAACAGGTTCTGGGTGGCTGAACGCTGAACCGCTGGTCTGGGAATCGCCCCCTTGCCCGGAGCAGGCTTCCCCACCCTCTGCACTGCTGATACCCGGGGCTGGTCGTCCTGGGTCGGGGAAGCCATCCTGTGCTCTTAGGATATTAGGCAACATCCCGGGCTTCTACCCATCAGATGCCACTCACGCTCCTCCTGAACTGTAAAATCCCAAAATGTCCCCAGGCATTGCCAAACGTGTCCCCTCCCCCCCCCCATCCCCACCCAGGGGCCCACAGTCACCTCTAGCTGAGAACCACCGATTTAGGAAAAGCCTCCCTGGAATTGCTGCTGAGACCCAGCGGTCCAGGTGGGGAGAGGGGCTGCTCCTTGTTTCAGAAGATCCTGCCCCTCGACCCCCACCCTCCGGGAAGAAGTGACATGTGTGTGTGTCACCGTCACTCAGGAGGAGGGGAACAAGTGACTTGCTATGAATAACGTCCTGAGGTTTGTGAGTGATTCACTCTTGAAAACAAATTGGAGCAGGTACTAATATAGCAACACGGCTTGCAGTCTCCCGGCTTCCAGTATGGGTTTCCGAGCGGCCAGAGCTGGCCACTGCTCCAGGCCTGTCTCATGTAGGTCACGGCTGGACTGGCAGGAAGGGAGAGGAACTTTTGCTAACATTGCCCTGAATGGCGTTACCGTTACACATTACTGCCGTGCTTCACTGTTTCCTCACATTTGGGTTTGTCCATGGGACCCTGCTGCACACAGGGCAGCCACCCTCTCCCTCCACGTAGAAGGGACCCTTGGTGGTGCACAAGGGGCCGTGAACCCTGCTGGCTCGTGTCCTGTGACTCCTCCATCACTCACTCCTGGGCGCCAGCAACAGTCCCCCTCTCCACCTCTAACACATTTCTCCCTCCCCATACCACCGGAACCCTCTCCCTGGTCCTCGGGGCATGGCTGACTCCCCCTCCTCCTTCCTGTCTCTGGTCCAATGTCACCTTCTAAGAGAAGGGGGGGTGCCCCTGACATCTAGCTAACATTGTCCTCTTTGGCCATGTCAACTGCTACCATCTTGCCTCAATCCCTTTCCACACAGTACCTGTCAGTCGCCGTGGTTTGTATACGGGGTGGGCTCCCCAGGAAGCAGATGCTGAACTGCAGCTGGGGTTTACTGGGGAGTGACAGCTATAAAAGAAGCAAAGGGACAGAGCAGCCTTGGGCAGGAGGACGCATGGGAATGTGAAGACCTGGAAGGTCTCTGCCAGTCTCCGAGGAGCCCTAGGGCAGAGATGGCCTGTTGGAGAGATGCCCTGGGGTGGAAATGGCCCACCACCTCGCTCAGGCACTGCCCAGGGGCTTCCCCAAGAAGAGGCATGACCTCAGCTGGAACGCTGAAGAGGACCTTGGAGGCCCAGCGGCTGGGGGCCGGGAGCCAGCCAAGCTCCCCAAGTCAGGCAGCGAGTCCTTTCCCGAAGGGGGATCTGAGTGGCACACTTCCGTGTCTGCCCCACCAGGCTAGAATGTTCTCCCAAGAGCAGGGGGCCCTTGGCCGTCTTTCTTGCGGCTGATCCCCGCTCGCTAGGGCAGAGCCCAGTACCTAACAGGTGCTCCGGCAATGCCGAGGAAGGACAAATGCAGGGTTTGGGGGCGGGCAGGGAGCTAGCGCTCTGAGATCATGTCAAGCCATTTGTTACTAAGGTTTTAAAAGTTAAAAAAAAAATCATGACGTTGGGGCACCGGCTGCCTGCGTCTTGGGGGGTCGGGGGCGCTGCGGGGGGACACCTCCTGAGCCCGCTTTGTAAGTCAAGGGTGAGGAAGGGTGGGGAGGGGAGGGGAGCAGCCCAGGGATCCCAGAGGAAAAGGAAAACAGAACTATCAGGTGGGCCAAAGGCACATACCAGGGGGCCGTGGGTGCCTGTCAAACCGGATCGGTTATCTGGTCTGGCAGAGCCCAGCTCCTTGGGTGGCCAAACAAATCTCAGATACGGTGTTCCCAGAGACTGTGGGCAGGGGAGTGTCCTTCTCCGGTTCAGCCTCTCCCCCCCGCCAGCGTTTTCCTCTGCCACCCGATTGGGCTGGGGTGGGCTTGTCCCCGGAGCGGCCGCTCTTGTAAGGGGGCAGTCTGAAGCCCCAGAATCCAAGGGAACAGGCCGTGTCCTGTGTGTACGCAGCACGCAGTGACATACAGGCATCTTCCTGGGTGGCAGGGATGCCCATGGGGCAGCTTCTCCGGGGCCTTGGGGTGAGGAGTGGAGGGTGTAGACTCTGTGCGCTGCGAGGAGAGTGGGGGCAGGGGTCTGTCCCCAAGAGCAGGTGTGAGGCTCTGTTTACAAACTCAGAGATGGGGCGCCCCAGTGGCTCAGTCGGTTAAGCATCATGATTTCGGCTTTAGTCATGATCTCATGGTTTGTGAGTTCAAGACCCATCTTGGGCTCTGCGCTGACATCATGGATCTTGTTTGGAATTCTCTCTCTTTCTCTTTCTCCCTCTCCCTCTCCCTCTCTCTCTCTCTCTCTCTGCCTTCCCCCGCTTGAGCTCTCCCTCCTCTCTTAAAATAAGTAAATAAACTTAAAAATATATTACTTAAAAAAACTCTCAGAAATGCAAGAACTACAACTTGATTTTCTTACAACCCCATTTTATCAGGGCACTTCGGGGGTCCTTCCTACCTGTTTCATTGGGGCGGCGTTGAATTTCAGGGGATGAGGAAGGTTTAACAGGCACAGTAGACTGAGGGGTGATGACAGCCTGCTGTGTCTATGTCATCGGCCCCACTGGCCTTCTCTGACACCTCCAAAAACTAGTCAAGAGCCACTAATCAACATCGGTCACTGCTGAACCAGACTTTTGTTCCCAACCAGAGACGCTTAAGGGCCACACGCTTCAAGAAGCCTTGAAACTGCCCTTCCCTGCTTCCCCCCCTTCCCTGATGTGGGGCTCCCTTTGTCCCCCACAAACCCAGGGACTCTCAGTCTTTATCCAAGGGCTTCTCTGCTCGTCCTCATTCTGTGTCCTCCCCTAAGTGATGTATTTGCCCGACATTTCCGAAGCCGTCTTTGAAACTCCAACTGCAGTGTATCATTTCTTCGATTTTCGCTGTGCTTTCCATTCTCTAGGGCAGTGGATTCAATGGGACCTCCCGATTGGTTGAAGAAAGGCCAAGGGGTGCAAGGCAACATTGTAGTGGGGAAGCAGAGGTGTGAGCATTGGTTAAGACTTCCAAAACATGATCCCCCCACACACACCTGCTTTGGGAGCGGAGCTCGGCTCCTTTCTTGCCTCACTGAGAGCTCCTTTCCCTTTTGGGGGGAGGTCAGGCCGACCCAGCTTGGAGAACTAAGCAGTTGGTGCCACCTTCCATCCTCAGTGGTGGCAAAGATGCAATCAGGTACCAACTGGAGGTGAGTCTCTCCATCCCTTCCATCAGCGACGCCTTCCTTTGCAATGGCGCCTTCTGTACCAGAGAAAGCGGTACAGCCCACAGAACAGAAACAAAGCACATGACACCACTTGGGAGGTGGGGTCTCAGAGCCCTAAGATCTAGATCGACTTCCCCCGAATCTACATCTAGGTAGTAGAGTGCTGGCGAGGTGCGGCAAGGGCTCCGAAGGGAGAATGACTCAGGTGGAAATACCGGCCCCTCAGGTGAGCAGCGGTCCTGGGAAACCTCTGTCCTTCCCCAGGGAATGTCTCCATTTCCACCTCTTTCCATGGGCATAATAATTGTGAAGATAAAATACAATGATGTTTAGAACGCCCTTCGGCTTGTCTGTTCATGACCAATACTGTTCATTCCCTTCGCTTTCTTGTAGGACATCTCTGTGATCCTGAGTATTAAATGCAAGGCAACATTGTAGCGGGGAAGCAAATGCAGAGGAAGGAAGAATGACTCAGACCTTTTCTATCTTCTTTTTTAGCTCTAATACCTGAGAAGATGGGTAACTGAGTATCTCATCTTGGCACAGATCTAGCACGGGGTGACTCAGTCTCTTGCAATGCCCTGCATTACTGGGAACTTATTTCATTGCCGAGAGTCCTCGCTGGTAAGACACGTTTCCTTATTCAGTATCAATTTCTTCAGCTGATTGGCACCATCCCCTCTCTCCTTGTTATGGGTTCCCAGCTAACAGAAGCTATCACACTCTAGAAGGAAATGTACAGTAACATTCTTGCCTGTAAGTAAACTCACCACATATTGAAGCCAAAAGTCGGTAGGAAGCGTGGTGGGGAGTGATTTTTTTTTTTTAAGTCATGGAAAAGCATTTGGGATCACCTCTATAGCTCCTTTTAGGCATGAAGCTGGGTTCTGTACCCTCTGAAGCCAGATGACCTCTCAGCTTTCGTGTTCTCTTGGTTCAAGGCCACTGCGAAGAGACCTGATGCTCTAGAGGTGAAGGAGAGGCCCTGGGATTTCAAGGGAATGGCTAGTTTTGTGAGAGAGGAGAGCTCAGAGCCTAAGGCCTCGGAGGGGCTGAGCCAAACCACAGTGGGGCCCCTTGGGTACTAGACCCTCCTCCTCTTTAGGATGTAAGCGGGCCCAATAAAAGGTACACCACACATTACATTCCTTAGACGTGAGTCTTGGTTGACAAAGGAGGATTCTCAGCAACATTCCTCAGGAATGGAACTATCTTTCTTCTGACTCAGAGGGTTGGGCCTGAGCAGGGTGCAGAGGAGAAAAGGGGTGCCGGACTAGGTGAAAATCTGTTATCTGTTTTCACCTTTACCCGGTCACCTGCCCCTGGTCTGAAAGTGGTGAATCAGGAAGATGGCCTGTGGGCTCAGTGGTGTGGATTTCACTTACTGACCTTGAGCACAGGCAGAGGAGGCGTTAAGGCCCATTTTTACCTTCTTTGTGCAAGTAGAGGGGGCAGGGGCTGCTCAGAGCCCTGTAGACTCACCTGCCACCCATCATGGTCCTTCAGAGTCGCCTCTTTCCCTGCTGATCAGTGAGCTGATAGGGGTCACCAGCGTTTCCCAGTCAGTGGAGAGGGCTCACGGCTTAGCCAGAGGTCTGGACTCACAGTCATGGCAGTTAGACCTGGAAGGTATCTAGAAAATGATTTGATCCACTCATCACTCTCATGTTACAGATCTGCGCCCGGGAGAGTCAGTCAGTTGAGCATCCATCTTGATTTTTGGCTCCCATCAGGGTCCCAGGGCTGTGGCATTGAGTTTTGTGTTGGGCTCGCTCTGAGCATGGGGACTGGAGTAGGAGGGAGCCCAAGGCCACAGAACCAGTTAGTGGCAGAGATTCATGCATATCCATGTGGATGTGTGATGCTGGCCCTAAAAGTCTAACTGTGGTCATGCCTGTCTTCCTGCGTTCGAGGGGACAGTTGTGCCTGTGATTTACTCTGGTTGCCCCTTCCCCTGCCCCGCCTGCTCTGTGCCCCAGGAGACTAACCTCCAGGAACCGCGTCACAAGTTTCTCTGCCCCGCGGCGCCTGGGTGGCTCAGTTGGTTAAGAGCCTGACTCTTGGTTTCGGCTCAGGTCATGATCTCATTCGTGAGTTCAAGCCCCACGCCGGGCTCTATTCTGACAGCGTGGAGCCTGCTTGGGCTTCTCTCTCTCTCCTTCTTTCAGCCCTTCCCCCACTCGAAGTGTGTCTCTCTCAAAATAAATACATTAACTTTAAAAAAAAAAGAAATGTTTCCCTGCCCCTCTGGCTTCCAGACATTGGCTCTGGACAATGGCGAGTTTGGAGGAAGGTGGCAGGAAAGCCCGGTGTTCAGCGCCTCATTCTGTCGCGCTCCGTGTGTGGGTTCACTGGTAACTGTTCTCTTAAGGGCAGCCACTGAGCCCCTATGGATGGTACTACCCGATTTCCCTACACCTGCCCACACCTTGTAAAACAATCCTTTTACTAACTCACCTCAGATTACCTAATTTGCGCGTGCCATCCATTTCCTGCCAAGACCCTGAGGGACACCAGAACCGGAAGTTTGATGGGAGAATTTAGAAACGGCAAAGGCATTTAGGAGCCCTTTTGCTTTCACATTCCTTAAGAGTAAGCCAAGCTTCTGGGAGCCTCACCCAGGAGGATCCGGAGGAACTGGGAGGGTAGAACAACAGGCACAGAGTCACAGGAACTAGCAAGAGGCTAGGGACTCTCTTTTGTTTTGCCTTTGATCAATATTGTTGTTGCTACTTTCGTTGTTATTCAAACGATGCAGCTGACATTTCAGTTGTAAACAAATAAAACAGTACAAGGCTGTGGAGGTTGAACAATTCAATGTCTCTTTTTGCCATCACCTCCTTCCTTCACCCCAGTGCACTTTGTTCTAGTCTTTCTTTCCAGAAATTTTTGTATACACACACAAATATAGAGCTTGTAAAAGAGAAATTTGGCTCGTAGTATGTGCATTGTGCTGGCATTCTCCCCATCAAAGCAGATGGACCCCTTGTTCTTTCACTGCGTATGAAATTCCGTCACCTGATGTATAATAAGTTATGTGACCATTTTGTAGGTGTATGGGCTGTTTGTGTTTTTTCTCAGCTACCCGAAAGATTGCAGTAAGCATTCTAACATATATGCACTGGGATAGATACCTATACATAGAGTTAAATTGAAGACAGGGTACCTGGGTGGCTCAGTCATTAAGCGCCTGACTCTTGATTTAGGCTCAGGTCATGACCTGGTGGGTTTGTGAGCCTGAGCCCCTCGTGGAGGCTCTGTGCTGACCCTGAGGAGCCTGCTTCTCTCTCTGCCCCTGCCCTCTCAAAGAAATAAACATTAAAAAAAAGAATTAGGTTGAAGAATATTAATTTAAACTTGGCAGATCTGCCCAGGTGATCTTCAAAAAGACCCCACTGACAGTGCAAAAGTACCTTTCCCTCCACAGTACTTTTAAAAGTGTTGATTTCATTTTTAAAACATTTTTATTTTAGAGAGAGAGAGAATATGCGAGGGGGAGAAGGACAGAGAGAGAGAAAGAGAGAGAAAATCCCAAGCAGCTGCACAGTTAGCGCAGAGCCTGATGCGGGGCTCAATCCCACAACCCTGGGCTCATGACCTGAGCCAAAATCAAGACTTGGATACTCAACCTAAGGAGCCAAGCAGGCGCCCCTTACGTGTTAATTTCTCTAATTCCTAGGAGACTGAGCATCTTTTCCTGCCTTTTGCCATTTGGACTCCTGTTCCCTTTTCTGCTGTGTTGTATTTCTCCAGAGTGGCTCTTTGACTTCATTATCTTCAGATGTGGGGACAAGGGCACGTCATCTTCAGACTGTTCACTGAAGCTACAGCCAAATTCAAAGCATATGGTTTTGCCAGGGGTTCTCAGCAAATGTCCAAAGAGAACCACCATTAAGACATGAAAGAGAAATATCCAGCCAGATCTTAAAGCACATGAATCATATATCCCCTCATATTGGCTTATATAATTTTATATCTATTTGATATGCTTAATTACACAGCCTATCTAACTACTTACTCACTTAAGTTTGCTCTGATGTTCTCTGTTCTTGGGGTACAACTGCCCCCTGAAAACATTAAGGCATGTTGCCTCAAGGACTTGTGGGGTGACACTTGTTGATGAGGTTGGAGAAGATGCCATTCAGCTTCTCCATATCCTACTGAGGCCCAGAGAAGAAAACCACCTGCCTGAGGTCTACCACCCGCTGGAGACCTCAGCGGAACTTGAACCTGGCTCTTCTGATTATCAGACCCATGCCCTTTCCATGCCACCGAGTTAATTGTCTCAATGTAATTCAGTTCAACTCAAGGGCCATTACTAGGCATCTGCTCACACTAGCAGCTCATGAAGGGGTTTTGAATATAGTACGTCCATCAACAAGGTGTCACATGAAGATAGAGCTTTGTATTCTGGAAGGATGGCAGACCCTGTAAACTGGCTTTGGGGTCTCTCATCAGTGATACCATGAAGAGTAGTTTTGCCAGGTTCTGCTCCCTAGTATCTAATCAAACATCCATCTAGATGTTGCTTCGAAGGTGTTTTATAGATGTGGTGAATGCCTGCCATCAACTGACCTTAAGTAAAGATCTCACTTGACAATGTGGGTGGACCTAATCCAATCAGTCGAAGGCCTTCAGAGCATAACACTGAGGTTTTCCAGAGAGAAAGAGATTCTGCCTCAAGCCTGAAACAGGGGCACCCGGGACTCAGTTGGATGAGCATCTGACTCTTGCTTTCAGCTCAGGTCATGGTCCCATGGTTGGTGGGATCAAGCCCCATGCTGGGCTCTGGTACCGGCAGTGCAGAGCCTACTTGGGAATCTCTCTCTCCCTCCCTCTCTGTCTTCCCCTCCCCCACTCACACCCGTGCACGTCTCTCTTTCCAAATAAATAAACATTAAAGAAAAAAGACTGAAGCATTAACTCCTGCTTGAGTGTCCAGTGGACTTTAGACTTGCTGGTCCCTACCATTGCATGAGCCAATTCCTGACAACAAATCTCTTTTTATATCTATATCTGTATAAAGATATCTATTTAGGGGCTCAGTCAGCTAAGCGTCTGACTCTTGATTTCAGCTCAGATCGTGATCTTATAGTTTGTGAGATGGAACCCCACCTCGGGCTCCTCGCTGACAACGTGGAGCCTGCTTGGGATTCTCTCTCTCCCTCTCTTTGCCCCTCCCCCACTCATACTGTCTCCGTTTCTCTCACAATAAATAAACATTAAAAAACGAAAGCTGTATCTATCATCTGTCTATCTACCCACCCATCCATCTTCACCTACGTGATGTGACACACACACAAGGATACGTACATCCATGCATATCCTACTATTGGTTCGAGCTCTGATTCAGAGTGTTATTCTCTTGCTCCCGTTTGTATTTCAAGAACGTTAGGACTGGAAGACCCGGAGGTTGCCGAGGCCGCAGAATTAAAACTCGCGAGGCCAGTCTGGGCCATGTCCTGTGCCGCCTGACACACCTCCCCAGTCCCGTTCCTATCTCTGCTCAGCCACACTCTGCCCCTGGCGTTCCTGGCTGGCTGGTCCCTGGTCCTCCCCTATTTTCTCCAATCCTTTTTTGGTGGCGGTGACTACCATCCCCGGGACAAGTCCGTTCCGTCGTTCTGTAAGGAAGCATACTTCCTCAGCCTGCCACCTCCGACTTCTTCCAAGTCGTTAGCCCCAGGAGTGTGCCCAGCCGCCTCCATTGGGTCAACTGCTGGCACTCCCCCCGCCGGTGATGGCATCCACCCATAGGTCCTCATGCAAGGTGAGCTCTGCAGAGGCTGTGGGTCGAGTAAGAGGAAAAGGGGCCAGCTGCCACCAGGGCTGGTCTACGCACTGAGCCATCAGGACAGACACGGCTCTCTCTCGCTGCGGCAAAAGGACACCAAAAAAAGAAAACAAAAGAAAAAGTGTTTCGGAAGAGATTTGCCCCTTAAAAAAAAAATAAAGTAATAAAAAGAAAAGCTCCTGGGCCACGTAGCTCTGGGGTAAGGAAGAGGTGGAGAGCTCACCGGAGCAGGCCCCCAAAGCTTCCTGTTTTCAGGGGAGGGGGCAACATAGTGCAAACATCCTTCTTCATTTACGGGCTTTGTTCTTGCTCAGGCAGTGTGCTGTTGAACAGGGTGGCCTTTCAGACGCATGCTCCCTTCTGCGTTATCTGCTTCAGATCAAAAGGGAAAATGCATGAGAATGCGCTCAGAAGGCCTGCTTACCGCACACATGCCAGTTACAATCATAATCATAAATGCCTGGGCTGAGACCTCTTGGGGGAATCTAGGACTGTGTCTCCCCCTGAGTTCTGTGTCCTGCCTTGAGCCAACAGCGGATGCGTGTTAATGTGCCAGGCACTAAGCTGATCGCTGGGGGGCTCCCTCCCCAACGGGGCTCCTGAGGACCCCAGTTAGAAGATGAGTGTTTCCGTTTCTCCCAGGCGGCACAGCGACTGAGGGATGCATTCATTCGGCCCCTTTGGGCATCCACTTTTCAAATGCTGTTTGAGAGGGTGCACCTGCCTTCTCCCTTATCTCCCCCAAGATCTAGAAAATGCAAAGCTACACCTCTCCATTTGCTCTGGACCGTCCCACTTTACATGGGTGTTCCCGATGTTGTTGTTAAGAGCACATTTCCGCTCTCAAGAGTGTTCCAATTTGGGGGAACAGGCTTGTGGGCTCCCTAGCTGTCACCCCTCTGGGCAGCCACAACAGTCAAGGACCTTTCCTAGGAGCCTGAACAGGGCTCGGCACTGAGCAGGAACCTTGGAAGTGCCAATTATCAAGCCAATTGGCTGTTGGATTATCTTGGAGATTCGACGCCTGTGAAAAGCACAAGGCAGGGGGTCTGGGAGCGATTGTGTTGTGTTACCTGGACAGCCTTGGCTGGTTCAATGTACAGGAAGAGGAAGGGGCCAGAGGCATGCGTGGTGGCATTTGTGTGATATCCTTAGGCTGTGACAAAGTGGCCCCTAGCTTTTAAACCTCATCAGCGAGTTGCCTGAATCAAGTCAAGGTCTTTGTGGAAGAAATTGGGCTTTAGGAAAGTGGCAGAGTCGAGTTAAAATACAAGCGTGAATGGAAGCAGTCTCTGGGCCCGTACACGGCCACAGGTCCCGTGGGCTGGACAGCTAGGAATGTGTGTCCTTTGTTTAGAATTTGGCAAATAAGGAAGCGTATTTGCATGTGGTTCTGCTCTGGGCTGACAGCACTGGGAGGTAGGAAGGATCGGTATTCTTATCCCCACTTTAAAAAATGTTTTTAATGTTTATTTTTGAGAAAGAGAGAGACAGAACATGAGCAGGGGAGGGCCACAGAGAGAGGGAGACAGAATCTGAAGCAGCCTCCAGGCTGCACAGAGCCCGACGCGGGGCTCGAACCCATGAACCGTGAGATCATGACCTAAGCCGAGGTCAGATGCTTCACCGACTGAGCCACCCAGGTGCCCCCCACCGCCCTTTTTTAGGACAAGGGATCTTTTGCAACTGCACAGCTGAACGGTGGCAGAATCCAGAGTCTCCTCCGAGCCCAGGGCCCTTTCCACTCATTATCATGGAGACGGCTTTGGCTTCCCAAGCGTGTTTTGATGATTTGACGCTCTCTGCAGAGTGAGTTTGCTCCTGGGACCAAGGTTGGGGTGTCCTTCTAGCAGTTCAGGCAGGGACCAGACAGATCTGGCCGGGGGCGGGGGGGGGGGGGGGCACACCAGTTGATTTCCATGCACAACTTGCCTGCTGCCCAGCCCTGTGAGTGGGGAGCAGGGGACACACGTCACCAGTGGGTGCGAGGCTGGTGTGCCCACTACGTGATTGGGAACATGTGAGAGCAGGGCGCGTGAACTGCAGGTGACCCCGCGGAGCAGGGAGGCTAATTAAAGCTTCTCTTCTCCGTTCTTCAGTCACAGCCCCCTGCCCTTCCTCCTGATGGTGCGGCAGATAAGGAGGGATTGAATTTATGAAAAGCGATGAAGATGTTTGGATAAGCTGCAGTACCAAGGCAAGCAGGCCAGACGAGTTAGGGCCTGATGAGGCACCGCCAGAGGGGGTGCCTGAAAGCTGGAAGGGGCAGGTGAGGCCCGACCCAGAGGAAGGGGGCGTGGCCCGAAGGGTGACAGCGCATGGGCGTGGCCTCGGGCGGGCACACCCCCTTGGTCCGGTGGAAGTGTGCTCCTGTGCTCACTGAGCGCTTTCTCTGCAGGCAGATGGTCTAGCTTGGCCAATGCCACCCAGGGGCCCCAACAGCTTCCAGGCCTGCCACCTGTGTCCCGGGTTCCCAGGAGAGTCTATGCGGGCAGGCGAACGTGGAGCCAATGAGTTAGGAAGGGGTGAGAGGCTAGGAAAGAGCACCTCCCTTCCAGAGGTGAAGTGCTTAGACTTTCCTGGGAGACAGAAGCAAGAAGATGAAAATAGCCATCGGGTAGGAGCCGGCACATTTCAGGTGCTGTGCAGTGGGCTTTGTACGAAGTATCTCACTTAATCCTTTTTTTAAAGAAGTTTATTTATTTTTGAGAGAGAGAAAGTGAGCAAGGGAGGGGCAGAGAGAGAGGGAGGGAGACAGAGAATCCCAAGCAGAGACTCCGCACTGTCAGCACAGAGCCTGACCCACAGCTTGAACTCCTGAACTGTGAGATCATGACCTGAGCAGAAATCAAGAGTCAGACGCTTAACCACTGAGCCACCCAGGCGCCCCTCACCTTGGTTATCATATCCATTGTACTGATTGCCATCGTACTATACTGGAAAATGAAGCTCAGAGAGGGTAGGTAGCTTGCTCAAGCCACACTGCTACATCTAGGAATCAAAACCAAGTAGTGAGAAAAAAAAAAAACAAAACCCAAGCAAGCAAGACTCTGGAGGCTTTGTCCTAAAGTAGCATGCCCCCAGCCAGTCCACGGTGCCACGTGGCAGGGTAGGGGCCGGTAGGTCTACCAGAATCTTCTGTCCTAGGATGCACTGACTCATTCCTTAGCAGGGCTCCTTACCTGCCTTTCCCCATATCCATCTAGTCTTCCTTAGGGAGTAGATGCTATCTGCCAACCGGAAACACCCCCAGACCCTCAACACTGGCTCATGGGAGCACCAGCTTCGAAAGTCTTTGGAGTGAAATGCCGCAGTGGCTGCTGAACCCCACGGTTGGGAGGCAGAGCAGCCTCCGTGGTCGCCTGGCCTCTTGGTCTAGCCCACGCACGCCCACCTGCGGGCTGCCCGAGAATGCAGGCTGCCTGTGACCGTGTTTCTCCCCGATGCTACCACCCCCCACTACTTCACAGTCTGTGATTCACAGGCAGATGATGCAGGCTGAGTGGCTGTCTTGGACTGGGCCCTGGGGCTAGGGGTGGGACCAGGAGGAAGGCAGGCTGCCTGGTGTGAGTGTGGCATTCAGTAGGATGAATGCATCACTTACTTTGAAATTAAGGGAGACCACCCAGCCCAGCATGCTTGGGAAGTGGTAAGGACAGCAGTGGCGCGGGCATCTCTTCCTTGGCAGGGTCTCTGCAACCCAGCCCTTGTGGACCCTGACTTTCTCTCACCTCCCGGAGGCCAGCCTCAAGGAGGTGAGAATGGTAAGAGACACGGGCTGTATTGGATCCTCCCCGCTGGGAGAGCCCTCCTAAAACTGGGTACCTCCACCCCCTTTTTTTTTTAACCATAGTGAAGACTCAAACCATTTGAATCCATCGATTCCATAGCACGCTCATCCTAGCGGATTCCAAAGTCACATGTAGCACATTATTTTCAATCCTAGATTTTCCATGAAATTTCTCCTGTGTTGGGAATCCCTTTTCCCCAAGGAAGCTGAACTAGGATCCCAGCAATTAAGGCTGGGGCCGTCTGGTGTGGTCTGGTCCGATCCAGTTGGGGCCGGGATGTAATCAGAAAGAACAAAGCCAGGGTAGAAGGAATGTCTGTGCATTTTGATATAAAATACCCTCCATTCTGGTTAATGCAAGGCACGATGTATAAAGCAGTCCGGGTCACGGAAGTTAACCGTGCAGACTCGGTTTTCATATTGGTCATGGCACCTGAGACTCATGCCATTCATGTCAATTTAACAGTTGGGTACGTGGGCCAGGGGTAATATTAATGATTACTAGCTAGTTCAGTGGATGCGGAGTTCTTACACAAAGTGCCGGCGGCGCAGAGACCTTCACGGTGGCTGTGTTGGGCTGCTGAGCTGTGGTAGGCAGGGCGCCGCCGTGGGTCTGGGCAGGCAGGAGCGCCAGGACAGCTCACGGAGAATCCCCTAAACCCCAGCAGGCCTGGCTGGGCCTCACCTGGAGCTCGGCCCGGGAGGCCCCTGGGGAGGTGAGCTGCCTCCCCTTTGGGGCTGAGTCATTGTCTGAGCAAGAGCTTTCTCTACAGAGCCAGAGAACGGGTTCCAGAAGAAGCGAAGGGAGCCGCCCCCGGGCCTCTGTCTTGGGGAAGAAGCCACCTTTGCAGCCTGGGATGGGTGCTTCCTTGTGCCAAGATGGGAATGCCCCCCAGTGATTTATGCAGACATGTATATAGAAAGCATACGCGTCCGTTCATTCATAAAATAGAACGGTGTGGGGTTTTTGTCTTCGCCTTGGCAGGGCCCTGGGGCAGCTCAGTGGGTAGGGTGGCTGATTGCAATCATTTCTGGAAATGCCCTGATTTGCTGTGGGGGGGGAAGGCCAAAGTTGCATGGGAACAGGCCACACAAACGGAGCCTGAGTGCGGGCCACCTGCCCCACGGAACAGAGCTGAGCTGGGCCGTTAGGAAGGCTCTTCTCCTCTCCCTCTGCACTGCAGCCTGCCTCCTCCCCCCTGCTTCTTCCAGAAGACAAGGAGGGGGCTGCAGCCAGCGCCACGTGACAGAGCACAAGAGTGCCACCTTGTCAGGACACTAAGGAAGGGCATTCTTCTTGGTCTTGTCTGATCAGTCAAGCCGGGCGTGGGGGTGGGGTGGGGTTCGGAGAGCCTGACCTGACTGTGGCCACCAGTCAAGTCCTCACAGACCTCCCAGCTGTGAATGCCACGTACTATGTCCCGTGGGCTCTGGTTGGTGCATGTCCCGTGTCACAAGCATGGCCAGCGGTAAACTTGGATTTTTTTAAGCAAAAAACAGAATCTAACCAAAATGCAAAGGACTATCTTTGGGATTTTTCCACCCTCTTCTTTTGAGTCAAAGGCTCAGGAATTGGAGGTCTGGACCAGGTGAGGCCTCTCACCTCGTCTCTTGAGGAATGCTACCAGTTTCCCGTCAGCCACAAGACTGTCCAGAAAGACCCAGGGGAGCTGTGAGCAGGGCAGGGGCAGCCCAGGCCAAGAGAGAAGGGAGAAAGGAAAGGCGGGGTGGGAGCCAAGAGGAAGGGCAGAGTTCGTCCTCATGTCTGCCTTCATCTGCTCAGGTGGCCCTAACAAACCACTGCTGCCCGAGTGGCTGACACGACAGACATCTATTTGCTCTGCAGTTCTGGAAGCTGGAACTCCAAGGCCAAGGCAATGGCACGGTTGGTTTCTCCAGAGGCTTCTCTCCTTGGGTTGCGAACGGCCGCCCCCACGCCACGTCCACTCAGCACACACATGTCCACGTCCTAATCTCTTCTTTTTACAAGGTCACTGGTCAAGATGAGATTGGGATTCACCCATATGACCTCAGTTTACCCTCATTACTTCTTCCGAGGCCCTGTCACCAAACACAGCTCTGGCTTCCGTGTCCTCTGGGCTAGACTGAGCAGAGCAGCAGTGGGAAAATACATTGTCTGATTTAAGCACGACGCAGCCCGGAGGTGGAGGTATCCCTGTTCCCATTAACGGAGCAAAGAGGCCCATGGAACCTCAGGTCGAAGTGAATTTTTGTGGTTGCCTGACTTCCAGAGCTCCACCTCTCAAGCAAAAGGCAAGAAGAAGGGGACTGGAGGGAAAGGATACAAAAAACATGAGGCTGGCATCCAAAAGGCTCCTGCAGAGTCTCTGCAGGCCTTTGGCCTCCCTGATTTGCTTAGGGAGGGAATCAGAAGGTCAGGATCAGTCTCTGTTCCCTGCGGTCCTTTGATGGGGGACCAGGTGACTGCAGTTTTCTCTCTGGACCGTCCTCCAGCTAGCACTGGCTGACCCATCTCCCCTCTTAATCTGTAGGCCTTGTCCTCACTCTGATCCCGGAGAGAGGCATGCATGGTGGCCCCTGAGTGGGTCCCCTTCTGCTAGGACATCTGGAGTGCTCCGCCACCCTGCTTTGGGCGTGCTTCCTGGACAACGCCCTGCTTGCATCAGTGTCTTAATGGCTGCTCCAACGGGGAGGGCCCCGGGCCACGTCCCATTGTTTGCTTCTGGAAGTGACCCTGGCCCCTGCCCCATGCTGTGTGTGAGTGGCACAGGAGGGCAGACTGGGGGCCTGTCTCAGCGTGAGATCCTCAGCCGGGGACACTTTTGTGCATGTAAAGTGGGCGGGGGTGAAGAAGAGCCCAGAAGTACATGCGTGTTTGGGTTTGCTTTCTGTGGACACCAACCGGCCCAAGTTGAGGAGGGGCCGGGATGCTCGTGACCAAACGCCCTGTCGTGTGAACTAGGGAAGTCTCCTAATGTTCTGGGACCTCAGTGTCATCATCTGTAAAATGGGAGTAGAAAACCCTTACCCTTTTTTTTTTTCAAAGAGGTCATGTGAGAGAGAAAGAACCTAGCACAAGGCATTAGACCGCTCTGGTGCCCAGAATGAGGGTAGTCATTGGGACTCTTCTATCCAGGCTGCTAAAAACTGCACAGAGCACCACAAAAATGTGAAGAATGTGGCATTTAGAGCTGTAACTGGTGCAAGGGAATAGTACCCTCCTGCCTCTGCCTGTGCCTCTAAATCTGTTACTCTCGGCTCCAAGAAGTGTCTCTGAAAGGCAATGGCAAATGGGCACTTTCTATAGTCATTTCTTTGACTGTGTTTCTGATGTCCTTGTTCAGGCTTGTGTGAAGAGGGGCTCATCAGCTCCTCCACAAAGCAGAGTCCTTCCTCTCCCCAGGACGTTGGAAAGGCCGAGCCTCCTGCTTCCTGGAAACTTTCCTGCCTTTCTGGAGGCTTCGGCTGCCTCATGATCCCGCTGGAGTATCCAAGTGAATAAGGGCCTTTTGGTACCAATTTAGAAAATGATATAAATGCAAAAAGGGATGGGGGGGTGTGTCCCAAGGACACAGAAATCAGCCTGAAGGAGCGCTCCCCATGGCTGAGTCTGGCACCAGTTTGAACACTGCAATGATTTACTTCGGGAATGAATTATTATCTTAGCTCCGGCTGCTATAACAAAATCACCAGAGACGGGAGGGCTTAAATAACACACATTGGTATCTTATCATTCTGGAGGCTGGAGAGGCTGAGATCCAGGCACCGGTAGATTCAGTGTCTGGTGAGGAGGTGGCCATCTCCTTGCTGTGCCCTCACATGGGCAGGGAAATGGCGGGTTCTCTGGGACGTCTTTTATAAAGACACAAATCCCACTCCTGGGGTCTCCACTCTCATGGCCGATCCCCTCCCGAAGGCCCCACCTCCTAATATTGTTTTTACCCACAGAGACTTGGGGGTTATTGGTCATCTTAGCGCAGTCCGTCCCGTCCTATCCCAAACGCTACATCTTTGCAAAATGCTGTTGTCTCTACTTAGAATATTCTTCCTCCTTCCGCCTGGCAAAGTTGTATTCGTCTTCCGATGCCCTGTTCAGGCATCACCTCCTTGCTAATGTCCTCCAAAGGCAGAAACATCATTAATTCTAGGCACTGCCCCTCTTTGGCCATATTGGCAGGAATTTATTGAGTGCCTGCTGTATACCAGGCTCTACACGAGGTGCCAGGATTGTATGCCATCAATACAATGGAGTCTTCGTCTTCCCCGGGGCGTTCAGAGGGGACGCTGTGCGTACAGCCTCAGTGTCCTTTTCTTGACATGAGTACCACGAGGGGAGGCTCAGACGTAGCCATATTTCCATTTCAACACCTGCCACAGAGTAGGAAGCCAGTAAGCGTTTGCTAAACCACACCCGTGCAGCCCTTCCCTTGTGCGTCTTCAGCCCTGATTCATAACGCTCCTGTGTACAATTCGCACGTATGTTCGTGACCCCTGTTTTGTCTCCCTTCCTGGATGGGGGCTCCTTTGGGAGCCTGGCCGTGTCTTGTGGGTCTGCGTGTGTCGGCACTGCCGGTCAAGGGGTGGGGGCTGGATGGGCGGTCGGTGTCTGCAGAGCCACCCTTGCTCACACCTCATAGGAACGGGTCTGGAGATCATCATCCTGTTCCAGTGACGTAATTGCTTATGCAGAAAATGGTAAACAGGTGATGCCGAAACTGAAGGCTTTCCAATCTTCCAGGGTTACTACCGTGTCGTGGGCTTGTCTTGAAGAATGAATGAGCGAGCAGGAGACAGACTTCTGGGTCTAGTCCCAGATCAACCAGGGACTGCGTTAGTTATTTGGTCGGTCCCTTCCTTCTCCGGCCTTGATGGCCACATCTGCAAAACGGGGAGTGGACACGGTTCTTTCTTTGCCTCTTTGTTTCCACAAAGGTGACATAAGTGGGTCCATGAGGGAGAACTCCAGAAAGACTTCAGAAACACCACTGGTGGAGGGGGGCACCTACACATCTTGCATGTTCAAGGGCAGGGAGAGGGTAGCCTTGGCCCTGTCTGAGCCCTTGGACACACCGTCCTGTGACCTGGGCTCCTGGGAACATTTTTGCGAAACAACACTGCTTCCCAGTCCCCAGAGAAGAATCTGGCAGAAGAGAGCCCTGCACACTCACCCTCCCCTCTGCGTGGGGGGTTAACACTCCAGTAGGCGCTGCAACGCGCCAGCTCCGCTCCTAAAGCCATGCCTGTCTGCTTCTCCTAGGAGCCTGGCACAGGGCCCTAGATACTGTCATTGTCTTGGGGACAGACGCCCCTCCCCTGGCACCTTCAATGGCCCCACCGCCAGGTTGGGTGGCTTCACCCCAAAGCAGCCGCCCACCCCAGAGCCCCCGGAGCATGCCCTCCATCCCTGTGGCTGCGGGGAAGCCGCCTAAATGGGCTCAGCCGGTTCCGTGGGAGCGCATGCGTCTTTCTGCTCAGCGAGTTCTCAGGCCGGGCTGGTGGGGGCCGAGCTGCAGACACTTCATTCACAACTTGTTGTTGGTTGGTTTTTCTCTTCCAAGGGAGGCGGGGGTGTGGCTGCAAAATAAATCTCCGGGTTTTTTCTTCTCCCCAAAGAAATCATTGTGTTGTAATGCAGGGCGAGCTCACGCTGATGACATTTTTATGGGGCTGCCTCTGTCTTCCAGGGCCATCCAGAGAGCTGGTAGGTCCCTCTCCCCTCCGCCCCCCGCCATCGCCGCCCCCTTTCTCTCACAGCAATACAACTCCGGCTCAATACTTGTCTAGAATTCTCAGTGGGGCTACCTAGGCCTAAAGGGGTGGGGGTGGGGGAGATGACATCATATCCTCACCAGCTGATTGGCTGCCTTTAGGCTTCAGGAATGATATCATCTCTGCTTCTGCCTCCCCACCCCCCACCCCCCTTGGCTTCCAGTCCTTTCCTGGCCGGGCAAACCCCCCTCCCCAGCACCCCACCCCAGGATACCCCGTTGCCTTGGAGACCATGAGTTTTCAACCCCGTTGTCTGAAGCAATGGTAATTCATTATATGTCTGACATGGGGGTGAAGGGTACAGGGAGGGAGACCCGGGCTGGACGGTTGTGAGGGGAGGTTGTGGACAAAAAAAAAAAATAATGAACAAAAATATGTTTCACGCATGAGAAACTGTCAAAGATGGTGGAGAGGGAAAGGTCATTGCAAACGGCGTTTGTGAAATCGAAAAATGGAGACGGAATTCTAAAAAACAAGCAGTGGCCGAAATATGGTGGAAATTGCCCCACCCCCACCCGCCCCCAGACAGCTCATTAGGAAGATTTTGGAGAGAGAATCACAGGCTGACTGTGGCTGTTGTGTTATCTTTGGAGGAAAGGCCATCCCCTCGTTACCCGTCCCTAGGTGTAGACCCGGAGACAACTCTCTCCTCCCACAAGCTTTGCTCAGGGAGCAAACTGTTTCTTGCAAAAAAAAAAAAAAAAAAAGACCAGATGAGATCCACTCATACCCTTGGTGTTTGTGGGGGCCTCCAAGGAGAGGAGCACCAATGCCTTGGTTTGAGTCTCCAGGAAACCAAGGCAGGAGTGAAGAATCCTCAGTTAGGGTTGCATACGTGTGTGTGCATGTGTTTCAGTTACCCATAGACTCTCTGTCTACATAGATCATATTCACTAGGTGATAACTCAATCCCTGATATCCCTGAGGTGGTTCAAAGTCACTGTATAAATTCGCCTTGGTCCTACCCAATCTCATCTTGTGTCTTCTTCACTCTCTTCTCTCCCCTTCTCTCCACATGCTGCCGATATGTGTCGATTTGTGGTCTTCCCTATGTTTGTTCCGTGTTTTTTTTCCTCTTGTCTGGAACATTCTTTAGAGTCAGGAATTCCAGATGTGTGGTATAGACCATTGGAGGGACACCTGCCTGCTTTGGTCCCTACTCCTCATTCCTAGCTCCCAACTGCTAGCCCTCCTTGGTTTCCTCGGTCCGTTATAGGGACTTCTGAACCTATAGTGGTGGAAAGGAAAATAGCAAATGACCAAAGGAGGTGTTACAGACATAGTCACTGGGCGGTAGAGGAAACGTCTGTAGGTTTTTAAAATTTTTTTTAGTGTTTATGTATTTTTGAGAGAGAGAGAGAGAGAGAGAGAGAGAGAGAGAGAGAGAACATGAGCAGGGGAGGGGCAGAGAGAGAGGGAGATGTAGAATCTGAAGCAGGCTCCAGGCTCTGAACTGTCAGCACAGAGCCTGACACAGGGCTCGAACTCACTAACAGTGAGATCATGACCTGAGCGAAGTCAGATGCTTAACCGACTGAGCCACCCAGGTGCCCCATGTAGGTTTGTTTTAAGAATAGACCCTTCTAGATGTTCTTGTGTGTAGATTGATGACTGTTTTTTCCCTGTATGCCTAGAACATACTAACAGCTCAATAAAAGTTGGGTATTGTTAGCTTCTTATGTATTTATTCATAATTATGCATGTATTCATACAGCTAAAAATATATTTTAAAATACCAGCTAGAAATGGATGTAAACTCTAACTGTATAAATATGTTAGCTGCTGTATAAATATATATACACATACACATACACACACATGCACATACATGTGTAGGTCTGTGTGTATGTGTATGTGTGATGGCATTTCCTTATTTCTGTTTTTAAAGTTTCCAAATGTTTTGCAGTGAGGAGGCATTGCAAATATAATCAGGAAAAAAAAAAGCTATTTAAGGAAATCAGTCACTGGGCAGGATGTTCCAAAGGCCAGATGAATATAACTCCCAAGATGAAGTAGCCGGATGTCTGTCCACTCGGCATAGCAGAGAAAACAAGGTGTGCGTTTGTCCCCGGTGGAGTGGTGACGCGCACACCTCCGGAGTCCTGTGGCTTCTCTTCCATTTTGCCATGGCCTAATTTCTGAACCTCAGAGGGGAGGCAACATCACTGAGCACGAGGATGCAGGGGATCTTGGACAGCATTCCGACCCTCCCTCCTCACATCTAAATTGGGCATAATGGCCCTTGAAAAAGGGAATATTAATCCGAGATTTTACTCAAGCTGTTGCCTCAGAATCCACACGGCCAAAGGCAAAGTCATAATTTCCCCAAACCGTCTCCTACCACCCCTTAAATTTCCCACGTCTGCCCCCAGAGCCACTATTTTTGAACAAGCTAGAAAATTTGGAGTCACTTTTCATGTATCCCTAAATGTCAGGCTCCAAGAGATCTGTCAAGAACAGTTTGTTTTTCCTTCCACGTTTGCCATTGCATTCCTCCTTCCCAACTTCCCACTCTCCTAATCCAACCCATCCTTCAACTTCCAGGTAAAATGCCTTCTCCTCCATGAAGGCTTCCCTGATCACTCCTGCTTTTACTGATAAACATCTAACCTGAATTCCAACAAGATGCACAGACTTTAAGAGTACCATCCACCCTGGGTCATGTAGCCTTGACTTGCTTGAGGGATTTGACTTGGTTTCTACCTAGACCACGTAGCTCTGGAGAGTAGAGGCTTAATACGGTCCCATTGTAGGAGCTCAATACAAGTTATTGATTAAACAAGAAGAAACTGCCTCCTCTCCAAACCACGCTGGTGTTTCACCTTCTTCTGTTTATAGGTATTTTGCCAAACACTTGATCCTAATGAACGCCTGCTTTTTAACTTAAGCAATCTCTTCCCTCTTGCATTTCCACTGAGTTTAATGTCTTATATGTTCTTATCCTTGAAGATCTTAATTAAACTCTACCTCTAGATTTTAATTCTTCTCCTAATAAGTAGTTCCAAACTCTCTCAACTGATTTAAAAGGCAGGATAGTCTAATGTTTAAGAGCGTGGATTCTGAAGCCAGACCACCTAGATCTGGGAGTCCGTTAGGCTAGCCACTGGCCACATGTGGCCACCTGAATTTAAATACATTACAATTAAATAAAATAAGAGTTCAGCTCCTTAGCCACACTAGTGTCAAGGGCTCAATAGCCACATGTAGCTAGTGGCTTCCATATTGGAATGAGCTGATACGGGACATAGCTAGCCTTGGAGAAAGTCCTATTGGATAGCTCCGGCCAGATCCATATCCCAGCCCTGACACTCACCAGTTGCGTGAGCTTACACAGGGTATTTGACCTTCTGGGCCAATTTCCTCATATTGCCTACCGCCTTGGATTGTTTGAGCCTCATAGGAATTAATGCATGTAAAAAAACCTATGTCCAGAAGCCTAATAACAGATCTGCAGTTAGCCATGATGGTCTGCACCAGTCTCCTTTCCTAGCTACTGACTCATCCACATGACCTGAACTTTATAGCCCATGGCTACATATCACATTTTTCATAACAGCCTTCTTAAAATCTCCTCCCAAAAGTTCTCTTCCATCTCCCTTAAAATACCACATTATCTGGCCAGAAACTATTCACGGAGACCACCTTCTTTCTCTCTCACTTATTGATTAATTTATAAAACCATAGGCAGCCCAGGGAAGTGAGAATCGCTTTATATTGGACCCTGATGGCCATTAGGCTGGGCTCCCGGCCTTGGTTACAACCCGCCCAGTTCTTCTTCTCCCTTGGATCTAGGACAGCGAGCGGAGAAACTCGAGTGACATTGCATCAGGCTGAGCATTCTTCACTGGTGACTTAATGAGCCGGCATGACTGAATGACCATTAGCTGGATGTTTGTGTGAACTGCAATAGAAAAGTTCCTCTAAACTTCCTGAAAAGGGAGATAATATATCTAAATAGCTTCCTGTCACTCTGCTGCCAAGCAGCAGCAGAAGCAAAATAGACTCTCCAGCAGGGAAATATTTAGCACGTTGGGCGCGCTCGGCTCCTCCCTGTCGGAAGATGGAACCAAGCAGGGAAACGAGGGAGCCTCCGGGTACTCCCAGATGCCTGTGATATTTGGCAAATTGCTTCGAAGCTCAACGTCAGGAAGACATTGAGGCCCTATGGAAGGGTAGGAAGGGGCATGGGACGCAGGTGGGGTGACGTTCAGGCTCCTGTTGCCTACCTGGATAAGGTAGCAAGCAATATCAATCTTTGCTTTGGTTCTTAGAAACCTCAGTTCGTGTCTTAGCAGGACAGAGAACAGATTACTTCCTGCCTGCTGGATGATTGCTTCCAAGCCTCTGTGCCTGTCGCTCTGGAAGACCTTTCTGTTGCTATTAAAAACATGTTTGGGGGCTTGACTTTAAATAGAAACTGCTACTTAACACAGCCAAACCACAAGGCGGGCGCCAGAAAAGCCCCTCTCCCGTTTGCCATTGCGGAGTGTGTGCATGGCAGAACTTTGTCAGAGGTCCACATCATGTGTCCCTCCAACCCCCACTCCCTGAGGGGTATGCAGCGGGGGCGAGGCAGGTGGACGGAGGAAGAAAAGGCGTGGCCTGGCCTGCCCCACCGGCTGCACCCCCAAGGACTAGCTCGTGCCCATCTGCCCAGCTCCCTGCGTTCAGACCAGATGTGAGCTTTGGGGTTCCTCTCTCAGCATCCATCCCCAAGCACCCTTTTCTCCCTTTCTCTGACTGCCGGCTACACTAAGCCCCATCCACAGCTGTCCTGGGGATCTAGACCTGACATTGGCAAACTTTTTCTTAAAGGGCCAGAAAGTGAGTCTTTGAAGTGTTGCAGATCTAGAAGCAAAGTCAATTACGTTGTGTAGGTACTTATATAATCATTTAAAATCTAACCCTTTAAAACATTAAAAAAAAAAACACCCAACAACCAACAACCTTCTTAGCTTGAGGGCCATCCAAAAGCAGACGGTGGACTGGATTTGGCCTGTGCGCGACATAGTTTGCTGACCCCTGATGCAGGGGGTAAGCCGTGATGAATCATTGCTGTTTCATGGATGACAAATATTGATTGAGAAGTTCCTGCGTGTTAGATGCCATCCTGGGTGTTGGGGACACCACTGAAAAGCTAAACAAAGTCAATGACAGGCTGTGTCGTCAGGGTTCACTTTGTAACGGGGATGACAGGTTTATAAAAAGATGGTTACAAGACAAATGCGAGGAGCAGATGCTCAGAGATGAGGTTGCAGAAGTGCCAGCTCTGGCGTGTGTGGTGTGCACGTGTGAGTGTGTGTGTGTGTGTGTGTGTGTGTGTGTGTGTGAGAGAGAGAGAGAGAGAGAGACAGGGAGAGTAGGGGCCACTAGAGAGGACAAGAAAAGGCTCCCCAGTTCAGAGGATTGTCAGGCTGAGTCTTTAGGACCTCGTAGATGAAATACGGATCACCGAGGCCAAGGCACAGGACCAGGAAGCAGCATATTCCAGAATGGAGAGGAAAGCATGGAGGCGGGAGACGGGCACAGAATGCTAGGAGCAGAAATGCAAGCCAAGAAGACCAGGAGTGGACCATGCCAACTGAAGTCCTTATTGTCTGGTGAAAGGGGTCACTGGGGGCCTCACATAGGTGCTGGGGACTTGACATTTATTGTCAGGGACTCAGACACGACCCTGTGTGTGTGTGTGTGTGTGTGTGTGATTGTCTAGAATGGTACAGAAGAGTTCAGTAACACACAAAGTCACACAGAGAGAAGATGGGGCCACATTCGAATGCAGTGCTATATGATCCTTATGCAAAGCCATCCTCTGTCCCTCCCTGTCATCTCAGAGCTCCCAGACTTTATGGCTGACCCCTCAGAGGCTCTGCTAGCTCAGCCCACAGGGGTTTTGTCAGGAGCCTTGGAGTAAGTGGCTAGCGGCTACCATATTGGATGGTGCATAGTACATTCCCATGGTTGCAGAAGGTTCTACTGGTTGGTCTTCAGAACCTGAGTTGTGTTCCTAGCTTGGCTTTGGGGAGCAGTTAGATAAGGCAAGAAAGAAGGAAAGGAAGGGAAAGGAAGGGAAAGAAAGGAAAAAGAGAGAGAAAGAGAAAGGGGAGAGAAGGAAAAGGGAGAGAGAGAGAGGAGAAAGAAAGAAAGAGACAGAAAAGAGAAAGGAAAAACCCACAGCTCTTCTTATAAACCAGGCGGTCCCTCGTGATGTGGGAATGGTGGGGCCTCTCAGTGAAGCGAACAGGACAGAAGAGAGACGAACGGAGCTGAGGTGAGGACTTGATGTTTTCCCCAATATTACTAAGCAACCGTGTCCTAAAATCTGCAGAACCAGCGACAGCATTTTGTTTACCAGGAAGAAAACACTTGAAAAGGAGAATATTTGGCGGAAATGCGCTTGGGATTAGCAGGGGTTTTCTTTCTTTCTTTCTTTTTTTCTTTTTTTTTTTTTTTTCTTTTAATGCTGTTTTGTTTTTCTTCTGGGTTGTTCAAGGTACTGACCTAGCGCTCAGCCCCCTTTGCCAAGAAACTCCTTCCCGGCCTAATTAGCCTGCGGTATTGTGCGCAGTTCTGGCGGGGAGGGGGTGCGGTGGGGCCAATGGGGGCCCACAGTTAGCCTGGGGAGGCGGGGGAGCCGGCTGGCCATTAGATGCCGAGGTCTTGAAAATCCCTCTGTAATTAATTTTCTCCTGCATTAATTAGAGAAATGTTGGACCGGGTGGGAGAGGGAGGGGTTTGAGGGGAATCCAGTTTAAACTGGGGCTACGGGAAGGCACGAGCTTTATTTTGCCTTGGCAGGATGATGGGTACATACCTCTTCCTGAGCCTGGAGTGTCTGTGGGCGCATGCGTATACCACACACACACACACACACACACACACACATACACACACACACACACACATATCACTGCTGCTCCGTCATTCGCCCACGCACTCTGAATCCACAAACATTTCACCCAGGTCTCTATGAAGGGTCCCACTGCCCCTCTCCCTTCCCCCAATCTCACAGCTAGCAGCGTTGGAACATAAATGGGACCCCCACTTGGTTGTATCCCTCAAATGACTCCATGTCAGCCCGAGCAGAAGCCGTGGTCATTCTCTCTGTGCTTTTTTTTCCTCTAAAGAACCAAGTAGGATTACCCTCTCTCAAGTAAGTTTCTAGCCCTGTGGAAAAGACGGCCCTGAGAAGATTCTAATAAAAGCTTCTGGAATCTTCCAGCCCACAGATTTTCTATCCCAAGTCCCAGTGTGTTGAAAATGACGTTGGGGAGGCAGGAAGCCAGCACGCTTCTAGAGTCCAATGCCAGTTCCCTGGTCCCTGTTAGCTGCTTTTATGGAAGTTTGAATTGAGCCCAGCATCTGGTCCCGTATGGATTTTATTAATTCGACCAATGGCCTTAAGGGTCGTGTTGGAGCTGGTGAGCCGCGTCCAACAAGCAATCACCCTGTGTCTTCAGGCCTGTCCCTAGGGCCAACACCTTCGGGAATAATTCGGTGGAGTTCTCCCAAAGAGGGAGAGCCAGCCTAAGTCTGCTACGATTTTCAAAGTGGTCCAACCAGTGCAAAAGCCCTGGGCTCACACACAGGAGACTTCTTCGGGGCCTACTAACTAAACTCACTACATCTTCAGTAGAAAGAGGTGCAGAGGATGGCTGGGCTGGTCCACCTGGCTGAGGTTCTTTGACTCCGCTCTCCTCCTCTACGGGCTTGGGTCCAAGCACCTGGTTCAGGGCCCCCAGACATTCCATCTGCCACCACTGCTGCCCACTGAACGCACTGCTTCCTTACGTCTTTCAGGCGGTAGGTTTCTTCGCTAGGGCCAAGAGTCTCCGGATTACCGCCCCAGCTCCATTCTCGACATGACCAACAAGCCTTCCAGCAATGGGAAGAATCTTTGACCCACTCTACTTGGGCCACGTGACTCTATGTCCCTTGAGGGAGGGATGAGAGGAGATACGAGGAGAGTGTGGGGCAAGTTCTCGGCAGGAAATGGGGTTGGGAGGAAGGGTGATAAGAACGAGATGGAATCTCCTGGAAGCTATCAGCACCTCTGGGAAGCTGTCGTGCCCTCTCTCCTCTCTCTCCCCAGGCCCAGCCCGACCACATTCTTCCCAGCAGCTGTTTCAACTCTTTTACTCCCTCCTCAGGCCTCTAAATCCACCCCCATCATTCACAGCAGATGACTTCACCTCCGGCTCTACCAGCAGGACCAAGCCACTTGTCTACGCAGACTCTAGGCAGCCCGCGAGCCTGGCTGTTGTGGTGTCAGGAGGACCTGGGCTTCGTCAGGGCTCTGCCACTTCCACGGCCACTCGTGGGCAGTTTCCTTCACCTCTCTCAGCCTCAGTTTCCTCACCTGTAGAATGGGTCATGGTGAGGTTTAAATTAATGCACGGAACTCGCATGTAAACAAAAAGTGAGGGTAGCTGTCAACTGTTGTGACATGTGACACATGAAGACGATCCTGACTGTTAACACTACCACCGCCACCGCTTGTGTCACATGCCCCTGTGTGACAGCCGCCCTTCCTTCCAGCCCTTCTCCACGATGGGGAGTCCTGTCTCTGGTCCATGGCCAGCCTCCCCGCTGAAGCAGAAGCCTTATGCTCCTATCTTATTCCTAGTGAGCGTCTCTGGCCTCTTGGAACCTCCTTCTCCTCGCCAGCATCTTCCTCCTCAGTGTTCAGATGTTCTCGGCTTCCATCTAACTCGCCCTCTACCCCTCACTGATGCTGCTGGCCTTGTCTTGATTATCCCCTTAAACCACAGTCCCATCTCTTTCCTTCCTTTCACGAACACATCTACCCAAAGAATCGTCTGTGCCTGTTGACACCACTTCCTGGCCTCCCACTCCCTCCTCAGCCCACTGCAATTTGCCTCCTGCCCCCGCTGCTCTGGCAAAATGGAACTTTCAAAGGTCTTTCTAATGGCCCTCCTCCAGCCGACTCAGCCCGTCGGGAACGTCTGGCTCTGCAGATCCAAGCAGTCAGCCCCAAACTCCCTTCTCCCTGGGCACCCGTGATTCTGTTTCTCTCTGACTCCTCATTTCTTTTGCGCATGACTCATTATCATCTGTCAGTGAGCCCCTGGAGTGTCATCTTGTCTGTCCTCTTCCTGGGTGGTCTTGCACACTCCCTCTCCAGCCACGATCTCACCCAAGAGTCTGCCAAATCCACATCTCGAGCTCTGACCTCTCCTGGGCTCCAGATTCCCATTTCCAGCTCCTTGCTGTGCTTCTCCACAGAACATATTGTTCACCCCATTCATTCAACTCACCTAACACCAAAATGCCAGTCACCGCACACACTCCTGCCTTCTCTTCTCTACTGAAGCTCATGGCTCATTGAACTTACCTTCAAAGTGGGTTGTTGATTTGTTAACTTTCTTTCCATGCCCATCAGTTCTCTGCCTTTGGAGACTCTTATTTCCTACCCAGATACTTGAAATGGCTTTTCAATGGATCTCTCTGGAGCTAACCTCTTTTTGTCCCAGGTTCTCCCATTGGCAGCAAGGTGAAAAATTGCTGTGGCCGCATCATTAACTGTCCAAATGGAAACACTCTGGGAATGAAAGGGAGTTCTATACAGTGGGACCGTCCTGGGCAGACAGAGATGCTGGTTCATGCTGTTAACATGACATTTGGATGATTCCGCTTCCTGGTTTTGAAATCTCATGGTCCCCACTGACCACATGTCTCCACACAGTGCTCGTGGGTCCCCCATAATCTGGCCTCCTCGGTGATTTTAGCCTAGCCTTCTTTTGGGGCTCTTGTGCACCTGACCGTTCGGCTCACCTGAACGCATCCTCATTTCGTGAAGTGTTTTGTCCCTTTCTGTCTCTAGCCTGTGCTCTGACAGTTCCCTGTCCCAGAAGCCTCTCCTGCATCTCCATCCCTGTCCCTCAAGGCTCAGCTCAAACGTCACAGGCTCCCTGAAGCCTTCAACACGACTACTGGCTAGAATGAATCTCTCCTTCTTCTCTGTTCTGATAGCCCGTTGCACCAACATGCCTGGTACCCAACATTGCAAGTGACCTGTGCATGTAAATCGTGCTTCCTAAAGACCCAGCCCTTGCAGTGCAGGGCCAGAAACCATTCTTCCCTGCATCTCTCGGAGTTATTAGCACCATTCCTTGCTTAAAGAAGGGAAGAGGGAATAAAATGTTCTGTCCTACATGGTGCCCACTGTTCTCATGCGGTCTCTTGTTCCAACGTAATAGCTCTGCAGGACAGATATCACTGTTCCCCCCCCCCCCCCGCCCACAGTTCTTTTTTTCTTTAAATAGAGGAAAGATAAGGCTGGGTAGATTAAGTAATTCACACAGCTGGGAAGTAATGGGACAGCATTTTAAACTGAGACCTCTCTTCTGTAGCGAAAATGCCTAAGAAGCAGGCTGCGTGAATTACTTCTAATCCTGTGGGCTTTCAATACACCAGGCTACTCTGAATATTTGTTTATGGAATGGGATTTCATTAAAAAAAAAATAGAGGGCATGATGTGCAGCAACATGGACCCTCAACACGCCCTCACTCCAACGAAAGAAACAGTAATCAAATGCCTCTATTACGGGAAGGTCAGAGAAGGACATGCATTACAGTCTTGAACAGGAAAACAAGTCCCAGGCAGGGAGCCTAGTGGAGAGTGTAGGTAGAGAAGAGGGTTTGGTGTCAATATTTTGTGTCTTCGTAATGGTGTGAGAGGTGTTTTGTGAGCACAAGAAGCCACTGGGGCTTCTTTTTTTTTTTTTAAGTTTAATTTATTTATTTTGAGAGAGAGAGCTTGAGAAGGGGAGTGGCATAAAGAGAGGGAGACAGAGAATCCCAAGCAGGCTCCGAGCTATCAGCACAGAGCCCGACTCAGGGCTGGAGCCCATGAACCACAAGATCATGACCTGAGCCAAAACCAAGAGTTGGATGCCACCCAGGCGCCCCTCTAATTTTTTTTTAATGCAAAATCTCCTTGCTCTCTTCTCTTCTTTATCACTGTTTAATAACCAGGATGGTGGAGTCTCTATAGAAAGCTGGCCTACCCCAGGGCCTGTGTCCTGGACTCACAAGCTGTGAGTTGAGATTTAGAAGTATGAGAAAATAAGACTGAAAAATGGAGCCGAGTCAGGGGAATTGAAACCAGAAGAGGACTTCTGGAAAAGCCCCCAATTACTTCTCTTTCTTTCCACTTGAGCCATCTTCACTTGGTGGTTCTCAACTGGTTGTTTGATTGGGTTGTAGGGCAAAGTGACAAGGAAATAAAGACCCCTGGAATGTCACCTCTGTTTCATAACCTCCTGCCACATCACTAGGTCTGATGGGCAGGCTGCTCCGAGATGCCGTTCCTGCCTTCTGGACAAGTGTCCCATGTTTCAAATGGTTTTGATAGTCCTCACCGGAAATACACACCAGGAGTTGGGGCACGGAAAGAGAGGTAGGAGAGGGGAGAAAGACTGCCTACACCATGATGGCCTGTGTCTATGCCAAGGTGAGTGTGAAGGATTCCAGTCCAGGAAGGGGGATTTCAAAGCTTCGTGTCGTACTTAAGTGTATGTACAAGCGCATCCCGTGCTCTCACTGAGGGTTCCGTTTGTCTACAAAACTGAGCACCCCCCAAAACATCTCTTTGCACCCCTTTGAACTGCTGAGGATGCAGCTAGTGTACAGCCAGTCTTCCAACTCTCTCCTTCCTTCCTCTTGAACACAGTGGCCAGAGGAAAACGGAACCACAGACCTAGGACCCCGGGAGCCTCCACAGCCACATGGATGGCAGAGAGTGGAAATCTCTAACCAGCCATCTGCTCTGCCAAGTCCGCAGCCCCAGCTGGCATCACTTAGACTCCGGGCTTTCTTCACGCCCCGCCCCACCATCTGCATTAGGGCCCAAGTGGGTGGTGCAGACCAACCCACTTAGAAGGTGGTGTCCATGGTGGGAAGAGGAAGCACCTTGCAGTGGTGAATAAACAAGACCCGTGACGAGGGCCCTTTGCTTCTGAATAAAGGTTTCAGACTGACGACTCATCAGGAGAATGGGGAAGAACTTTGCCTCATCCGATTCTTCTAGAAGTTTGAAGCTATAGATTTTTTTTTTTTTTTTTTTTTGGCTGGGAGAAATTCAAATCATCTATGCCAGGAGTCAGCAAAATAAGGCTTTGGGCTAAAACAAACCTGCTGCCTAACTTTGCAAATAAAGTTTTATTAGAATGCAGCCATGCCCACTTGTTGACTTATTATCTATGGTTGCTTTTGCCAGACAACAGCAGAGTCAAGTAGGTGCAACAGAGATGGCATGATCAGCAAAAAGCTTAAAATGCATTTTCTATCTGGCCCTTTCTGGAAAAACTCCACAACCTTTGACCGTCCGTTGTTTAGGTTCTGGACAATGAGCTATGGCAGGACTAGGACCATGCTGAACTGCTTAGAAACAAACATAAGGCCACGTGAGCTCTTGAATAATTGTTTTTGTTATAAAATTATAAAGAAGAAAATAAAAAAGCACCCCTAATTCTCTCACCTTCTAAGAAGAACTGTTAATAGTTTGCTGTGTTTGCATCCAGTCTTTTCCTGTGCACATATAAAAGTATAAATATATGTAATTATGTAATTAAAATCCTACCGTGTTTAGTTTTGTATCCTGTTGTGTGTCCTTGTGTTTCGGGTTTTACAGTGGCCACTCTGCATGTCCTTGAATATACCTTGTTCACATGACTGCTAATAACACGTTAATATGTGCCACAGCATCACCGGACTTCTGGGTGGTTTTACTTATTGACAAATCACAATACTGTGTGCTATAAGAAATCTCATGGAGCAGAAATCTTTGTCCGATTCTTTGATTATTTCCTTGAGGTAGATTCCCAGAAGGGAAATTACTGGGTTAAAGGGGAAGGACAATTTTCAGGGTCTTGATAACACATTGCCAAATTGCCTTCCAGAAAGACCGTACCAATTTATGTTCCCACCAGCAATGTACGAAATTGCCACCTTACCCTACTCTCTCCAGCATGGAGTACTATCATTAAAAAAAAGTTACCAAATTGATAGGCAAAGATTGCATTTTGTTGTTTTGATTTGGATTTCTTTGATTACTGGTGAGGTTAAACATTTTTTTTTTCATATGTTAAACACTTCTTCGTATGTTTATGGCCAAAGGGAATCTTAATAATGGTCTTTGAGTGTGCAAAGGGGTTATTTCATAGATTGGGACCAGCTGTTCTGGAGAAGAAACTGGAAATGTTGAAACTTGAGCAAGAAAGCAAGCTGCCGAA
Source organism: Suricata suricatta (assembly GCF_006229205.1). Lineage (NCBI taxonomy): Eukaryota > Metazoa > Chordata > Mammalia > Carnivora > Herpestidae > Suricata > Suricata suricatta. The sequence goes on along the minus strand of NC_043716.1, from coordinate 50,553,435 downwards.
GGTCCCTTGGTGGAGGATGATACCAAGAGTGGTCAAAGTCTAATGTAAGTCGCTGTGCTTTTCAGAGTCTCTTTTCTCAAGGTAAAAGGGACTGATGAGAAGTAGCTACAAATTGTGCTTTAAAAGTGATAGACAGGCTGCTAACATTTACATATGTTTGCATCGAAATGCTCTCCAAACCCTAGGAGGAACAAGGTGAGGGAGAGCGGAGGCATAATTTATTATTAATTATCCCAAGCAGGATTAAAATCCTCACCCCAAAATCCTGGTTTCATAACCACATGACTACATTACCTCTGAGAGAATGAATTAAGTGAAAATTTCTGGCTCGAGGGTTTTGCAAAGTTTTCGCAAACAAAATGAAGGAAATATGAACCAAATCTCCCAGAAGACCTCGGAAAGACCTCGCCTCTCACTGCATAGTCGTTGGCTACCAAGAGCCCGCTCTCTGCTCTGATGTTTGCACTTTTTAAAAACTTTCTGTTGAATGCATGAGCTTGCATCGCTGGGCTTGGTTCTTTCTTTTCCCATCTTTGTCTTCCTGTTCCGTAGCAGGTGTGTGCCTCACTGCACACTGTCATCAGCAGCAGCACACGGGCCAGTCGGGCAACGCTTTCTTCCTTCTGTGTCCTCCCCTGGCCGTGGGGACGGTGATGTGGGTAATGAAAACCCTCCACGGGCTCTCCTCCTCTCCACCGCTCAAAGGGGGCTTTGTCTTCACCGAGAACAAACCTGAAACCCATCCGGCCATGGCAATTGTTGTCTGCTGTCCCCTGCGCCATTTGGATTCTGACTCTGTTAGAGATCTTGTAATTTAAACTTCAACCTGCTTATTAGAAATTCAGGAAATCATCTAATAATATTGAACATCTAAGGAAAAGCAGGCAAAGCCTCTCTTTCCCCAACCCCCTTCCTTTGCCCATCCCTCACCTCTCTTTTTAGAGGTGCCTCTGAGCTCCGGGTTCCAGACACGGTGATGGGCATTTATTTGTATTTAACAAATATGGTGAATTGCTCCAGTGAGCAATTTCCAGGGGTACAAGGACAGGACTGCCGAGTTCTTTTGTTCTGGGGGTGGAACTAAGGGCATTGACTCTCGTCCTTCTGCCTCTTTGGTTTTTCAACTGAGAATTTTAGTGTTCTCATCTCCCAGAAGCTTGGAGTTCTTTTTATTATTATTATTATTGTTATTATTATTTAAATGTTTATTCTTTGGGAGAGAGCATGCAAGTAGGGGAGGAGCAGGGGGGAGGGGGACAGAGGATCCAAACAGGGCCCTGTGTTGAGAGTGGAGGGCTCAAACTCACAAACTGTGAGATCGTGACCTGAGCCAAAGTCAGACACTTAACCAGCTGAGCCACCCGGATAAAGTTTGGAGTTCTTTATCCTGTGTGGTCCAACACGAGTTATTGCTCTGACTAGTGTTGCTGTAAAAACAATGATCCTTCATCTTCCCTGCTTGTTCGTTTCCCAACCTCTGGCTCTTCGGAGTGCTGGCCCCCATGAACCCGTGTGTGTGTCTGGAAGGGGTGGATGGGGGAGGAGCTATGTTTTGCTCATTTGTAGTTGAGATGACAATTCAAGCATCATCATGTCAATAATGGGCTTGCTTCCACCCTCCTCACCTCTGAGCATAGAAGGAAGGCACCTGTGCTGCCTTGAGCAAGGAAGCATAGCTCTATTACTGTAGAAAGAGCCAGAAGATTTAGGTCACTGTGGCTCTGCCCTGCTTTGCTGTGTGAGCTGTTTCATCCCACTGGGTTCACTTCCTTCCCTTTTACAATGAAGGGGTTTCGGCCACCATAGTCTGTTTCATGTTCCTAAGCCTGTATTTCCACAATAAGGAGCCATTTCCAGAGTGGCAGATGACTTGTATGCCCAGTGTCAGGCTCCTTGGCCCCCCTCCCCCAAACCTGAGCTCAACCTTCCCCAGCTCTTCCATCCAGCTTTGTTTTCCATCTGAGTAGAGAAGCAAGTCCTACTGATGGGTTGGCTGCATTGGATACATGGAAGGTAATCCTCTAGGCAAGTGGTTCTTTAAGACTCCAGGGCCAACAGCATCTCATCACCTGGGAACTTGTTAGAAATGCAAATTCTGGGTCTCTACCCAGATCTACTGAATAAGACGCCATGGGGGGGTGGGGTCCTAGAAGTCTGAGTTTTAACATCCAGGGAATTTGAATGCATGCTCAAGCCCCACACCCACTGCTCTGGGCTGAATCTGCAGAGGAGAATTCAGACACATCCCAGGTCTCCTCTGTCCCACCACACACTAGAAAAGAAAAGAAGAGGGACAGGATCCTTTCCTTTGTCCTCCTGTGCATGGAAGGGGAACCAGATTCTGCTGGAGAGATCTGATATTTTCTAAATGAGCTCAGGCTCTTTAACACTACTTTTTTTTTTTTCCTGGAAAAATGGGCTTCTTCTCACTCTGGGGTGTGGCAGTAAGATTGTATGGAATTAGGGAAACGGGTGCCTAGGGAATGAGGATACAGTAAATAATCAGATGGAGACAATATGGTTTTCAATTGGGCCACACAGTTTAACACTAAGTCATGGTTTAGCAGTTAATAGTGATTAATATTCCTTTCACATGTATGACCTCAGAAGCCACAAGGCATGGCTGAATTGGAAAGGCCTTGGGTGCGGAAGGCATGGCATATGACCCCATGGGCAGGTTTAATGTTGGGATTGCCTGACTCCTTACGCTGGCGAAGGGGGTTATGCCTGGGACGTCCTTTCCTTCACCCACAATTAAGCTGAGTCTATAAGTAGGAACTGAGTCTATTCGCAGCTGACTGTTAGATCCTTAAGACATAAAATGTTATTTATTAACGGTCTGGTCATGGATGTCTCAGCACTGAGCATTGCTTCCAGCAACCAACCAAACAAATGAACCAAACCCCCAAGTAAGTCCTACAAACCCCCAAGTCTGACAAAGCTAAAGATAATCCTACCATGCAATCCAGCAGTGTGTTCCTAGATGTTTACCCACCTGATCTGAAAACTTATACCGTACACACAAATGTGTATAACAGCTTTATTCGCAATCACCAAAAACTAGAAGCAACTGTGATGCCCTCCAGTAGATGAAATGGATCAAGGGGCGCCTGGGTGGCTCAGTCGGTTAAGCCTCCGACTTCGGCTCAGGTCAGATCTCACGTTTGTGGGTTCGAGCCCCGCGTCGGGCTCTGTGCTGGCAGCTAGCTCAGAGCCTGGAGCCTGCTTCCGGTTCTGTGTCTCCTTCTCTCTCTGCCCCTCCCCCTCTCATGCTCTGTCTCTCTCTGTATCAAAAATAAATAAAACATTAAAAAAATAAAAAAAAAGAAATGGATCAAGAGACACCTTGGTGGGTACCTACAAGGATCAATGGAATACTATTCAGCAGTGAAAAAGGAACGGACTACCAAACTATACAAATTACACCTTGCTAAGTGTAAGGAACCAGGCTGAAAGGCTTCATACTGTGTGATTCCATTTTTAGATTTTGGAAAAGCCAAAAATACAGATGGCAAAAATAGAGAAGAAAATCAGTGATTGCCAGAGGTTCAGGAGGGAGGGAGAGTTGAATAGGCAAAGCACAGGGGATATTTTAGGGCAATGGAAGCAACGATTATGTTGGATATGGTAATGGTGTATACACGACATTATGTATTTGTCAAAACCCATAGAACTTAACAGCTTACAGAGAAAACCCTAACATATGCAATAAAAAAATATTTAGGAAGTTGGGGGAATCCTAGGATGGAAGGCAAATGTGATAGTAGAATCTAAATGTGTTGGAAATACATGCAGCAATCTCATGGGAGGCTGAGGGAGGGAAAGGTGTGGACCTTGTGACTTTGCAAATGTGTCTGTAAGACTAAAGGCAAAAGAAACTGCACACAATTGTACTGCGGTTCATTAAGTTGGTTCCCATGGGGGCCTGGGTTAGCAGTTCTCATACTGTTACACATTTTCTGGAACTGAACATGTAAATGGACAGCGGATGCTGGGAGCCCAGCTTCTCACTGTTGGAACAGACTTTTCAGATAAGCAAAGTGAGGAGACCAGAATGATCCATGTGGTAATGGATTACAGTTAGAAACATCAGTATGAACTCATACTAATATGAGTTGAATATACATACAGATGATTACATATGGAACCATTTACAAGTGCATGTGTGTGTGTGTAATCATGGATTCACATACACATGTGTTCCCTTGGTCTGTCCATTGTGAGGATTAAGAGTTAACGTCACCACACTGTCAATGAGCACACTGAATGCCCTTTGTTTCTGGTCTTATTCTCCAGTAAGAAGAGCCAGGGCTCCTTAAAGAAAAGGCTGCTTTTAGGGGTGAGGCAGGAAATATCTAAGATGAGCCTGGAGCAGCTGTCTTTCCAGAAAGTAAGGGAATGCCTAGATTACAAATAAATAAAACAAACAAAAAAAACACACATACACACAATGATGAGGGTATGTCAAAGGAACACAGGAACCAAAGTGAAAGAGCTCTCAATGGTGAAAGCTGAAACAACTTTAGCAAGAAAATAAATAATGTAGTATTGGATTATAAACCAAAGAATAAAATAAATATCTATGAGACTCCATACTGATGTAAATAAATTATTGAATGAATAAATAAATAAATGGGGAAGATAATTCTCTGTACAGATGAATTTCAAAGGAATTATGTAGACACTCTACCATCAAGGAGATGGGACCTAGTAACTTGCCTCTGAAGAGCAGTCAGGAAAGGAGGGGAGAGAGGGAACCTCCCAGTGGAGAAGCCTGACGAATACTACCTCAACCAGGATGTCAAGGTCAGTATCAACAGTAATAAAACATGTTGAGAGCATGTGGCCTTGGGATGATATGATGAAGATAGCACTTTACCTCTGTGTTCCTCTTTCCCCAATCTTGTAACTCCAGTCTTATCATGAGAAAATGCCATACAAATAAAATTGGAGGGAGATTCTCCAAAATAACTGACCAGTACTCCTCAAAACTGCCAAGGTCATGAAAAGCAAGGGAAGCTTGAAGACCATCACAGCCAAGAAAGATGAGAGGGGACAATGATAACTAAATGTAACGTGTTCTGGATGAGAAATTGCAACAGAAAAAAACATTAGGAAACACTAAGAAAACCTGAAAAATTTATGGGCTTCATTTAATAATGCATCCACATTGGCTCATTAATTGTGACAAATCTACCACAGTAATATAAGATGTTAATGATAGGAGAAACTGGAGTGTATAGGCACTTGCTGTACCAACCCCCCAGCTTCTCCGTGAATTGAAAACTATTTTTGAAATAGGAGTTTCGTAAAGAAAGACCCGAGGAGAGTGTTGCCTTTGAGATTAAAGTCAAGAACACACTGATATGACATCATACAAAGAACAGTTGATATTGAACGATGAAAGAAATAAGCAAATGAAGTGAATATATTTTATGTTCAACTAAATATGTCAACTTATATAGGCTCCGTGAAAGCAACAAGTCATTCCATCTCCTTAGTTGCCATGTTTCCAGCAGATGAGGGGATGGGTTGCTTGCCAGTGCTGGGGATGTTGTGATTTTAAATATGGTGGTCTGAGAAGGCTGCACAAGAGGGTGACATTTAAGGGGCACCTGGATGGCTCCGTCAGTTACGCATCCAACTCTTGATTTTGGCTCAGGTCATGATCCCACGGTTGTGAGATTGAGTCCTACATCAGGCTCTGCATTGACAGTGTGGAGCCTGCTTGGGATTCTCTTTCTTCTTCTCTCTCTCTCTGCCCCTCCCTTGCTTACAATTTCTCTTTCAAAATAAACACATAAATATTTTTTAAAAACTAAAACAAAAAGAAGGTGACATTTAGTAAAAATTTGAAGGACAGAATAAGCCAGGCATTTTTGGTGGGGCAGCATGGGAGAGACTGAGCTTAATAGCATGGAAATAAAATTGTTGTTCATCTAATGACGCCAGGGTAAAAATGGCAATACCAGATTTAAACAATGAGTAAGTGTTCTTCTATACAGAAATGACCAGACCTGTACTAGAATTTAATGAAGGGGAAAGTCATCAGGGTTGGAGATGTTCAACAAGGCTTTGGGGGAAAGCTGAGTTTGTGCGAGGGCTGGAGGAATGGGAAGGAAGTAGGGAGAACGACTCTGTGCTTCCCAGAGGATGCAGCAGGCATGCGTGGGGGCAGAATGCTGCCTCTCGCACCTGCAGAGAAGCAGGAAGTAAGGCTGCCAGTGTGGGAAGGTGAAATGTGATAACGGGAAGCTGAAAGTCAGTGAAAGTTCTTGATTTTGGTATATGGAGCATGAATGTGGTATCTGGGGAATGTTGTCTTTAAAAAATTTTTTCTTTTGGGGGGGAGAGAGAGAAAGAGAGAACATGAGCAGGAGTGGGGCAGAGAGGGAAAGAATCCCAAGTAAGCTCCACTTTCAGCAAGGAACCCAATGCTGAGCTCGATCCCATGACACTGTGATCATGACCTGAACCAAAGGCAAGAGTTGGCCACTCAACTGGATGAGCCACCCGGGTGTCCCCACGGGATGTTGTCTTGACAGGAGGAGATGGAAAGATTGAAGGAGGAAGATGGGAAGACCAGGGTCTTGCTCTAGAAACAGCTAGGGTGAAGTCTGCAGGTACTTTGCTTTGGGTGGTGGCAGTAAGAATGGACAGGAAATGACAAGTGGCGAGTGGGGGATTAACTACTGAATTGGGGGCAGAAAGTATCGGAGAGCTGATGGAGGGGTTGGGATCAGAGGTGAGGTTTCCAGAAAGGCTCTTGAAGTTGGCAAGAGGAGGACCATGGCGATAATCATGCTCTCTTTAGAATTAATAAGAAAGCCTGTGGGCTGTGTACCTAATGTAGGTACTGCTCATGCTCAATGGGCCATTCTCAATGTCTGATGGAATTGATTGGTGTTGTCACTGAATAAAAACAGAAGGAAGCTGGGTGTCACTATGATAATAGTTATAATGCCTTCAGTCCCTACTACAAGCCTCATACTGTTCTGAGTCTATCTGTATCAGCGGTTCTCAATGAGGGGGGGGCGGTGATTTTACCCTCCAGGGAACATGTGACAATGTCTGGAGACATTTTTGATTGTCACACCTTGGGAGAAGGATGCCCCTGACATGTAGTGGGTTGAGGCCAGAGAAACAACTAACAGCATGCAGGATGGACCCCTGTGATGAACACTCATCTAGTCCGAAATGTCAGTAGTGCTGAGGCTGAGAAAGCTTGGTCTCTGTAGATGGAAATCTCTAGGTACTCGTGATCTGGACGCAAGGATAGTCTCTCTTATTCTAGAAGCAAAGCTTATGAAACTTTGAGTGACCCAGTGGCTCCCCTGTAGGTATGGCACTGTCCCCTAAGGGATACTTGAAATGTGTGGGATGATTTGGGGGGTCCTCCGGGGGGGGCTGCTTGCAGTGAATGAGCAGGTGGGTTCTAGGGATGCTGAATGTCCTATGATGCACAGACACTCCTGCCAATGCCCTTCTCAAGAAGAAAGCTCTGGAATCCATGTGCCCAAGGCCAGATGGCTATAGGGGGCAAGCCAGGCTTGGAGCTTTGGCCTGTTTACCTCTTCCTCCTCCGGGATGTGTTTCCTTGGATCAGGAGAACTCACAGCTCTGTGACCATGATCTCCCACCAACTATGAGCAGAGCTCATCTCAAGAGGACATTTCATTGGCCAAGACGCTCAAGATTCCCCAGCCACTGATCATGAACTTCGTATGCTAACTAACGTCGTTGGTTCCTCACCTGTGAAATGGAGAAAATGATAGCACCCATTTATTATCATGAGGATGGAGTGACTGTGTCACGACACAGTGAGCGGTGGTAGTCCTATAAAGTCTCACAGCTTGCCTACCACACGGTGAGCGGTCAGTCTGGGAAGGGGATGTGTTCATAGCCCGCATCAGAGAAAACCATGAGCGGAGAACCCAGTACCATATGGGAGTTGTCCACAACTTCAGGTCCAGGAGCTTCCTCTACAGGGCATCAGGGAGGACCCAGGGAAACATGATAATCGCTAGAGACCTGCTATGGAGTATGAGCTACTGTTGGTGGGTGTACTTGTTCCCTGGGCTGGCATAACAAATCCCAGTCCGGTTTGCTGAACAACAGAAACGTCATGTCTCACAGGCTGGAGGCTGGAAATCTGCCATCAGTGTGTCACTGGGGTCGGTTCCTTTTGAGGGTGAATGGGACCCTTCTGTCAGAAATCACTGCCCTTCTTAGCCCACCCAGATCCTTTATCACTCACTGAGGGTCCAGTGGTGAAGGAAGCCTAGACTCTGGCCCCTCCATGGCCAAGTGCAAGACCCAGAGCAAAGCAACAGTGCTGACTGTTATCCTGGGAAGGGAGCTCTTCCAGAAGACCGACTTCGAGGAGGGAAACCGTAACGGTGTGGACCCATTTACCACCACCCCTGAGCCTCGCACCAGGGAGCCGCTGCGTGTGGCAAGAAGCCGACCCAGCAAATATTTTTTCCTTTGAATTATGTGTGTCCCCTCGCGGCGTTAGCGGACTCCATACACAGTGGATACGTGCATGCAAATAGTTTTGCATTGGGTGTTCCTCAAAGGAACGCAGAGAATCACATTTGGTTACATCCAGTCTGCACCCTGATGAATCCCAGCTCCCTTTTTGCTCTAACCCTTATCACTTCCTGCTTTGGGATGCCCTTGCTCTAAATCTGCGGGTTTCTGTTGTTCCTCTGTGATGAATTACCTACTACTGTTATCTCATGCAAATAAGCAGGACCGGCCAGGGGGAAGCTGGTGGGAGGTGCCTCGCAAACTTCCCTGTCACCTGGTCCCCGTGTGCAGCGGCTAACGCGCAGGTTGCAAAGGGAAGAAACAGAGGATTGGGCCCGGGCAGACACCCCGGGGCCGTCAGCCTGGGCTGTGTCTGCGGGGCTCAGGGACATCGGGAGCTGCTGGCCAGGAGTGAGCGCTCACCTGCTTTCGCCACCTGCCACAGCCATCTGTCCCTCTCAAGGTTACTCAGGGATGCTGCTGCCTGGCCGCTTCCTGACTCTCAGGAGGACAGTCCCGGTCCCTGGCTGCCTCCCGACCCCGTGTTTGCCCTTCCCCTCAGGGGGCCCCCGTCCGTGTACTGCCTCAGCCATTTGCACACGTTTCTGTTGTTTTGAACGCTTTTCTCCTAGAAGGGCCCAGGGTGGGGTGCTGTCTCCACGTGGAATGTTCTCTCCCCAGGGAGGCCCCCCCCCCCCCCCCGGCCTTGGTGCGCGATGGCATCTCACGAGCTCGCCATCACTTGCCCTGGCCTGGCCAACTTTCCTCCCAACCCTTTGGACCGTCCTGTGCCGTGGGCATGGCCTGCTGGCAGCAGGTGCTGCGGGCCTTAACCTGTGTCCCTCGGGTCACCGCCGTGACTGCACGGTGCAGAGCGAGTCTGGCCTGGAGGAGGCCCGCTGTGTGGAGTTGAAGGAAGGGACCTCCCGTTGGTGAGGTGCTTTCACATAGGACGTGTCACCTGTCCCTCGCGGTGGCTCCGTGAGGTATGGGGTTGGGAAGGGTCAGGGCTATGGCGTAGGCGAGGAGAAGGTGCGCAGAGGCTCTCTTGGTCTCCAGGGTCGGTCGGTGCCACATTCGAATTCCAGGGTGCGCCGCCGAAGAGAAACTATGTACCTGTGCCTGGAAGGCAGGGGTGAGTCCACGTTTGGTCTCATGAGTCGTTGGCAGATGAACTGAGGTCTTGCTGGTGAGGAAACCCTTCGCACTGTGGGTTGTTATTATTATCGCTGCTGTCGTGGCTATTAGCGCCCTCCTGACCGGTGTCCTGCGGCTGCGGAGGCCGAGATGTTAGGGCTGTGACTCCATCTGACAGAGGGGTCCCCATGCGGCGTGTGGAGCGGAGGGGGCTCAGAGCAAGCTGGGGACACCTGTCCTACCTGGCTTCATGGCATTCCGTTTCCCTCAGATTCAATAAATATGCTTCTGTCTTATTCCGTTCTTTCTGGACTTTCCCATCTCACACCTCCTTCATTTCCTCATTTCCTGCAGCATTTTTTTTTTTTTTTTTTTTTTTTTTTAGAGAGAGAGAGAGACAGCGTGAGCAGGGGGCGGTCAGAGAGAGAGGGAGACACATTATCTAAAGACAGGCTCCAGGCTCTGAGCTGTCAGCACAGAGCCTCACGTGGCGCTCAAACCCACAACTGTGAGATCATGAGCTGAGCCCAAGCTGGATGTTCAACCAACTGAGCCCCCCAGGTGTCCCTTCCTGCGGCATTTTGAATCATCACTCTCTCAGATTTCCTTTTCTTCTCTGATCAGATTGAGCTGCTCACATCTTCTTTCTGATACATTTTTTAAAGCCAGCCACCGTGCCGTGGTATCTTGAACCCAGCGCTGAGCAATCCAGAAGGAGGCTCGGCCGGCTGCAGTAGACAGCTGAGGAGGACGCAGTCCGGGTGCCGTGTGTCACAGGCTAGTGGAGAGGCTTTCTCTAGGCTTGGAAGCTTGGGGGTCCCCAGAGAGATATGCTCTCGATGATTTCATTTTGCATTTCCCGGCTTTTCTTGGTAAGTTTTGGAATTTGCATTTTAAACTGTGCCTCTAGATGGCTCGAGGCCCTAAAATCTGTCCTAGCGACTGCTCTGGGGAATGAAGAGGGATGGGAAGAAGACACTCTGGTCTTGACTTTGTGTCGCTTTACAGCGCGGGCATTCACAGGTGAATTTCCCACAGCTCGGCAGCTAATATTTTAGAAAATCACTGGATTGTGTTTTTATGTGGTTTGAAATCCTTTTCCGAGATGTCGCTACACCATGGTGTCAACTTCTTGTTCTGGAGAAACGCATCCCCGGGACCCACAATAAATGCCATCAGGGAAATACGATTTGATCCTCAGGGCTGTGCTTAGAGAAAGCTTTCCAGGAAAAGAAGATGTTGCAAGTGAGATATTCCTGCCATAGTCTTTGTACGGATTACATTGCACTGATTTTATTATAGCATTTATTTATTCTTTTAAATACATATCTGTTGTGTACTTTTTGTCAACCAGACATTCACCATATAGCAGGGAATAAAGACCCAACAGTGGTGCCCTTATGAGGTTTACTGGTAGTGAGGGAGACAGTTAATAAATCTATTTGTACCATGCATGTCCAATAGGGATATACTGAGAAAAAAAAAAAAAGCGGGGTCAGAGAACAGAGAAACCACAGGGCTGTCGCAAGTAGAATGGCCAGGGGAGCCTCCCCAGAGCGACACAGGGAGGCAGAGACTGAATGGTATGGGAGCAAGCCATTGGCATGTCTGTGGGAAGAACATTCCAGACAGAGGGAAGAGTAAATGCCAAGCCTCTGAGGCAGAAACATTCTTAGTGTGTTCAAGATAGAGCCAGAAGCCTGGAGTGGCTCTAGTGGAGTAAACGAGGCAAAACTCATATAGCCTGTGTTCAGAAAAGTAGGTAGGGACCAGATCACCGAAGGTCTTCATGGTCAGAGGAAGGAGGTTGGATGTTATTCTCATTTTAAACTACATGTGTTCATCTGTTATCTTTTATCTTTATAGACTCTGCATTCCTGGAGAGAGAGAACATGGCTTCTTTGTTTTGCACTTTGGGGATCTGGGGACAGAGTGAGTGCTCGGTTCATGTCGAGGGGTGTCTTTTGCTTCCGGGTGAAAATCCAAGTGGGGATAATTTCTCTCTCCGGTCTGTCTCCTTTTGGCCTGTGAGCTAGGAGGAGGGGTGTGGCAGCCATCAGCAGAAGAATCCAGAATGTCTTTAGGGTGCAGCCCGTAGGCGGAATCTCATATGGCTCCTGCTCATTTTCCACCATTCTTTCCTCAAAACTGTGGCAATAAGTGCAAAGGGCCTTCTGTGTATTCTCAGCACAAGAGCCCTGTGTATGTGCGCGCGCGCGTGTGTGTGTGTGTGTGTGTGTGTGTGTGTGTGTGTGTGTCGGTGCGGCCTTGGGGCAAAGTCGTGGATTTGGATGGAGAATAGCAACAGTCCACCTTGTAGACGTTCCTGCAGTTTTTAAAGGATGTTGACTGACATCGGATCCCGGCTGCTCACGGGGGCGAACGTGCGGTGGGTGCACCAGGGGACGCGTGGAGTGGAACTACAGGGACAAATGTCGCCCGAGAGCAGCAGCTTGCATGAACCAACACGACGCACGGCGGAGAAATCACAGTCGGCAGCAAACATTTGACTTCTTTATTCCTTGAAGGCCCTTTCAAAGCCGGCTGGGCTGGAAACGGTCATTTCCCCGGTGGCCCCGGGTGGGGATGGGACTCGGCAGGGGAGAGATGGTGGATTTCTCTCCTGAGTGACTCCGAGAGCCAGTGAGTCTCAGCCCCTGACCAGAAACCGAGATTTATTTCTCACTGGCTACAAGAGAGTTATTTCAAAATCGTCTTCCTCCGTTACAAAACTCCCCCCTGGGAGCGCGGTTGGCTGAAACGGCCACAATCTGGGTTTCTCTGTCTTCTCTGCATCTCGAGTTACGTGCAGAAAATGAGGGTTTGGGGTTCCGGAGGGGCGGGCTCAGGGTCCCTGCCGTCCCCCGTGGCTGTCAGCTGGCCGCCCTGGAAAGGGGGTCCGGCTTCTGCTGCCTTCTGGAGTGCCCCGCCTTCTCGTTGTGCGTGCGGGTAAATATTCCCTCTTGGCAGAGTCGCCAGCAAAAACAAACCTCCGGCTAAAGTGTGGGGAGTTTTGTTTGTTTTTACATTTCTATTTTGTTTTATTTTTTTGTTTTGTTTTTGTTTTGCTTTGCATAGCTTTCTCGATAGAAGGCTCGATTCCGAACCACAAATAACGATAGCCGAGTCCCAGGAAGTCAGGGAATCTTGGAGAGGGGGAGCTGACTGCTCAGTTTCCGGAGGCCTTGCTAATGACTGCATCCTTTCTGGAATGGCGACCAACGTTCGTGTCCCGTGTTAGCGTGATGTCTGGCCCTGCTTACTACTCGTCATAGCGTGTACAGCCGTCTGAGGACACGGCACGTTTACGTGGGTGGGTTGGCTCGCATCTCCTTCCCCTTTAGAACATACATTCCAAGAAGACAAGGAATTTATTCTATTTTGTCCGATGCTTTATTTCCAGGACCTAGAACAGAACATGTTCACTAAACATCTTGCAAGATGACAAACAAATGTGCCAGGCACTCAACTGTGCCTTTAAAAGCATTACCTCGCGTTTTCTTTATTTTTCCTCTCCAAACTCTAGCCATAGGCCTGGCTCTTACTCCAGATGTTCGGAGGAGGAAGCAGGCTTACGGAGGGCACGGCACCTGCCTGCTCTCACAGGGCAGGGGAGCGGTGCGGGGCACCTCAAGTTTGGCAGGGGGACCAGACCTCAGCTGAGGCACGTGACCCCGTGTGTGAGCACCTTTAGAAACTCACTCGCTCCGTCGTGGTCCAGCCCTGCCTGGCTGACCACCCACTTTAAAAAAAAAAATTTTTTTATGTTTATTTATTATCAAGACAGAGAGAAACAGAGCATGAGTGGGGGAGGGGCAGAGAGAGAAAGGGAGACACAGAATGTGAAGAAGGCTTCAGGCTCTGAGCTAGCTGTCAGCACAGAGCCCGACACGGGGCTCGAACCTATGAATTGTGAGATCATCAAATTAGCCGAAGTTGGACGTTTAACTGACTGAGTCCTGCAGGTGCCCCTGACCACCTGCTTTTGAACCTGAGCTTTTCTTCATGGAACTGAATGGTCTGTCGTGTGCGGATTAATTCAGACACACTCACACACGGTTACATATGCTCACACCCTTGCTTACACACATTTACACACCCATCCGCTCACATGCAAACACGCTCACACTCACAGTGTGCGTGCGGGCACACACACACACTACCATGTTCATACACACGCATGCACCCACCCTCCCTCCCCCACAAGCGGTCTCACACTGATGTGAGCACACACCCACACATATACACACACACACACCCCAACTCTACGAGCAGTTGTGGCCTTCTGTTCTGACTACTCCTTACCGGGAGCCAGGAAACCGACCCGGATCGGCCCCTTTCCGACCCACATCATCACCAGGAAGAATGCCTCCTTTGGGCCTTCGGGCTTCAGAAGAACCCAGTCGAAATGCAACTTTCTCCAGCTAAGCCTCAGACCTCTTCTAGTGGTTCCCGAGTCTGATGCCTTGATGCCTACCTGGACGCCCATTAGCCAAAACCAGGCCCCAGCCTCGGAGGGTTAGATTCATAGTTCTGGGTAGGATCCAGACACTGGGTTCCTAATCCCTCCCCCAAGTGACTTTGAGGCTACCAGGCCCTGGGCCAGTGGGCCCTGGGAAGCCACTGGAGTAAGCTGAGGATGTCTCCTCAGGGACAGAGGATCCCTGGAAGATAGGTAAGGCAAGGCACCTTCTAGCATGAGTGTCTTACTCCTCCTAGAAGATCCTCCGGAAATATTTGTTGAAGCCATTTGCCGTTGGAGAAGGGAGTAGTAGCTAATTCTGAATCGTTGCCAAGTCTATAATTGCACAAGGTTTCTCCCAATGTGGTCCAGACCTTAGAGTCATAAAAACCTAGCCATGCCCGAGTCTGTCCCCACCCCCATTCTGACTTAATTGGCTTGGGGTGGGCTCCCGTCGGTAATTTTTGCAGTTGCCCAGGTGATTCTAATGTAGTGGTAAGGTTGTCACTCTTCTAGACCAGCAGCTGACAAACACTACCTGGACAGAGCCAGCTTTTGAGGGACATGGGATCTTGGTCAGTTACTCAGCTCTGCCATTGTATTGCAAAAGCAGCCAGAGACTATATATAAACAAGAGGGGGTGGCTGTGTTTCAATAAAACTTTATTTATAAAAGCAAGCCATGGGCCACATTCTGCCCAGAGGCTGTAGTTTGCCAGTCCCTGTTCTAGGCTATCCTAGCCTCTTAAAATGTGTGGTGAAAATCATCGGTAGGATGTCTTAACCACTAATCTCTTAGCCTCCTTTGCTGGTCTCCTCCTAAGTCTGGATGGCGACCCAGGAATCAGTGTTGATGGAAAGCCTCCCAGAGTCTGGGGCTATTCTGACGTTGGGAGCCAGTGACCCACACTCAGAAATACCCAACCGTCATCTAACTCATCAGCCAGGGCGTGAATCCTTCGCCACACTTTCACCCTGCCAGGGTCTCTCCCTCCAGAAGTGCATCGGATTACCTGGCCCGTGTCACCTTCCTTCTCTCCTCCCTTTCTATTCTTTGTGCTTTCGTCCTTCAAGCCCTTCCTGGACACCAGTGATTAACTCAGAGCCGTGTGAGGAGAGAGTTGGTGCCAGGCCTTGTGACCTGAGGGGGTGGGAAGGAGGTGGAGAGGCAGGCTGCGGGGACGGCAGGAAGGCGGCTCCCGTCGAGGCCGCCTCGCTCCAGCAGCCACAAGCGTGACCCTGGCTCCTTCGAGCCCCAAACTCCGCGCGTCTGCGCCCTGCCAGTTCCCGCTGGCTTGTTTTCACAGGTGAGGCGACAGCCGCCTCTTCTCTGTCCCTGCTTCGTGAGAAGATGCTTATCTTGCTGGTCTTCTCTGGGCGCTGGGGCGACAGCTCTGCACAGGCCTCAGCTTCTGCCGGCTTGTTCCTAATTAAACTTGAAATCGACTTGAACAAGAGGGCTTTGGGAGCTTGGTGGGCTGCGGGCCAAGGGCCTGAGCAACTGCCACGGAGTAGCACCACCTCCCGCAGTCCTGATCCCAGGGACGTGTGTACAGATTACGGAGAAATCCTTCTGCAGTGGAGTTATGTGAACTCTCTAGCCTGGGTGCTGGATTTCAAAAGCAACCACGGATCAGGGGCAGGGAACCCTGGCTTTGCTTGCCGAGTAAAGGGGGGGGTTATGTGGGACCAGGGGCATCAGGACCCCCCTCAAGACTGCCAGTGTGATGACTGGGGATGCTCGAGTCCTGAAACATGACTCACCCCACCACCTGTATCCCCCCAACCTTTATTAGAGGCTTTTCCCGAAAAGTGACCCAAGGAGTTGGTACATCCAGAACAGAATATTTGGGGCTTATAGGAAAAACACGGAGTAGAGAGGTCGGGATGGTGCCAGGCTTCTCCAGACAGGGACAAGAAGCCTGGGGCTGGCTGGGGGTTGGCCCCCTGGGAGGTGAACGCTTCCTGGGACCCCCACATGGACAACAGTAGGTTCTGGGGAGCCCTTGCCTGTCACGCACCCAGAGAGCAGTGGGAGTTGTGCAGTGCACGGCGGTAGTTAACACCCAGCACCTACTCTACACACACATGCTTTACATACGCTCCCTTATTGAGTCATTACAACAACACTGACGGTCACCATTATCTCCACCAAAGCATGAAGAAACTGAGGCACGGAGAGGTGAAGTAATTTGCTCAAGGCCATACAGGTGGTAAGTGATGGAACAGGTATCCAATCTCAGGTCAGCCTGTCGCCGAAAGACCTGGGAAATGTTTTAAGATTTTATTTATTTTTTTAAGTTTATTTATTTTTGAGAGAGAGAAAGCACACGTGGGAGAGAGAGAGAGAGAGAGAGAGAGAGAGAGAGAATCTGAGGCAGGCTCCAGGCTCTGAGATGTCCCCACAGAGCCCCATGTGGGGCTGAAACCCACAGACTGTGAGATCATGACCTGAGCCGAAGTTGGATGCTTAACCCAGTGAGCCACCCGGGTGCCCCAGAACTGGGAAATGTTTTAAAGGTGACAGCATACGCCTCCTTGTCACAACTGGAAGGTACTTTCAAGGCATGTTAGGGTCAGCAGAGGGTCAATGCGGTAGCAGGTTATTGGGGTGACCGAGGACTTGGAGAAATGGAGTTAGTGAATAGCTCCAAATTCTGCTCATGGCCTATAGTTGCAGGGAAGTGACACCAGCATGTCATGTGAGGGTCATGTGCAGAAGGAAGTAGTGACAAATGTAACAGCCAAATGAAGGAGGGGTAAGGACCCCCGGGCACTGAGACCAGCACTGGGCAGCGCTGTGAGCCTGTGTCCCTCTCCCCGCCTTTCCTGGGCTGGATGATCCTTTCTTTCAGGCTTTCTACCTCCTCAAGCCTCTCTCTGTTTTGCTTCTGTCCCAAAGGAAGGGGGTTGGTTAATGAGGGTCGTGCTGTGTCCCCTCTCTCTCGAAATTCACACGCTGGAGTCCTAACCCCCGGCCCCTCAGAATGGGACCTTATTTGGAGATGGGGTCTTTACAGAGGGGAGCAAGTCAAGCTGAGATCCTTACAGGATGGGCCCTCACCCTGTATGACTGGTGTCCCTGTAGAAAGGAAGCCTGGACACAGGCACACATATACAGGGACGATGACGTGAAGAGCCACAGGGACACGCCGAGGAGAGAGGCCTGGACAGATCCTTTCTTCGGGGCCTCACAAGGGGCCAGCCTGCCCACACATTGACGCCATCTTGACACAGACCTGCAGCTTCTAGAAGATGACAGGCTTGTGTCCGAGACCCTTTGTTCCCGCAGTCCTTAGCGAGCTAAAACAGCGTGCTAAAATCCCAGCGTGAATCAGGGCTCCAACCATGTCAGGAACATTTTCCATTTAAAAGAAGAGAAAAGGGTCAAAGAAGTGCATCTGAAGGACTGGCATCCGGGGCGCTCTGCAAGGTGGTGAGGCAGATGTTGGGGGGTGAGGCGGGGTGCAGATCCCAGCAGGCCCCCAGCTTCCTGGCTTCTCCCCTTCTGAGCACTTGGTGTCTGTTTAGCTGCTTAGTTTTGGTATCCTGGAAACTGAGCAATGCTAGGCGCCACCAGCAAGCAGGGCTCCCTAGAGCTGTGACTTCTGGAAACAGAATGTTCCTGCCTTCCAGAAGGTGAAAAAGTTCCTTGGGGTCACTTTCTCCTTAGCAGCCAACGGGTAGTGTCCAAGCTCTGCTTGAGTTTGACCCGCTGTTGTGCCCCCTGCCCTGCTCAGCGTGTGGCTCTGCCAGGGAAACCTGCACCTTTACGTGTAGGGGTGAATGAGGGATTTGGGCAGTCTTCGCTGGTGTCTTTGTGTCTTCTGTGAGGCAAGCGGAATTCATCGGTTTGTCCACGTGCTGGAGGGACCACCACGAACACACCTGACCCTCATGGGCCGTCCATCTAAGGAGGGAAAAGCCACAGTGAAATTGGATGGTCAGGTCAGCTCACTGTTCGGATATAGAGGGTGTAGATTCCATGCCCCCTGCTCCTAACCTGATGTCCGTGGACTTTTATGTGTCTGTTCCCATCGATCTTAGGTTATAAACTAAGGGCACAGACACGTTGCTGCCATATTTCCTCCCAGAGGCTTCATGTGTTCCCAGGATATGGAGGAAATGGCTTTTACCAAACCTGAGCAAACATTAGTCACTCCGGCAGGTTGTGAAAATCCAGACCCTGCCTGTAGAGGGTCTGAAGTCATGGATCAGGGGGAGGGCCCAAGGATGTGCGTTTTTTTTTTTTTAAAGTTTATTTATTTTGAAAGAGAGACAGAGACAAAGAGGCAGAAAGAGAGAAAAACCAAGTAGGCTCTCTGCCAAGAGCACAGAGAACCACATGGGTTCAAACCCACGAGCCACAAGATTGTAATTGGAGCCGAAACCAAGAGTCAGACGCTTAACCGCCTGAGCCACCCCAGGTGCCCCCAAGGATGTGCATTTTTAAAAAATATATTTTAATGTTTTATTTATTTTTGATACAGAGAGAGACCGCTCATGAGAGGAGGAGGGGCAGAGAGAGAAGGAGACACAGAATCGGAAGCAGGCTCCAGGCTCAGAGCTGTCAATGTGGGGCTCGAACCCACGAACGTGAGATTATGACCTGAACTGAAGTCAGAGGCTTAACCGACTGAGCCACCCAGGTGCCCCAAGGTGTGCTTTTAACAAGAACCCCACACTCCAGGTGACGAAGATAGTCTAAATGTGTGTGCTCCAGGAGAACGTTCTAGGATCTGGGGCCACTTGATATTTTTCTTTGTATTTCCACAAAGGACACAAAAGGGGGAAAAACACCAAAAAACAAAAACAAAAAAGAAAACTGTGAGACTGGCAAATACCAAGGAGGAAAACAAATATGTTGCTGAAACTAGCAAATCAATTAAATGTTGGTTGGATTGAATTGGATCCCTGCCACTAAAGAAATTTATTTTTTTTAAGCTTTATTTATCTTTTTAGAGCAGTTTTAGGTTCCCCAGCAAAGCTGAGAGGAAGCTACAAAAATTCCCCATGAGCCTCTGCCCTCACCCGGACAGCCTCCCCAACTGTCCACACCCCGACCAGAGCAGTGCGTTGGTGACGGTCGTTGAGCCTATGTTGACATGTCCTTATCACCCGGAGTCGACACCCAAGTTCACTCTCTGGCACATGCTGTGGGTTTGGACAAAGGTGTGAGCACGTGTATCCACCACCCCTGCGCCCTAGCTTCACAGCCCTCAGAATCCTCTGTGCGCCCCCATGCATCCCTCCCTTCCCCTAACCCCTGGCTGCTCTTCATCTTTTTACCTCCTCCATCGGTTTTCTCTTTTTCAGAATGTCGGGGATTTGCAATCCTACCATATGCATTCATTTAAGCCTGGCTTATTTCACTGAGTGATAGCCATACGTTTTTGTGGCTTACTGGCTCATTTCTTTGTAGTGTGGAATAATATTCCATTGTCTGGATGGACCACAGGTTATGTATCCTGTTGTTTGTTTTTCTAAGGACACTGAGGGAGATAGTGTAGTGTTTACATCGGCTGTGGGCCCCTTTCCTTTTTAATAATAAAGAGCCATAAGAGCCCCAAGCTTTGTGGTGTCTGGTTGGAAACCACCGAAGGGATTGGATCCGTTTGATTTTCTTATGATTGGGAGCTTGTTAATCACAGATCCTGGACTCTAATATGGACTCAGATGACGGGGTAGGTGGATGATGTCACCGAGGTGCCCATCCCGAAGGCTACAGGTGACAAGGTGGTGGAGA
Organism: Suricata suricatta; assembly: GCF_006229205.1. Lineage (NCBI taxonomy): Eukaryota > Metazoa > Chordata > Mammalia > Carnivora > Herpestidae > Suricata > Suricata suricatta. The sequence continues at coordinate 50,533,559 of NC_043716.1, read as the reverse complement.
ACCGTGAGGCCAGTGTCGCCATGGAGACAGAAATGTGGGGGTCCAGGCACCAGCACTTCTGCATTGTCCTTGGGCATTGTCTTGTCCTGGGGGCCAAAAAGCAAACTCTTGCCAGCCAACTGGATCTCTGTGTGTCTTAGATTGACTCCGTACCCTCTCTGGGCTTTGGTTTGCTTATCCACAAAACAGCGGTACCTATAAACTGCACTAACTTGGACATTTTATGGCATGGCCACATCAAAATCAAAACCAGGTCGTCACCCTTGCCTCCCCGTTGCCATCCTGCCTGCCCTGGTCCATTTGTCAAGCCAGGAACAGCGTGAGATGCAGAGGAAGCATTCAATACATGTCTATGGATGGCTCTTTGGTCCTCAGACCTGACCACTCTGTATCTTGGCATATTTCTATCTGAGTGGGTTAGAAAGAAGGAAGCCGGAGTCAGTTGTATTGTTTTCCTTAGGGATCCCCCCTCCTTTTCCTTCAGCCCCATCCAGCTGCTGGCACCTTGAGCCCCTGAACGTAGAGCCAATTTCCGTCCCACTTCTTCTGACTCATATCTTTCATCATGTCCCAGGAGAGCGGCGTCTGTCACTCCCTTTTCCTGGTGAAGGGGAGGGGTGGGGAGGGGGGCTTGGGCGAGATCTGAGCTGGAACTCAGCTCAGCAGGAGCAGGCACGATCCAGGAGCAATTAGCAAAGCCATGAGGTCTGCTTCGGGGCGCCGTGCACACAGGGGTGAAGGAAGTTCCCTCACCGCCTTCATCCCTCCCCCCATGAAGCATTAAGTAGGAAGAGGGAAACTTTCTTGCTCCTTTTCCGTCTCCTCCCGGAGTGGTGACTCGGAAGGACACTACGCATTATCTGCTTTGCAGTGGAGGCTTCTGCGTTTTTCACCTGTGCTGCACAGCGGGGGTGGGCACACTCCGGGGCAATGTGGATGCTAGAACCACCAGACTCCCACATCCTTCCACAACTCCAGCCTTCTCTCCACGAGACTTCCAGAGCCCATCTGTGCTGAAAACCCAACCAGAGTCCTTGCCAATGTGTTTGGGAGAGGAAAGCTTACTTTAGATGGGCTTTCCAGTGCCTTCCTATAATTACAGCTTGATTCTAAAGCACTAAATGGCTATTATTATGAAACCAGTGTGTTTGCTGCCAACGCGATAGGAAAGACACTTTATAAGCCACACCAACACATGCTTCAGGGAAAACAAGACTTTTTACTGGATTTGAGAGTAAGGCATAATGGTGAGCCCAGAAGACGGGACTCTTCAGCCGTGTATGCAAACTCACAGGTTCTTAGGGGGACAGAGGAGGAGGAAGGAAATGAAATGCAGGAGAGAAACCCCCTTAGGACTGGTGGCAGACCCAGCAGTGACTTTGCACAGACACAAAGTCAAATAACCGTTTGCAAGGGTTCTAGAATATACCGACTGCTGTGATGTTGAAATGTAGATTTCCCCAAACTCTTACTCATTTCAAAGTGTTTATATAGCGTGCTACGTGCCAGGCATTGTCCAAACCCTCTACCTATATTAACTCATTTAATTAAATTTCCATTGAGTTTCACAGTTTCTAGATTTATGGAATTTTCACCTGAAGACTTAGTCAAATCTGTGGTCACTCCTCACCCAAAGAAACTCTTGGAACGGAGACAGATCATTCTAGATTCCAGCCCACACTTTCTCTGTTAGCACCTGCACCTCTGTTGCCTGGCTCTCTACTTCTGGGAACGTTAAACCCTTTGTGTGCTGCACAAGACAAGAGCTAGTGAACAGGGAAGGGGAGAGGCGAGAGGCTGAAGGGTAAGGGGAGGGGAGAAGACAGGTTGGGGAGGAAAAGGACCCAGCTCTGAAAGCCAACTCAGAGGAAAGCTACGGCCTGATCATTTGAGACTCTTTTTCCTAAGACCTACCACCTAAGCAGCAGGAGGGAGGTCTGGTGAGAGCTTCTGATTCTGCCACGCCTCCCCCTTAGCTCCTTCTGTGTAGGTTCATCTCACAGCAGCGAGCAGAAGATTTGTGATGAGCTAATGATCCCAGGAACTAGGAGATGAGCTCACCTTTCTTGCCAGGGCACTATCCCACTCTTTGAAGGCTTGGTTTTGAAGAAGGACCAAACTCGGGCTTGATGCGGCATAAACAGGGCACACGGTGGCTTTGCTTTGACGCTGGAACTTGTCTCTGTCCCTTCCTGGCCTTCCCTTCCCCACTCGATACCATCAAGCGCATGTGTGGTGCTGATGGAGGGGGGTGACATTCTTCCCAGGAGCCTTTTGCTGTGGCCTCTTCTGCTTGAGTGAGTGGTGGTTTTGAGAGGCGTGGAGGTAGGTGGGTGGAACCCCAGGCAAGGCAAAAACCAAATCAGAAGCCCATGAAAACAAATAGAGGTCAAAATCTGGGAGCTCATGTGAAGAGGCCAGGGGTAGACTACTTTGGGAGAATTCCAAGTCCAGTAGTGATGGAGAGGGTGCCGGGTCTGGGATGAAACAGAGAGCACCAAGACAGCCACGGGGAAAGGCCGGGGGGGTGGGGAGGCGTGTTCCCTTCAGCATGGCGCATTTGGGGCTGTGTGGGGAGGTCATGGGCAGTCTCCTTATAGAGCGAGGCAGAAAGTCTGTTGTGGCTCTGTGAAATGACACAATTCATGGCACGTGCCTAAGAGAGTGCCGGATGTCCGTATTTATTAGGTTAGCTTTTAGGATTATAGTTTGTGACCCAGAGTCTTCAGAGGTCATAATAAAACCCATCGTTGTCTGGACCGCTTCCCAGTCAGCACATGGTGACATTTGTTTTAAGCGGCAGGAAACAGCCAGATACGTTTTCTCCGTCCTGGCCTGAGATTTCCGGAGCCCTGGGTCGGTGGGGCTCTGCTCGTGTGCGTGGCATGGAAACACCAACTGTTGAGTTCGGGGAAACTATAAAAAGAATCTAGTTTCAGGTTCGGTGATTTGAAAGAGGAGTGGCCAAGACGGTGACTCTAGAGTTTGGTTGCTCTCTATCAGGAGTCTGACAGTGACTGGGAGAGGGAATGGGAGAAGCTTGGTTTACATGTATTTGAACTTGAGGACCCTTTGGTGTGTCTGAGGGGTGGGGGGGGGGGGCTGGAAGAGCCAGGAGCAGACCATAGGAGATCCTGGCTATGAAGTCATCCAATGCTGTGTTCCCAAACTGCAAGAATGCCCCAAATTGTATTAACTGGCCTAAAACATTTTGCAATTCCTCGCTCTATCATAAGTGGTGACACGATAAGATTCTTTTATTTTTCTTCTTGAAGCCATTTCTCTCTTGCTCCTTTCTTTGACATGGCTCTGTTCCCAGGAGCCTTGCTTCTCTGGAGGCCTGAAAAAGGCGAAATACCTTAGAAGCTGAAAAGCCAGGGGTGCTTGGGTGGCTTAGTCAGTTAAGCGTCCAACTTCGGCTCAGGTCATGATTTTACGGTTCGTGGGTTCAAGCCCCGCATCGGGCTCTGTGCTGACAGCTCAGAGCCTGGAGCCTGCTTCAGATTCTGTCTCCCTCTCTCTCTGCCCCTCCCCTGCTTGCACTCTCTCTCTCTCTCACTCTCTATTTCAAAAATAAATAAACGTTAACAAAATGTTTTAAGAAGCCAGAAAACCAGACTGGAATTGAGGTGCACCCCTTCCTGGCTGGCTCCCCCTACATGCTCTTGACCCCCCTAGACCAGGCTTGGCTTGTTGCTAAGTCATATTGCCCAGAAGCTGCAGGCAGGTGGGGCTGTGATGGTCACATTGACTCCATCTCCTGTCTCTGCTGGACTGAGGCAGCCACTCCAACAGCAAGAATCTGTTTCAGCGAATTTACAGTAATGATAGGAAGGGTCTGTGAGAGCAGCAACATAGGGAAACTGTCTGTCCTCTAGAGTACAGACTGATCTGCTCTAGGAGCCTCAGTCCAGTGGCCAGATGCTCAAAGGCAAGGCCTTTATTTCTGGGGCAGTGGGAAAATGGAGCAGGAGGCTGAAGGGGGCTTAGCACACAGTGAACACTCCACGGATTTTAGCGCTGATTTGATATTAGCAACCCCATACTTCAAATAATAGAAACCCACACATAGTTAGGAGGCTACCTACAGACATCCCATGTTAGTTATATGATTCCATTTTCAAAATAATAGTCTAGATAAAAGCCTTTGTATTTGGACCTGGCTGCATTTATTGAGGTCATCTCCTTTTCTTCCTCTGGCACGTTTGTTCTCAGTTGTATATATTTGAGATTAAAGATTGAGAATGGTATTTCCTCTTTTATTTCATTTATTCACGTATTCGCTCCACATAATTTTATGAGTACTCACTATACCTGAGTCTAAGCCTGTGGAACATACAGACAAAAGAACATGGCTCCTCCCTTGGAAGAAAGAAAGGAACAGATAAACAACCCCATACAATGTGACCAAGCCCCATTGTCTTCCGGTGTGGTCAGGAGAGACTCCTCAGGAGAGGAGATCCTGGAGCAGAGACCTCCAAGACAGGCAAGAGGGTGGAGGGGCATAAGGTTAGAGAAGATCTATTTTAGACAGATGAAAAACCAAACGTCAAGAGACTGAGGTAGTCAGAGCACATGGTGTTGAGCAATTACGGATGCCTGGAGTGTCACAAGCAAGAGCGGCCATGATGAGAGAGGAAGCCAGACAAGAGGGAAGGGGCCAAGCTCACAGAAAGTCTGATGCCAAGGGGAATACCTTTCATCCTGCCCACAGTAAGGAACCAGTGAGGAGCTTTACACACGTGGGGATGAGATGCTCATTCTTGCATGCTGGAAGGACGCCCCCGGCGTGGAGCCCAGGATGGAGTATACGGAGTTAGACTAGAGGCAGGAAGGCCAGATAAAGGAAGTTTCCAAATTCCAGGTAAAGGAAGCTGACGGTAATGGTATGCAGACGGTGGCGCAAAGGTGGATGGGTGGTTGAGAGATTTGGGGGCTGACCAGATTTTATTTTTAATTACATGTGAGTAATGAGAGGAGCATTCAGCATGGCTCTTGGTTTTTTCACTCGGACCATCAGTGGTTGGTGGTTCTATTTGTGGAGGGAGACAGGGGTTTGAGGGGTCTCTGATGTGCTGAGTCTCAGGCACTCCAGGGAGGTCCTAGTGTGGTTGACCAGCATGCAGCTGGCATGGGCTGGTCACGCCCGGGGGGAAGCAGGTAGTGGCAAGAGAAGTGAGTCTTGGGACTCTGACATCAGAGGGATGGGGAGAGAAAGACAAGTCCACGTAAACTAATGGGGTGCATTGGGAGGAGAAGGGAGCCGATTAGGAGGTAGTGGTGAGTGTCTGAAAAAGAAGCAGGGGGACATCCAAAGAAGGACGCATGGATAACATGAAAACATGGCAGAAAGGGCAAACAAAACTGCCGAAAATCACTCTTGTGTCTGGGAGTTAGGAGGCCACAAGGGACCTTGGAGAGAGCTGTTTCAGTGCAGAGGAGGGGACACATCCAATGATCCGAGGGGTGTTGACAGGGACAAAGTAGCTACTCCAGACACAGGCTTCACTGCAGAAACCCTGGTCAGTGTGCATGCAGGGAGACAGGTGACTGATCAATGGATCTGAATAGATGATAAGTAGACAAAGGACAGTCTTTAGAGGGGATGCAAATTAATAGACTAAGATAGAAAACTCTTGAATATGTCGATAGACTGACAGGAAGATGTCAGTGGAGAGAGAGAAGTAAAAATCACAGGAAATATTGAGCAAGGCCAGCTGCTTGTGGGAGGTCATAGGAGAAATGGGCGTGCCGTGTGGGCTCCTCTTGGATGCAAGGCAGGAACCACTTATATTAGAGCTGTGGGAGGGAGGTATGGAGGCAGGGAGGGGTGGGTACCAAGTGGAGAAGTTTATACCTGCTTGCCTCTTTTTTCTTTCCATTTGTTTCAGTGAGGTAGGCAAGATCCCCTCTGGTAGGAAAGATGGCAGAAAGGGGCTTTAATTATGTCATTGGTGTGAGGCAAATGGGTTGATCAGAAACTTGCAGGAGGATGGCTGAGCTGGGAGGGATTCACCCAAGGCTGGCCCTTGGCACATCGGGGTCCCTCCCGTATCGGGGTCTGTGAGCCATTCTCGGAGGCCCCCGGCCATCAGGACGTGGGGGCAGAGCAGACCTGTGGCTGGGCCGGCACGTGGTTGCAGCCAGAAGTGGAAAGACCCCCAGCGTTGTTGCGGATGTTGGCATGTCAGTGCCAGGGGCCGGATTGGCTTCCTTGGGAAGAAAAGGACAGTAGGAGAAAGGTGACAAAGTGTGAGAAGAGGGAGGAGCCCAGGGTCTGGAGAGCATGACGAGGCGAGAGATTGAGCAAGAGAAAGAGCTGGGGGTTGGGACACTGTGTCAGCGATCTCAGGTTTTACACATCGGGGGCTGGACAGTTTGGGATGACGGCAAGTCCAAGACGTGGTTGTAAAAGCGAGTCGGTGACACGCGAGGACAGTGACAGGCACTTAAAGTGGGGTCAAAGAAGCGGAAAGCTAGTGGGCTCACCGAACATCAACCACCTCTGGGCACTTGCGGGATTTGTTGTGGGAAGAGGCCCCGAGTCAGCAGGCGTGAGATGGAAGGATCCAGACAGCTCAACAAAGTGATTCTCATTTTAGTGAGAAAGACTCCAAAGTCAGAATTCTTGATAAACATGAGGGTCTCCTGAGCGAACACAGATGAGCGGCAGGGCGGGCCCCCACTATTTGGTTTCATTGCCTGGTTCTACCAGGCCCTGGACCTGTGGACCTCTGCCTGTTTTATTTTTTATTATGTGTATATTTAAGTACGTATGTATTTTAAAAAAAGTTTTTAGTGTTTATTTATTTTTGAGAGACAGAGCGTGAGCGGGGGAGGGGCAGAAAGAGAGGGAGACACAGAATTTGAAGCAGGTTCCAGGCTCCAAGCTGTCAGCACAGAGCCCGATGCGGGGCTCAAACCCACGAAATGTGAGATCATGACCTGAGCTGAAGTCGGATGTTTAATCGACTGAGCCATCCAGGCACCCCCCTCTGCTTATTTTAATAATGAAGGGGCAAGGCTAGTTATTTCCAGGATGCAGAGAAATGGAAAATTCAATAAGCGTGTTGGTGACTTTGCCCAAAATGACACCACCCAAGTGCTGACCTCAGTCTGTCACTCCATCTCCCCTCCCTCCCTGCTCGGCCTCCTCGCTCTCCGTTTAACCGATTGCAGCAGAGCTGGTCCACACGGGCTTCCTCTGTGCATGCCCTCCGGAGATCTGGCACTGAGATTCAATACAGGGATGTGGACGGGAATTTTCCCACTTGGCACAACAGTGTGAAATCAGGAGGGAATGTTTTTCCTGCTCAGCAACCCGAGGTATCAGATCATTACTTCTCCCTTCTCCCTCCAACCCTGTTGCTATTTATGTACATGTATCAGTTCCCTGACAATCCCTTTTGTTTGGAAAGGACCTTCTACTAAAAGTAAAACACAAACAAACAAAAAAATAAAAGCACAAAAAAACTTATATTTTTAAAAGTTTTTTATTTATTTTTGAGAGAGAGAGAGAGAGAGACCGTGTGAGAGGGGAGGGTCAGAGAGAGAGGGAGACACAGAATCCAAAGCAGCCTCCAGGCTCCAAGATGTCAGCACAGAGCCTGACATGGGGCTCGAACCCACAAACCCTGACATCATAACCTGAGCTGAAGCTGGACACTTAACCAACTGAGCCACCCAGGTACCCCTATATTTTTAATTCTAGAAGTAGATATGCTTGCTTCTCTTTCTACTTCCACATTAAAAAAAATAAATATAATGATCTATGTTTACATTTACCTCATGGCGCCTGAGTGGCTCAGTTGGTTAAGCCTCCAACTTTAGCTCAGGTCAAGATCTTATGGTTTGTGAGTTCGAGCCCTGTTTCAGGCTCTGTGCTGACAGCTCAGAGCCTGGAGCCTGCTTCAGGTTCTGTGTCTCCCTCTCTCTGCCCTTCCCCCACTCATACTCTATCTCTCTAAAAATAAATAAATAAATAAATAAATAAATACATAAATAAATAAATAAATAAACAAACAAATATTACATATACATTTACCTCTCACCGATCTGACCCTTGTGAAGGTGTGAGGTCCTTGAAAATTGGAATCTACGGAGTCTTACTGACTTTAGACCTCTCTAAGCTCTTCCCGTCCCTCGCGCACGGCAAGCATGTTTGTTGAGTGAATAAGGTGTGCTTACTGAAGGAACAGTGGTTTGTCCCCCACCCTCAGTCAGGTACTTTGAGGCCTGAATAATGGGCCTGGTTTCATTCTGCCCAGCCTTGGCCTCTTACCCGTTGTTCTCTGTGGTAAAGGCCATGTCTATGGTAAAAGGAAACAGGACCAGCTCTGAAGACCGCTGGGTTTAATTTTGGCTTTACCACAGGCTGTGATGCCTCAGGAAACTTGTCGTACCTCTGACTCCACGTTTGTTCGGGTGAAAATTAAACCTCCTTCATTCAGTTATTAGGAGGATTAAATTAGATGTAGCCTGGTAGCCAAAATCAAGGAACTGGTCAGTTAAGATTCTTTCTTGACTCCCATCCGTATAGACGACCATCTATATGGGTCTCAGGGCAAGCATCTCTGAGATGTTGAACTGATTAAGAAGTGGTTTTCTGAAGCCACGGAAGAGCTTTTTGCTCTGTATAGAATTAATCTGGAACGGATTTCATGATTGAGACCTAGGACAAGCCATGCTCTGAAAACACTAATTAGCTCAGATGCCCGTGTCGAGGAGTGGGGCTGTAAAAGGTTCCCTATGAATCACTGTCCCTCCTGTCACTAGAGAGTACTTTGCTTAAGAACACAGTAAGAGGAACTTCTTTCCTGAAAGACATGAGGAGACATGCTGGGGGCAGCCAGGAGCCTCAAAGGTCAAGGAAAGAACATGAGAACTAACTTTTTGTGGAGACTCACCATGTCTCCAGCACGTGCTAGTTGCTTTCTATTTACAACATCTTTTAATCATTGAACAACACCCCTCAAGGGTTCCTGGAGGAAAGGAATTCTGGATATGTCAAGCTTTCAGACTATCTCTGAGTTTTAAAAAATAGGAGTACAGATTGAGTTGTGCAAAGCTAGCCTATGCAGTTGGAATCACCCTACGTGGACATGTTCCAGGGCATTCTCTGGACTAGCAGAAGACTGCAAGACCCAAGAAGTCAGGGATCTCCTCTGTCTGGCCCATCCTAGTACATTGCTCAGCAGATGTTAGGTGCTCAGTACAGAGTTTGATGGTTGGAGCTACAGTGGCCATTTTGTGACCATAAAGAAACATGAGGAAAATTTCAGGGAAGGTGACCCAGAGCCCTGACATGTTTGAGCTGCCAAATTAACTAACCCTGGTACCACCTCCCTTCATACCTCTTACTCTATGATAGAATTAAATGTTTTTACTCTTAAAAGTCATTTTTCTCTGGCTCTTTTTTTCTTAAATCATGACCAGAAACATCTTAATTGACCCAATCTCTAAATATGACCTTGGGCTGGTCGTTCAACATTTCTGTGCTTCAGTTGGATGAGCACGGCCGTGCCCTTTAATGGGGCAACACTGCATGTGAATGATGGCAGCCACCTATTTCTTAAAGGGACCCTTGCGCTCATCTCCCCTACTTTTAAACACTCAATTCATCCAGAGTTGGATTCCCGGCGGCGTGGGTGGCAGAGAATGAGGCTGGCACTGTGGTGTGTGGTTTCTGAAGCGTGCCCCGTGGAGCTGGGTGTTATGTCATGTGAGGTGGACCATCTCTCCAACCCAACCCGGCCCTGGCAGCTGGCAGTTGAAACAAAAGCATAGTCCACATTCTTCCCTCTCCTGGAAAATTCTCCGAGGAAGGACACCTGGACTGCTGTCACAGGCATTTTCTCTTCCCTTTTCTTGCTGGATCTGCATCTCCTGAAACTGAACTATATTGGGAGGGGGGGCACCAGCGTGCCTGGATGCGTTATTAACCCTTCATCAGAGAAGACAGTGGTTCGCATAAGTGTTTAGGACAAATATTTAGGAGTATCTGTGACCGAGGTGGGCAGCGCATCTGTAACTCACGTAGATGAAGCCATCTGACTTTGCGTCAAATGCACTACCCTGACATGCGGCTGGCTGCCTTGGGAAGGCCATTCCATCCCAGGAGCCACGTGGATTCCCTTGTGATCTCCCCCGTGGGGACTCAAATTAGTAAGGAGAAAGAGATGACACGAGGCCTGAAATATATCCGAGGAACTGATGCTGGAAGGTTTGTTGATACTGTGGGGGTGGGGGCTGCGTTTCCAGCTCCTTCGCTTGGAAGAAAGGGGCTCTTCCTGCTGAGTCTCTACCATTGCCCCAGTGTGCTGAGGGCCACCAGGCTCCACAGAGAGGAGCGGGGAGAGGGTCCAAGTAGGACAGATAGACAGCCGCATCACACAGTGACAGCTGGCACACTGTGGGGGAGCAAGGAAGCAAAGCGTGCCCAGGAACCCACTGGTAATGTCAACGGCGTGGGCAGGGTGTTCTGGAACAGAAGAACGTCCACAGTGAACCAGACCCAGGACGATTGTTTTAGCCTCGTTGACTGTGAATCATCACAAGCTCTTTGGGGAGAAGGGGCTGAGGAGGACCCGCTGTAGAATTTTCCACGTCCCTGCTTTGCTTCATTGACATGAAATTGTATAGTTGAGCCTGTAGCTCCCGATTCAAGTTTGAGCCCCATCAATTGTAATCAGCCTCTTTGTCTTGATGGAATCCCAAATTTAGTTCCCTTACTGCTACATTTTGATATCTGTATTTTGGGGTCTCTTTTTCATTAATGTTTAGGTTTTAATTTTTTTTTAATGTTTTATTTCTTTTTTGAGAGAGAGAGAGTGTGTGTGAGCGGGGTAGGGGGCAGAGAGAGAGGGAGACACGGAATCCGAAGCAGCCTCCAGGCTCCAAGATGTCAGCACAGAGCCTTCCACGGGGCTCGAACCCATAAGCCGTGAGATCATAACCTGAGCTGAAGTCAGATGCTTAACCGACTGAGCCACCCAGGCTCCCCTAGGTTTTTATTCTGAAATAATCTCAAGCTTACAGGAAAATTGCAAAGATAGGACAAAGAATTTTTGATTTAATGAGCCACTTGAGAGTTAGTTGCCGACATGCTGCCTCATCACCGTGCAAACGTTAGTGTGTCATTTCTACAAACAGCATAGACCCCTACATACCTGGGTCTCCATAACTACAGCCTCCATGGCCGCCATACCGCCATCCCAGTCCCAACATTAGCGTGGACACATTACTGCCGCTTCACCCGAGGCCCATTCACATCTCCCCAACTGGCCCAATAATGGATCGAGTTGTCGTTATTGATGTGTCTCATTTGGCCCCTTGGAACCATCACAGTTTCTTAGTCTTTCCTTGACCCGTGTGACATTGGTGGTTTTAAGGACCACAGGCCAGTAACTCTTAGAATATCCCTTAGTTTTAAATTTGTGTAATGATTTCTTGGCAGACCTATCACAGAAGCAATGCTGTGTTCTTTTCATTACATCCTGAAATGCAATACACAACCCTGAGCCCTGAAGGAGGTGGGTCTGCCATGTCTCACGTCAGAAACTTATTACTCTTGGGGTGCCTGGGTGGCTCAGTCGATTAAGCCTCCGGCTTCGGCTCAGGTCATGATCTCACGGTTCGTGGGTTCGAGCCCTGAGTCAGGCTCTGTGCTGACAGCCACCTCAGAGCCTAGAGCCTGCTTCAGATTCTGTATCTCCCTCTCTCTCTGACCCTCCCCTGCTCGCACTGTCTCTCTCTGTCTCTCACAAATAAATAAAAAACGTAATAATAATAAAAATAAAAAGAACGTTGCCACTCTTCCCTGTGTAATTAGTAAGTATTTTTTCTGCATGGGGAGGCACTGAGGCAATGCAAATGTTCTGTGTCTCCTCAAAATTTTAATTTATTTCTATCAGTATGGGCTCATGAATTCTTTTCATAAGTCAGAAGCCGTTACTTCATCGATTTTTGTTGTTGTTCAAATCAACCCAGATTTGCAAAGTGGGAGCTGCTTCAAGCTGACTTTTGGGGGTTTTCAATGCTGGGTGCAAGGACGCACAGATGTGCTGCGGAGAAGCACAGGATAGCCATGTTTCCACCTCTGTTCTTCATTGGATCCCTTTCCTGCCCCAAGATTCTTGAACTGTGTAAATCCTTCCCCAGAGAACACAGTGGCATGGTCATAACTTGCTAAATACCGTAATTAAAATAGTTCTCTTATTAACTTCGTGATAACACTTTCCCTCCCCCCCTCCTCCTTGAAATTACATGTTAGCGTTTTGTTAATTAAATTTCCAGTTCCAACAGAGCTTCTTGCTGCTGCCATGAGATTTACAGGGGGCCCTCTTCCTGGGGGGTGGGAAGGTGGCCCCGCAGGTCAGACAAGCTCTCATCTCTTCTACTGGAAGGTTGAGGGAGGGAAAGAGGGGAAGAGATTGTGAACAGTCTATGCCTAAGTAAGGCAGCCAGATTGAACAAATAAAAAGAAAAGGTGCTCAGTGAAATTGGAACTTCAGATATATAACCAATAATTTTTTAGTGTAACTGCACGGGACATACTTATGCCAAAAAGTTAATTCTTATTTCTCTAAATTCCAGATTTAGTGTAAAGTCCTATACTCTCTCTGATAATCCTATACCACCTACACCTTGGCTCATGGCTCCAAAGAAGAGAGGTTTTTCCCTCTTCTTTTAGTATATATTGGCTCCTTAATTGCTGAGTTAGCATCGGAGGTTGTCTCTTTTGTTTTGGTCAACTCCTTAAAGCACACAATCTCAAAAAGATTTTACAGCTACCTGTTTTACTAATACTTATATGATGACTAATCTGAGTCCATTGGTCTATTAATCTTTTATTTTAATTTTTAAACAATTTTTCATTTTAGAGAGAAAGAGAGAGCAGAGGAGAGGGACAAAGAGAGAGAGAGAGAATCTCAAGCAGGTTCCATACTCAGCTCAGAGCCTGACACAGGGCTCAGCCCTGAGATCATGACCTGAGTCAAAATCAGGAGTTGGACACTCACCCAACTGAGCCACACAGGCACCCCATGATCTATTAATACTTTAAACAGAGTCTGCAATGCACCAGGGGCTGTGTGAGGTGCTACAGATACAAAGGCCAGTGAGACACAGGCCTTGACCACAAGGAGCTCATTGCTCAGACCAGGGGTCATAGACTTTGCCAAATCCAGCCACCATCTTGTTTCATTTTATCGATAAAACTTTATTGAAACACAGACACACCTATTTGTTTACAACTGTTTATGGCTGTTTTCACCTACAGTGGCTGAGTTGAATAGTGGTAACACAGAACATGTAGCCCAAAAACCTAAAATATTTACCTTTGGCTCTTAATAAAAAGAGTTTTCTGGCCCCTGACCTTGAGAAAGATCTAGTCAACAATAGGAACAATAGACTAAAAGAGATGTAAGCAGAGTACATGGGGAACACAAAGAAGGGAGCCCCTAGTTTTGTTTCTGTGGTGTTGTACCAGTTAGAGGGACATTAGAGCTGAATTTTGAAGGATTTGTCAAAAGGTAAGAAGGAACAGGAGCTAGGATTCTATGTAGTTCTGGGCCATGCCCTGGGGATGGGGAAGGCATATGGTGAGGGTTGGGAAAATATCATATCTCGAGGGTCTCAACGTGCCAGGTATTTATGGGTGTTCGTTTGTATAACGCACTCAGCAGAGCTTGGAGTTGAAATTAGAATTCGTATTTTACACATGAGTAACTGAAGGCTCAGAGAGGTTCAAGGGCCACAGAAGGAAGTGGTGGAGTCAGGAGACTAACTCAGGGGGACCCCATTGAAAAGGCCACGTTTTCAGCATCTTCCATGCTGCATTGCACTATGTGCCCATCACTTCTACCGAGCCACGGGCAGGCTCTCGGAGGTCAGAAAGCACGTCTTATCCTAGAACAGCAGTTCCACTGTGGATGATTTTGCTCTCCGAGGGACATTTGGCAATGCCTTGGGGACACTCCTGGTTGTCCCAACTTTGTGGGGAGTTGCTACTGGCATCTAGTGCGTAGGAGCCAGGGATGCTGCTAAACATCCTAGAATGTACAGGATGGTCCCCCAAAACAAAGAGTTGTCTGTGCAAAATGTCAATGGCACCACAACTGAGAAACCATGGCTTGCATCCCTGTGCCCAACACAGGGCTTGGCAAATAAAAATGGCACTTGGTAACATTCGTTGAACTGAAAAAAAAATCGATGTGTTTAGGGAACGGAGGGTGGTCCACGACATTAGTGAGTAGAAGATAGACCAAGAGTGTGGATTGGAATGGGATTGTTGGAGTCCAAGGATTGATATCAAAGAGGTTTAGCTTCTTCTAAAAGCATGGTGACATCAGCACGGCCTTTTAGTTCAGGAGAGTGACCTGATTAGAGTGTCTTTTCGGAGGGTCACTGACTCTAGCTTGAAGGTGAGGTGTGAGTAGGGAGGCTTGACCGTGGCCATGAGGAGGCAGCACCAACAGGAAGACAGTGGCAGAAAGAATCCTGTGAAGGGTTGGAACGTAGCCTCAGCAGGATTTGGGTGCGTGAGGTGAGAGGAAGGCTCATGAAGATACTTGTTTGAGCAATTACAAGATTGGCTGAGGTAAGGGATACAGAAGAGCAGAGCAGGTGTGTGTGCAGAGGTGGGGGGTCCAGGCTTGGGGGGACGATGTTGGTGGATTTGCCAATTTTGAGGTGGCTACAGGATTCCTATGTTTCCGTGTGGCAATTTTTCCACCGAGGCACTGGAAATCTGAATCTGGGACTTAGAAAATGATGATGGGATGAGAATATCAATCTATGAAAATATATATGTATATTTTCCCCATTGGTGTAATTCTTTCTTATGTTGTTTTGCCCATTCTCCCTCACCAGACCATAAATCCTCAAGGGTGAGGATCATGCAGGGATTATGAGCCCAGACGGGATTGAGTTTGAATTCTGGCTTCCCCTGTGTCCTAGCTCCATCACAGTAGGGTGTTATTTTCTTTCTGTGAGCCATAAAGTTTCCTCATCTGTAAAATGGGGATAATATTAGCTACCTAAAAGCTGTGGATGTAAACCATGTAGAACGCCTTCAGTAATGGCACCAACTCAGTATCTCACTCTGTGGTCCCAGTGCGCAATGTACCCATATGTTCATACACACCACCTATCGCATTTTTGCACTGATCACATGGTCTTGAAATTCTTGGCTGAGGTGTTTATCTTCCCCAAGGACTCTCCCAGGACAGGTGATTACCTTTGTGTCCCCAGGACCTAGCCTGGCTCCTGGATCACAGGTATCAAATCATTCCTGAGGGTTCTAACTGAGGCTAAGCCACATGCCTGAGGTTATACAACTTGCAACAGGCAGACCTGAGGCTTGTCTTGGCAATACCAGGGGATAGAACTGTCTCTGATCATTCTGACCAGCAGAGAACCCAGAAGAATAACATCAATTATTAGCTTTGGAACACACACACTTAACGTTGAAGGTTAAACTCACCCTCACGACTCTACTTCGGGCTGATGTGAAGATATTTGCACTCCCCAAGTCTGCCTCACTGGACAGTGATAGGAAGAGACAAATCTGAAATATCAAACCCCTCCCAGAGGAGGGGAGAGTTAATTGGGTCTCACCTTGGCTTGGACTTGACCATTTTCAAGACTGGCCCCTTGGGACTCTGTACCCTTGGAACTCATTCTGAGCTCTGTTCCTGACTTGAGTCATCTTGGAACACACATTGCCCCACCCAGCATGGCCACCGCCTTCTGATTGGCACCATGTCTGCTCTGAGAACAGGAACGAGCCTGCTTTCTACGGTTTTCTTAGCCAGAGATGCCCACCTCTCCACTTCTAAACACCCCTCATTATTACCCAAAGGTTGCCTCATGCGCAGATTAATTTTATCAACCTGGTTACAACAGTGAGTGAAGCAAATCTGATGAACCGGCTTCAAAAAGCACTCTATTATAGATTTCGAAGTCAGTCCTCCTTGGTACGGTGAGAATGTAAGCCAGAGAGCAGGCAGCCGTAGGTTCTCCTGGTTTAAATCAGCACACGTTTCTGGAGCTTCTGCTTATGTGCCAAGCACTGTGCTTGCTTTTCCCTTGGGATTCTCACCAAGTGGCAGTGACATCTGTCTTGTCCTTGGTACTTAAGCAAGACATCTCACGGTGCCCTGGGAATGTCAAACCGTGGAGTGTTCAGGCATCTTCTGCACTCATCCCTGGGGAGCTCCCAAAGCCAGAGTTAAATGGCTTTAACTCCTCGACTTTTGGAAGGATCTACTTTAGGAGACAGAGCACTGCGGAGTTGTAGGACTTCTACCTCGGCGCCCTGCGGTGTCTCATCAAGCAAGGAGGCTCCCCTTTCTAAGCCTGCAGGCTCCTTGCTGTCTGACCCCAGCCATCTACCCTCGCTTCAAATTACAAGTAGGACTGGAGGCCAAGAGCCAGCCAAATGCATCATGGTTCCCACTAAGGAGACGAACCAAGCTGCCAGCCAGCAGGGTTTGGCTACAAAAGCCAAGCTTATCCCGAGAAGGTGATTTTGTGTGTTTGTTTCTACATGCAGCGTCTCTCTCTGCAGAAAGCTACATATTTCTTCAACTGCTTTTCTATTTATAGATGGGATGCCGTGGGGAGGGGCTTAAGGTGGCATGCAACTGGCTAATTTAATTGGCATCATTTGAGATAAGGACATCATTGTCGGTTCAGTCCCCTTTGAGTTCTAATGACCCTGGCTGACATTGGAGCCACAAAGGCACTGCTGATCCAAGGTGGCATGTCATTCATTTATAAATGGATAACCGTGGTCCAAGAGGAGACCTTACACAAAAGGACATGAAGGATTATGTTCTCATTCTACTCATGGCATATGCGACCAGCTCTCTTCCCTACTGTGCCCCCCTGAACCCCAAACACACACTGGAAGTACAGTTTGCTTTGTCGATCACTAGATATTGCTGTGATGGGCAGGGGAGTGACTCAGTAGGGAGAAGCCAGGTAGCTCTACTTCTCCGCAGAGGTGACTACATCTGGGGTCCTGGGAGGGGATTGGCTCTGGGCTGTGAACTGGGTCGTTAGGGATGCAAGGTCTTTGCAACTGGTTATTTTGTAGCTGCGAGGTCACTTTGGGATCCAGAAACCCTAGAAAGATATTGAGGGCGTTCATCGATTCATTCATTCATCAAACATCTGCTGCGTTCCTCTGTGTGTGGGACAGACACGGCACTTCCTACAAGAAGTATGTCAGGTAACCAGACAATCCTGGGTGATGTCATTGCCGTGTCTGTTGAAAAGCCCTGGATGGGAGTTAGGAGATCAAATCTGTCTTTGCTGGGTGACCATGAGCAAGCCACTTTCCATCCCAGGGATTCACGTTTCTCCCAAGGTGCCTTGCCGCTCAGAGGCCCTGTGTTTTTGTTCTGGAAGCCGGCGGGGGTGCAGGGTGCCGGGCTCCAGCCTCAGCCTCCCTCCGCCTTCTGCTCTAGGCAAAGACTAAAGCCAGACCTGGTGATGGGGCCAGCCCTCACTCTCCCTTTCGGTTTGTCCTGGGGATTTTTCCTTCTCCTTCTCCTCTCTTCCCAGAGGTGAGGAATAGATGAAAAGAAGAAGAGGGCTACAGAGAGAAAAACAAAACACAAAATAACTCACGACTTCCTGTGGAAATCACAAGTTGGAACCTGAATGAAAACATGCCTTCGTTCTCCCTGCCTATTACCTGACTTTGGAGCCCAGATGGGTGTTCTCTGTCAAGTCAGTGACTGTGGCTCAGAGTGAAGACCGACTTATATACACATCACCATGGCAACGTTTAGGCAAACCAGCTTGGAGGCCTGAGGATGGATATTATGGGATACCTTCCTTTCTTCTTTTTTTTTCCCTTTCCTCTCTTAACAGTAGCCTAAGGTAAAGAACAGTGACATTAGTTAGACTAATTGACTTCTTTTTAGAGATTTCTTACCCTCGGATATATTTGGCTCTGAAATTGTTAGTGGAGATTCAGCTAAGGTGTCAGCCAAGGCATTCGGGGGTCCTTGAGTTTTATTGATAAGTGGAGGGTGTGATTGATGATTCATGTTGAACATGACTGATGATGAAGCTGGAGGGAGAAGGGGCCGTATATGCGCGTGTGTGTATGTGTGTGTGCGTATTGGAGTGGGGATAGTAGTGTGACTTTAATTTGGACGTCTACATTCTCTATTCAGATGTCATCTGCTGGTCCTAGATCCCCTCTGTAATGGTCATATCCAGTGACACCCACATTGTCTTTTGTCCACTTAGCCAGAATTTGAGTCATTGTCTATCTTGTGCCCTATGATCCTCTACCAGCAGGATCCTGGACCACCAAAATGGGCTTCCTCCAGAGGGGCTCAGAGCAGGTGCAGGAGAAAAGCTGATACCCCTTATCCCTTCTAGGGATTGACACTAGAGACCTCCAAAAGCTTATATTGAAAGCAATGAGTCTCTTGGACTTCCCTGGATATTTTAATTTCATTTTTGCTTTCAGGTTGCATGCTTAAAACATCAAGCTCACCCGCATATAAAATGATTGGTCCAGTAAATTCTGATAAAGGGGATTCTGGAGCTCATCCTCTGGAGCTGGGCGGGCAACCTTTAAAGAAAAGCAGAAATCTCCTTTGCCAAGGTCCCACGCACCCTACAGAGGTGGGCTTTGGGGAGGGGATTCACAGCTGCAAGTGACAGAATTTGGTGGAACCAGTTCTCCATTCTTCCCCCCAATCTCCCCTAGAGCTAATTATAAATTTGTGAAGCATAATTTCAATCGTCTTATCAAATGGGATAAAGATACGATATCCTTTTCCAAAGACAAAACATCTGAAAAGTTACGACTTCCACAGATGTGTGCCTTGCATTTGCATTGTTGGTTTCTAAACATCCAAGTGGATATGGACATTTCAAAGTGGGTGAATTTGACGTGTAGTTAAGGAAATCATCAGAGGAAATCTATGGGGATTCCTTCATAAAGTGCAATGTGGCTTTCAGTATTTGTTACCCAGATCTTTCTTCCTTAGGTTGGATTGGAATTGAGTGTCCCAAAGCTTTGGACAAAGACAAAATAGGGTTGGCCTGGGTAAAATTCAGAGTAAGCAAAAAGGGCTTTGGTGCTTTCGTAGCTCTCTTTTTGACATCCACTTAGCATTTTTGGGATGTGTGGACATTTTTTCTACTAGTCCCTACAGTTGGCTGGATCATATTTCTTCTTTACAAATCAAATGCCCTGCTCAGAAATAATTTTATTTATTTATTTGTTTGTTTATTTATTTATTGGTTCATTTGTACTTTAGAAGCTTCTATGGCACAGAAACTCCTAAGAAACCAAGAATTTCTAGAATCACCTATTAATGTATTGCCAGCTTTAATGTATAATGTACTTCTTTGAGAAAGCTGACTTCTTTGCCGTCTCTGATAATAAACCCATTTTGATATTCAGAGTATTGAGTCAGCAACTTCAACAGGAAGGAGTAACAGGAACTCACCAGAAGAAGCCTGCAGGGTGACTGGACAGAGACAGAATAAATCCATTTTAGACAGTGGATGCCTTCTGGACCTAGGTCTGAGTCAATATGGAGCTCCCGGGACATTTCCAATGTAAAGAACCAGTGATATCTCTCCTTTGGTCTTTCCTGGGCTCTGATTGATTTTAAGAGAACTCAGCTCTTGGCAGTGTAGACTTGGAGGCCAAAAGTGGACTCTTTATACTTTGATCCTTAAGGAAACTGGAACAAATCAAGTTGCTTATTAAAAAAAAAAAAAAGCCAAGGGTGAGGTTCCCTGGGGTGTGGTGTGAGGACTGTGCTGGAAAAGGAAGGCCATGGTCCAAGCAAACACTTCTGAGAAAAGGCTTCCAGCTGGACGGGGTTCCGAACAATTTCTCCGGGCAAAGGGGAGATCCACTCTCCGATAAAGAGCAGCCCATCGTCCTCCCAACGGCAGCTGGGCGGGAGGCCAGGCTGGGAGAACAATGATTTCCTCGCTTTTAAATTTGATTATTAGTTCATATTTATTGGAAGCCTGTGATACATTTAGCCTTGTAGCCAACATGCAAGAGGAGGCAGCTTAATGGGATTCATTTTTTCCTATTAGCTTTTTCCATATTTCATCAACTGAGTCAGCATCTCACTAGTTAAGAGATGAGCCGAATCTCCCCTGATCACCATACAGCTACTAAAATGGCTCTTGCCCTTCTTTTCATTCCACCCCTCAGGTCAAAGTAGCCTGTGCCTGCCCCCCACCCCCTCTACCCTGTTCTTCATCTGTATCAATGAAGTGAAATGGCCTGTTTCATTGGAAATGCCCCTTCCATTGAGGGTTTCCAATTATTGCCTGGAGCAAACCATTCTAGTGTTTAATGTGATATCTTAACTCGCTTTAAGGATAGAAGGAAAAGAAAATGGGTCAGGGTCATGAGCATTTTTTTAAAAATTCTTAATGTTTATTTATTTTTGAGAGACAGAGAGACAGACAGACAGAGTGCGAGTGGGAGAGGGACAGAGAGAGAGGGAGACACAGAATCGGAAACAGCCCCAGGCTCTGAGTGGTCAGCACAGAGCCCAATGCAGGGCTTGAACCCACAAACCATGAAATCACAACCTGAGCCAAAGTTGGACACTCAAGCAGCTGAGCCACCCAGGCGCCCCTCTGTTTGTTTTTAATATTTATTCAGTGCTGCTGTCTGTTGGACTCAACGTTTTGTGAATTATGTTACCCCTCCTCACGGCCTCCATGTTCTTGGCCCCATTTTACAAATGTGGGATCAGAAGCCCAGAAAGCTATAGGAAATTTCAAAGCCTGGCAGTTAATGTTTGTCTTCCCACCAACTCCCTGGGATGAACCACTGTGTATACTGCCTCCTGTGGTTTTGGACACTGGTCAGAGCCCGGTGTCCTAAAAAGTCAAAAGCCAATGGACAAATGTCAAGCGGTATCCCCACTGTTCCTCTAGGAAAATAATTGGCCAACTTAATATAAAACTCATGTCCGTAGAAATGTTTATCATTATAGGTCTGACATGTAGGGTATCTTAAAGATTGATGCATCTATTTAAGAATGCATGCTTTTCTTCTTTTTAACATTTATTTATTTTTGAGGGAGCACAAGTGGAGGAGGGGCAGAGAGAGAGGGAGACACAGAATCCAAAGCAGGTTCCCGGCTCCAAGCTGTCAGCACAGAGCCCGACACCGGGCTCGAACCCATGAAGTGTGAGATCATAACCTGAGCCAAAGTCGGATGCTTCACCGACTGAGCCACTCAGGTGCCCCTAAGAACATGTGCTTATGCTTGAATTTGCTCCTGAGACCAAACTTAATCTCAGCTTAGATGCAGCCAGCGGGGAGAGCTTCTTGCCTCGTTGAACAAACTGGTGGCTGTCTGAAGGTTTCCACAGTCTCACTCAGTGAGTCCAAATGGAGCATATATTGGCGACCATCCCTGGGGACTTCTGGTTCTGGTGCTACCTGAGGTTGACCCTAATGAGGAATTGTTTCAATTCCTCTATTTGCCCATTAGCTGAGCTCTGGATGAAACAACTTGGATATGAGTAAGAGCTATAAGGGTTTGAATCTGAGGCCAAGATTTTTGCAATACATTGATGTTTATTCTTCTGGGGATACAGTGGACTGTGGTTTATAGCCAGGTGCAGAGCAGTCATAGACTGCCAGGAGGAGTGGAAGCCAAGAGCAGGGGGAGCTGATGGCAAAAACAGCGTCCTCTGGGGGATTTTATGAATGGCCCGTGGATCTCCCTGAGAAAGTCAAGGTAAAACGCAGAAAGTCAAGTTTCCATATTATTCACTCTAGGTCCAGAAGAAAGATGTCTCATGATAGGAGATTAATTAAACACACTGCTGGGTTCTGAGACAGCACTGGGTATTCAGTAGGATCTGGGTAGAAGAGCTAGTTGGATAATAGTGGGGTAATTGCTTGTTTCCAGAGGGGTAGTAGATAGCTGT
This sequence comes from Suricata suricatta, assembly GCF_006229205.1. Lineage (NCBI taxonomy): Eukaryota > Metazoa > Chordata > Mammalia > Carnivora > Herpestidae > Suricata > Suricata suricatta. The sequence goes on along the minus strand of NC_043716.1, from coordinate 50,511,605 downwards.
GTGACCTGGCAGGAGTCCTGGTGCCCATGGGCCATTTCTAGGGATCATGTCCAAAACAATACCTCAGTGCAAGATGCAGGCATCATTAGAGTGAAATCAGGGGTTTACGCAGGCCATCCCAGATGCTCTGAGATTCTAGTGGGCTAGCCAAACAAGCTTCTCCCTACGCTGATAGGGCTCCTTAGCCATACCCAAGAGGATGCCCCTGAATGGGACAGATGGCATGGTTTATACAGATAGCCACCAACCAGTCAAGCTTTAGACAGCTCTGTGGACAATGGTGACGATGTCACCTAGTTCTAGGTCTACCAGCGTTATACTCATGAGCACATGGAAATGTTGGTTCTGATGGATTCTACTTAGCTCCAAATCTGCTTAGATTATATCAAGATGCACTGGCAATTGGCACATACTTGTTTTTGTATTCTTGCAGACTCTTATGTCCAGCCCAAATCCCCTCTTTATGCCATAAGTGTTTTGGATGGCGATGTTTCCTGTTAATTCCTCCCACTGGACCTAATAGGAGAGGCTATGAAGAGTGAGCAAAGAGTGGCCTGAGATCTTTCTTCTAGATGTTCCATCCACCCGCTAAGTTCCCTTGTCCTTGTCCCCATACCTGAGAGGTGGCATTCTAGGACTAATAACCAGTCAGAGTCCCTGTTCCATGTAATTTAGGGAAAATTTTAAAGCTTCTTAAACCTCACTCTTCTCACTGGTGAAAGAAAAGGATCATTTTTGAAGTTAACATTTATCCCACGTTCACATGCGTGACCTCATTGAATCCTTATGATGCCCCATGGGATTGTGCTAGTACTTCAGTGCAAGATGCAGACATCATTAGAGTGAAATCAGGGGTCTGACTCTTCAGATTCACCCTGTTCTGGGTCCCAAGAGGCTGAGCTGTAGAGAACAGTATCCAGAGGTTGCCTTGCTCTTGGCTTCCAGCTGGTTTAAGCCAAGGAGGGTAGGAGACAAAGGTGAGCCAATCCCTGAGTTACTCTGGCTGGTTGCATCTCTCCATCAGAGGTCACAAGTACTGTTAAGGGATGTCACTCTTTTTCTGCATTCTTGCCCTTCAGTCCTGGGTGATGGACCTCCCCTTTCCAGCCCTGGGGTCCTGTATGATTCCCCCTAGTTCCCTACACTCTGCCCACCCCTCTGTAAGTCTCATTCATCCAACTCTCCTTAAATTACCCAGTTTGAGTGTGTCATCTGTACCCTGACCCATAGAGAAGTAGGTACTAATCTGATACCCATTTTACAGGTGAGGAAATTGAACCTTAAGGAGGGAAAGCCACTAAGTCCAAGGGCTTCCACCTAATAAGAGGCTTCCAAATCCAGGTTTGTCTGAGCTCAGAGCCTAGTAGTTGATGACTGCACCTCAGCGCTTCTGTATGGTCCCTTATTGTGTTGGCTGTCCCCGGCAGAGACACCAATAACTCACCAGCCATGGAGCATTGCCATCAAGGCCTCCTCCATACCCCCTGACCCCTAAAAGGGGAGCCATGCAGAGCCACCTGCTTTCTCATTCCATCATGCCGGAGACAAAAGATGTAAGTCTGTGTGGCAAATGATCCGGTCTGGGATGCAGATGGCATTACCATGCGAAGAAGCCACTTGAGAAGTGGCTGAGCATGGCTTCCCTGGCACTGTGTCCCCTCATCTAAGGGACATGGCATGGATGGAATGTTCCATGAGACGCAGGAATTGCAGACCTTTTTGCCTTGTCCTGAAGTCATTTCTGAGCGCATACATTTACTTCCAGGAGGCCTGGGAAGTTGGCTCAAATCCTATCCGACACTTCTTCAGAGCTAGATCTTAAGAAAATGCAGGTGCAGGGGCACCTGGGTAGCTCAGTTGGTTGAGCCTCCAACTTTGGTCAGGTCATGATCTCGCATTCATGGGGTTGAGCCTGGCATCAGGCTCTGTGCTGACAGCTCAGAGCCTGGAGCCTGCTTTGGATTCTATGTCTCCCTCTCTCTCTGCCCCTCCCCTGCTCGTGCTCAGTCTCTCTCTGTTTCTCAAAAATAAATAAATAAATAAAAGAAAATAAAGGAAAAGGAAAATGCACATGATTAAGAGGATGCTAGGCAGTCTCCTGTTTCTGTGCATCTTCATTATGCTTGTTGCCATTGATTCTTTAATACCAGTGGAGTTTCATTGGTTAATATGCTTGATATGCAGTAAGCTTCCAATATTGTTGAAAGAAGGAATGAATGGGATAGGAAATCATACTCTGAGATCACTAAGAGGGGTTTGAATCACTTTCCACCCCTCTTTCAGAGCACAGATTAAGCTCAGGACCAACAGAAGAAATTTGCTGAGAATTTAGTAATGCCGGGAATACTTTTTGGAAAAAGAATAAATGATAATAATTACCATTTGTGAGAGTGTGATAGGTACCAGGCATTGTGCTAAAGCTTAATATGCATTATCTCATTTAATCTTCACAACCCTGTGAGATTGATAGAATTACCCCCATTTTACAGATGAAGAAGTTGAGGCTCAATAAGAAAATTTGCATCGCATCCAGATTTATATTCCTAAGTGGCCGCATTGGAAATAAAAGCCCTATCTGTCTTCAGACCTCAGAACTAGAGCTCATTATTCAAAACTCTGGGTTGGATGCCTGGCATTTATGGTCTGTTAACCTGACCTTGTGGGTACCATCTAGATGCCGCCCTAACGTCCCTCCACATCTATGACCTCGCCACCCAAGCCGTCTCTCTCCCCATGAGATTCCTCCTCATCCTGTCCCCCTTTTCTGAGGTTTCTTTCTTGCCAGTTTCCTCTTCTCATTGTGAAATGGTTTTCTCTCTGTTGCTGCCTGTCCCAGCCCTTAGGCGAGAGGCACCGAAATTGATTCGCCAGCGTTTGCCCTGACCTGTCTGTCGCATCTCACAGCACACCGGGGGATGCTTTGCCTCTCAGCCTTATTAATCATTTCAATTTGACATTCTGTGTGTTTTATGCCCTTTACTTCCGCCCCCACTTTGCCCCCATTCAATTATGTTTACCTTTTAAAGCAACACTGCAAGGGGAAAATCTATTTCTCCTGCCAGGTGTTGAAAAAAAAATGGAAAAGAAAAATACTCCCTAGACACACACACACAGACACACACACACATTTCTGCCTCCAGTTTTCCTCTCTAATGTACACCGATAAATAGGAGAATTGAGCAAACCCCACTTCCTTGTCTTAATAACGAGCAGCGGGTATGTGTCCTGGCGCACGCGGACCTCTAAAGCAATGGGTCTCACACGTGAATGCGTGTCTACAGGGACATCACGTGAGAATTCAGATTCTCATTCGACAGATCTTGGGTGGGACGTGAAGCTGTGCATTTCATGCCAGGATATAGCGAGGTAAAACTTTAAGGAAGGCGCCAAAGTTCTCCTTCCCCTGGCCCTCCGGGTCTCCACTGCCGGGCGCCGGATGCTTCTCCATTCTCCACCGCGAAGGGAAGCGTGTCCTTCTGGGTCTTCCCGGCTTCTCAGCTGGGCCACCTCTCCCGCAAATGCTGTGCCTGACTCAGTGGCATCGCCTTTTATGGCTCAGGGTCTTTTATGGTTTAGATCACAGTGTCCCTGCTAAGCCCTTCCGAGGATAACAGTTAGTTGTCACTGGCTGAGAGACAAAAGAAATGCAGATCGCTGGAGCCAGTCTCCCCCCAAATGCTAATGGTACCTTTATCTCTGGGTAATTAAAGCTCTGACTGATGAATGCATAATTATGCATAAGCCGGACTGAAATGATCACCTTGGTCTTTCATCTTTTTGCTTACTTCATTTAGAGGTAAGTTGCAGGCCTGCTTCAGAGAATAGTGTTTCGAGGTGTCTGGGTTGGGCGGGGTCACTTGGGGACCTGGCCGCCACCACAGGGACTGCGGTGTGTGAAGGCCAGAGCTGTCTCTGTGTCTGTGATGTAGTGGCTTTTTGGTGGCTGAAGGGGCCTTGGGGGAGGCATAACATTTGTGAGGAGTTGCCAGACTGTTTGGAAGCTCAAGCTGTGGCCTGTGGGTCTGGTCCAAATTTGCCTCTAGATAAATGCGGTGACAGGGCTGGGCTCAGTCTCTGTTACTTGGGCCACTGACCTCCCCTCTGCCCCTCCCTGTTTGAGAACAGGCTCATCCTTTATTCGGGCTGCCCTCGAACATGGCTAGGCTGGTATCAGTTGCTCTGTGACTGTCCCACCTCCTGTCTGGGTCAGGGCTGCCTTCAGCCTTCTCTCCTCCTGAGCAGGTGTTCAGGGAAGCAGGGAGAGCACGAGGGAACGTTCCGGGTCTCCAAACACCTCAGCAGGAAGAGGCCCATAGAGAGACGATGGCAGAGCTCATGGGTTTGAGGCACCAACTGAGCTCAAAACCTCTTCCTCCTCACGTGAGCCCCGCAACAAATGACAACTTGTGCAAGTCCTCTGAGCCTCCTGTTCCCCGCGTGTGAAATGGAGAAGAAAATTGTGCCAACTTCATGAATGAAGTGAAATTAAGGCTGTTCTGGCTTGGCTCACGGTCTGGCTCCCGTCTGGGACGGCCATTGTTTACTCTTGGGCGCTGGAGATGCATAGGAACTATTTGAGTCATCACTTTTGGAGGGGTCTCTCTCCGTCTCACGGGAACCCCCAGAACTTCTGGGAAATCTGAGACCACATGGGATCCAGCCCACAGGTGCAATTGGGCTGTTGCCTTTAATGGTGGTGGAGGTTTGCAGTGAACGTTCATGTGACACCCACAGCACAGGACAGTCACGTGAGGGGTGATCACCTAGGCCTAAAGCTACATGATGAGAGGGGGGAGATCATCAGAAGGCACGGAGGAATAAGTAGATGTTTGATGGGTAACTACTGCCTGCCGTGCTCTGTGGTGTGTACTATCACACGTATGAATTTATCTTCCCCATGATCCCACATGGTAGATATTAATACTTTCATTTGACACACGAAGATACGAAGGCTTAGGGGGATAGCTCTTCCCTGTTTATACATGGCTAAGTAATCCATATAGCACCCCCTCACCCACCATCCCGAGAAAGACTTTGACACCACCGCTCTCTTGGGCTTTCTAGCTTTTTCTTTCTAACTTTCCACTTCCCCTCGCCCTCTGCTGCCTCTTTCTCCCTCTTCCTATTTATGAATCTGGACTGATCCTTAAATCACGTTCCTTGTCAAACTCATCTAATACCACAACTTCTCCTCTATCCTGTATGCTATCCATTGTCCAAACTTGTATTTTTCGACTCTTCTCATGATCTGTAGGCATGAGACAGCCTCTTTTTCTTTCCTCAGTTCATACACAAGTTTCTCAAATGTCCTCCCTTCCATTCTCAGCCCTCTAGTGACACTGTCACTCAAAGGTCAACAATGATCTACCTCTTCATTGTCAAGTTCAATGACTGTTTTTCACTTAGTCTTCTTTTCTGGCCCATTCCACTGTTGACGGAAGCTCTTTCCTTAGGCTCCCAGACAATGTATCCTACCAGTTCACTTCTTCCCTCTCTCTGTTGACCACTTCCCCCTGCCCTTTGCTGTCTCTTTCTCTCTCCTCACATTTATGAATCTGGACTGATTCTTAAATCACATTCGTTAACAAACTCATCTAATACCAAAATTTCCACTCTATCCCTTATGCTATCCATTGTCCAAGCTTGTATTTTTTGACTCTTCTAATGATCTGTAGGCACCCAGCTGTCTTTCACTAGACATATTGCCAGGATTTTCAGTTTCACCATTCCAAAACTGAGGTCCCCATCTCTCTTTAAATTTTCATTCACTTTCTGACTTCTCTGGTTTGGCCCATGTACCAAGACCCTTCAAAGAGAAATCCCTGTCACCTCTGACTCTCCTGCATTCTGATCCTCAACATCAACTTAAGTATCTGAATCCTATAGTTTCAGTTCCTGACCTCTCTGTCCTGTCCCCTTGTGAGGCCCTGAACACTTCACACCTGGCTTATGGGAGTGATTTTCCCAAGGGTCTACACCTCTTCTGTTAGCTCTCCAGACTGGGATGCTCTACAAAACACAGTGAGACTGTTTATTCTTCTGGAAATGCCTCATTTATTATACTTGTCTGCCCAGAAAGCCTACAAAATCAGTAACACGTGCCTTAACTTGATTCAAGAAATTCTCTACAATCTCCATTTTTTACTGACCTGCTCTCTCACTGATCACATACAGAAACTCATGTCAAATCAATTTAGACTATGTTCTAGTTAGGATTAAGTTCAGTTGCCAATAACACTATAACCTAACATAACAGTGACTTAAACTACACAGAAGCTTATTTCTGCCTCATTTTAAAGCCCAGGACAGGAATGATAGCTGTACTTCACCAAATACCCAAAGACCCAGGCTCCTTCTATCTTGTTGCTCTACTTTGTGTGACCTCTGTTTCCAAAGTCAGCCTGGATATGGATTAGCCATTTCAGATCCTGCTGTCAAATCCACAGTCCACCCAGAAAGAAGTAGGAGAGGGTGAAGAGGGACATAGTTCTTCCATTTAAAGACATTCCCTGAAAGCTATATAGATGGCTTCCACTTAAATCTTATTGGTCAGAATTTGGTCACCTGATCACATCTAGGCACAAAGGAGGCTAGGAAATGTGTACTTCGCTATGATGGGGCATGTGCCTGCCTGGCTAGGACTCAGGGCTTTATTACTAAGGCAAGAAGGTGGGAAAGGCTGTTGCGAACAACTAGCAATCCTTGCTAAAGCCAACCCTTTCATTTGCTCTCAAGACGATATTTTGGGGACCAGGCCGTGCTGCATCATGGTCTCCCTTGCCTGACAGGCTCTCCTGTGTATCCAAGTCCTGCTTGTCAGGGAAGCGCTCTGATGAGGAGGATGAACACCGGTCCTGGAGTCACACCGAACCAGCTTCAAATCCTGGTTTTACCACCTTCCCTTGCTGTGAGACCTTGAACTCACTCAATGGCTCTGGGCCTCAGTTTTCACCTTTGTCAAATAAGATGACAAAACTCATGTTGTTTATTAGTATGAGAATCCCATGGGGGCTGTTTTGAAGCACATAATACAAGTCTCACATCACCCATGCAGCTGAGAAATGAGGGTGACAGGTCTCATCAATAATCATGAGACTTACTATATTTTCCCAAAAGGCTCAACTCAAATCCATTTTTTTTTTGCAGAGAAATTCCTATCCATTTCAGATTAGGACAGGCACCCCTGCTTTCAGCTCTTTCTAATAATACAACTACCATTTAAGACACTCATGTGAAAAGGAATGTAGTCAGCTGGTAACTTATGTATGTATTTATTACCCTCAGAAAAGTTGAAAGAAGAGCACTTTGACTTTTCTTGAACTGTCACCTTCGGTTATTACCTCTTCATGCATACATGCACCATTTTCTCAACTAGATGAAATGTGTCTCAACTAGATGAAATGCCTATTTGAAACAGGAAGTTTCCTTTCTTTTTGATCCTTTGCTTTTTTTAACCTCTTAGATCCTATGCTGCTTAAGAAAAATGTGCATCTCACTTCTTCCTGTCTTCTGTTGTCTTTGATGATTTCCATGGATGTCTGAACAGCTGAAGGCAATAAGGAATGTACAGCATATGATTTTAAGACATCAAAATTGCCCGTGATTGCTCTCAAGACACCATCCCCAGGCTGATGTGGTCTTCTGTTGTTTCCCTGTACATATCCTAACTCCCTGTAGTGTTTTTTAAAACAAACAAACAGACAAACAAACAGCTGCAAAGTGAGGAAATGAAGGAATGAATGGGTGAATGAATGGCTAGAGAGATCCAACTTATGGTGATCGGAAGCAACTCAGATGGTCAGTGGGAGAGCACAGACCTGGACGTGCGTGAGTCAAGGGATCTGAACTATGTCCTGCAACAGTGAGCTCACCCAGAGGCAACAAATGGTCCTGGAGATGCTTGGCATGCACCTCCCATTTTCCCTCGGGAAGTACAAATGAACTAACCTCTATGCCAGTTCTCCATTTAAGAGAACTGTATTGTGAAGTTATCACGTATTTCCCAAGGCTCCGTGGAAGCTTGATTAGTTATAACGGATTGTCTCTCTTTTGTGGACACTGCAGGGGGTTAAGATGGCGTTGCAAAGGCAAGTCCGAGAATGCCGATCTCCTTCAGCAACCTACCTCTTCGGCATAGCTGTGGTCCTATCTATTCTGCAGTAGGTAAGATCACCCCCCAATTGTTCACTGGTAAATGATAATTATAAGAAGCTATGTGCAGTGTGCTGGGTGTCCCTGCTACAAAATTTCCAAGGTAGGACTCATGACTCCATTTCGCCAATGAGTTTAATGGAAGAGCAAAGGGGGATCACACAAGATCACCAAGCTCCCAAGGACCAGAGGCTAGATTTGAATCCAGATTTGTTTAACCCCACAGCTTTTTTGTTTTCTTCTTGATTCTACTGTGGAGGACCCTCCATGAAGATTTCATTAATAGAGAACATGTTTCAGCAAACATCCACAGAAGCCAATGAGCCGCAGCGTGTCTGCACACAAGACGTGAATATGCAATATGTGACTCTTCAGTAACAGGCTGGTCAATTTCTCACCACACCTCTCCCTCCCTCCCTGCTCTCCCCGAAAATAGACGGGACCCTAGACAGCAAGGAAAATCTTTTGGCTTGCTTTTTGTCCAGGCTCTGGAAAGCAAGAATTAACAGCCAGTTTTAATTGTTTAAAAAAAATTATGTCTACTTTATGAAATGGCCTCTTCTCAAAATCACTGCTTGGCTGGAGATGATCATCACAGTTAGGGTGCCCGAAGGCCGGCTTGCCCAAGAGAAAGCAAACTCTCACTGAGTCAGAAGTATTTGCATTCTCTCCCCTCTTCCTGGCACACAGTCTATATATTTTAGAGTCTGTAATATGCATGTACACCCATGACACACACACATAATAAACCAAGCAGATACAGGACATTATTATGTCTTGTCTGGATCACTAAATAACGTCCCGGCAGAACAAAGGCTTTTAGCAGAAAGATTGCCGAGTATGTTGTCTTTGTCTTGCTTTTCCTTTTCGCTCTCCGCCGCCCTTCACCTGTCCCTCCTTCCCCGGCTCCAAGCACTCCATGTCAGGGCTACAAAGCGTCACATTCCTCAACAGACTTAATCTCTGCAACATTCCGGCCGTGGAGTTATTAAGAGGAGATTGTGCAGAGCCGTGATGACGGCTAGATGGAGACTTTTCCTGGATAAAAGATCCTTGCCTGGGATTATCTTTACTTCATTTGCGGTAATCTCACCGCCCCCTCGGCTGATTTTGTCATTTGGGGGGCCGGCTGGCGCGGAGGCAGGTGCATAGAGAGGGCTCAGCAGGGCTCTTGGAATGGACAGCCATTAGGGGAGTGAGCTGGGGCGGAGTCTGAAACCTCTACTCTGCAGAGGGTAGAGTCTGAACGAGGCCCTGCTGAGACAGCCTGGGTCAGGAGTGCGTCTCTAACACTTTTCTTCAAAATGCAAAACAGGGCCAAACCGTTTGCTGGGCTTTGAGGCTGATTTTAACAGTGGGTCCCAGTGCACTGAATGGGCAGCATCCAGGCCCAAAATAGACAGTTTCCCTTCTGTTTCAGCCCTTTCCATGCTTCCTACACTTGCTACCTCCAGTTGTGTCTGACAGAGGCATGTGTCTTTCCCCAATTACTTGATGATTTCCACTGATGTTCAAATAGGTAAAGGCGACAAGGCATATGCAAATTAAGATTTTAAAGGATTCAAACATAACGCGTCCTTCCTGCTCATGGGAGAGACATGGAAGGTCATTTTTGATAAGGATTTTAGGTGTTGATGCCGAAGACTTCTCGTCTATGAAAAGGGTATCCAGTAGCTATGCAATAGCGTGGACACTGAGTGCTGAGCAACTGTCTGGCATGTGGTAAACAGATGGGGGCTACTTGTGGCTGATGAGCAGACTGAGGATGTGTCCCAGGAGATACTGTGATCACAGAGATTACCATGCTTCAAATGCTCACAGGTGCAAATGGCTTTTAATCATGGCGGAACAGCAGGATTGCCTGGGGAACTTATGACATAGATAGCATCCTGAGTCCTCCTGTTTCAGGGTCGTCCACACACTCTAGTGTTCCAGCTGGGACATTAGATGGACACTGAGGATGGGCAGATCGGAGCAGGGAGTGAACGGTGGCCCAGAGCTACAAGACTGGTGGTCCAACCATGGGGCAAGACCTCTTCTATGTCCGTAGCAAATAGGGAAGGAAGGGATAGATCCCTGAGACATTTTGAGGAAGAAAGGACACATTTTAGTTACCTGTTGCCTGTGGGATGTGGAGAGAACAGAGGAAAACGTTCTGTGCTTTCAAAACCAGTGCCTGGGAGAATAGAAATGAGGGGGATATGGAACGGTAGAAAAGGCTCATATTGATGGGATTTAGGGACACTGGGAGGAGAGGAGGGTTTGAGGGAAGATAATCTGGTTGTGTCAGGATTCACAGGAAGGTTTGGCGACCAATGAAAATACCCAACAGGAGACTTGGGTAGGTGGGGAGAACTTGACTTACAAACATGGGAACCAGCTACACATAGGTACATAATCGAAGGTCTAAGAATGAATGAGCTCTCCGAGGGCTGCAAAGGAGAAAGATCACATTACTGAACTAACACTCTATGCTTAGTACTCACCTCTAAAAGCAGTAGAGTAAACAAAACCCAAACCCATGAAGAGCCCTTATCATGAGGGCACAGTGGGTTCACTGGGTGCCCAGCACACGAAAACAAGGACAGATAGCATCTCTCATGAAGGCTAGGGCACTCCCATGGCCATCCAGAGTCCTAGAAGCTCCCCAGTGGCCCCGAATGTGGCTACCACAGGCCTGTTTCCTTTCAACGCAGAGTCCAACTTTCCTCCTTAATGCAAGACATCTGGCTCATCAGATTTCCTCTTTTATGTCTTTCCTGGAGAGACATCATCTTAATCTCTGCCCCTTCCCCTAAATCTTACGTCATTTGCAGATGCCTTTAACACGTGGCACTTGTACCTAGGACCATTTTCCCTCCTGGAGATTAAATGTTCATTCCAGTCATGCTTATGCCTGAAGAGAAGGGGTTTCAACATAGAAGTGCCTAGGTATTCTATGTCCAGAGACTAATGATGTCATTTCTCTGAGTCCCAGTATCCTCCTCTAGCTAGAAAGGAGGTGGAACTAGATCTCTTGAACCTATCCAGCACATTGTCTTTCAACAGTGCTGTATTACTTGTTTCTTCACATCTGACTTACCTCTGCATGTCCCATGCCCATTATCCATATTGAATACTCAATAAGTGTTTGTTGAATGAATAATCACGATACTGGGATACAAACACCACAGTCAAGTAGGATACAGTCTACTCCTGAGCCCTGACTGTACTCCCTCCTTCTCTTTTAGCTCAGGGTTTTATCTTTTAGCTCAGATTTTTTTTTCTCAAAATCTGCTCCTCAAACTTCTCACTCTGTGGGAACAAATAGCCCTGTGACATTAACAAGCAGTGGTGTGTGTGTGTGTGTGTGTGTGTGTGTGTGTGTACTTCCGTGTAAGGAAATGCTGTGTTCTACTTACTTCGGGGGATTCTGTGTTCAAAACAGTGATGAGGAAGGCTCTCTTCCTGCAGGATGTCTCAGCCTTGATCGTTCTAATGTATATTGTGAACTGCTAGAACCAGTATTGAATAGGCAGCATTTCCCAATTATATTTGGTTGCAGGGATCACCCTTACCCATTTTTAAGGAATATTTCGAGAAACCAATTTTCTGCATATTCCACTTTGGGAATCACTCACTAGTTGCTAGAACATATCATTGTAAGAAAAAATATATATTTGTATACTACAGTTGTATACAAGTATATACAACCAGAGGGGTTTTTTTTTATTAGTTAAGATCTTTGGGGATCCCAATTTCAGATGTTTTCTCTTCCCAGAGAAATTTGAAAGAAGGAATTTGAAAGAAGAAGCAACGAAATAAGCTTTTAGTGGTCCTTAGGACCAAGATATTTCAAATAAAGTCTTGACAGTGTCCATTTAGATTTTTGAAGCATGTTTCATTCCATTCAAAATAGTGTTTGTACTGCCAGTTTGAGGCTCCTGTAAAGAGAAGTTAAATCAAACCCTGGCACACCCTGAGTGCTATAAAATTACTCATGAGAAACTTGTTGTCAATTACCAGAGTAAAATAATAGGGCGTTTTTTTTCTCTCTTTATTTAAAATACCACTTCTCAGCCAGGCAGTCATGAGTGCCGTCAGAGCCGGATGTGTTGTTTCCCAGCAGGGTTGGGCAGGTTGCTGGGGCTCACCCAATGGGTGGATTTATGGCTTAGCTGGCATTCTGGGCAACACAAGGCAGTCTCGTGAGGAGCTGCAGGAGGAGAGAGCCTGTGCATGTGACTGGTCCCATTTTCTTTCCTAAGATGGTACCAACCTCTTAGCCGCACAGTGGCTGTCTGTGCCCCTGAAGATTTCTGTTCTGACCTTGATAGGCTTTCTGCAAGCATGCTAGGATGACTTCCCCGTGCTGCCTGTTGTTGCCTCCTCACTGTCAAGGTTAATGGAGAGCTCCCACAGCCACTAAGAAGCTGCCATATTGTCTCTGGGAGAATGCTCCTTTTCTCCACTCTTAGGATCAGTGGGAAGGAAATAAATGCCTTGGCAACTGAGTTGGGGTTTGTTCATGACTCAATCCAGATGTCAAAAAAGGAAAGTCTCAATGAATTACCATATTATAATATTTATAAACACTCCTGAATCACTAGCTCTCAACTAGCAAGAAGCATTAGCTAAGAGACCCAAGTTATGTTCTTGGCTATTATGTTAACTAGCCGTTTTTGAGTTTGGATGTTCTGAGCTCAAGAATATCAACACTTATAAACTATCTTCTGGCACTGAATACTTTTACTCATATTCTGGAAGATGATACTTAGAACAATACTGTGTGTTGAGCTTTATCACTTATGTCACACACAGTGGAGGAGTGGGGCTCAGAGAGTTTGAGTGACTTGCCCAAGAACACACAGAGTGAGAGACAGACTCAGAAACTAAACCCAAGTCTCTGACTCCAAATTTTGCACCATTCATCCTCATTACACTGAGGAAATGGAACTTGACAATTCAGCTTTGAACATCATCTTACCATAGGATTCTGTGTCTGCCTGGAGGCTGTCCCCTGCACACAGCAGACATCCAGAATTCAAAAGGGCCATCTGAGGACATTTCAGCCTTTCATCCAGATTAAAAAAAAATGGAGTCAGAGTTCCCTCTTCGAATGTACTCCTGAATCATTTGGTCTTGGTTTTAATCAGCCTTGCTATTGATGAGGCAGCTTTCGTGGAACCTCTCCTCTGCTCTCTCCTGCTACAGAGCTCAAGACAGTTTTTAAATTTGTATTTCTTTTTAGCCATTGGCACTTAATTACACAGGTCATTAATTCAGTAAGGCTGTCTAGTTTTCATCAAGGACTAGAACGCATAAACGCCGACGGTCGGTATGGATTCTCCCCACTTTGAGAAGACTTACTTCTCTCTGACTCTCCTCCATTGTGGTCTCCCTCTGAATCTGCCGTCCACCCCTCCTCCTTAAGGCTTCAGATGTGCCCAGAGTCAAACACTGACGTGGCCATGACACCGTACTGCTCACTTAGCTGCACGTGACCCTGGGAGGCGTCTATCTTCACTCGTTCTGACTCTCCCTCCAGCTCTCCCAGTCATCTGTCCACCTCTACTCTTCCATGTTGCCCCTACTGTTTCACCCCTTCCTGTTCTGCTGTCAGTCCTCAAGCCTACGTGCTGAGGAGAAAGGAGAAAAGAAGTTAAGAATCTGAAATCTGATGCCCAACCAACCTGTCTAATCCTGTTCCCGGGTATACAGGGGCTGAAAAGCCTGCACCCCAGAGCAAAGAGGGGGAGATGGGGACCCTCTCTTCCTCTTTCATTCTGACATGCCTGTCAACACCCACGGGGTGCCTTGAGGCCAAGAGGGCAAGGCCGTTCCAGATTGTTATTTTCCTTCATATGGTTTCTGGAGGACACTTAACTTTTCTTGGAAAAGGAATGGCCAAAGTGGCATGAGCTAAACAGAACCTTATGTTTTGGGAGGAGAAGAAAGGAAGAACTCAGGCTTCACTGACAAGATTATAATCCTGGACACACCCTCCCTCCGTTAGACAGGTGGCCACGAAACCTCACTTACCCTTATCATCCATTTTATCACTTAAAGCCTAGAGATTACAATGTCCTCACGAAGACTGTGAAGTTGAAAGTTTAGAGATGTGAAGCGCTTTGAAATAATACATACATCACATGATGCAAAGGATAGTTACTCTTCTGGAATGCATCACCTTTGTTGGGGGAGTTCCTTGGGGGGAACAGATCCCCATGGGCTTTCCTCATTGGGTAAACTCTGTGGTGGTTGATTGAAAAAGACCAACTGGTTTTGATTTGTTTGTGCCATGTTGTGTCATCTATTTATATCTGTTTTCAGATGTGAGAATGATCTGTGACCCACTGATCACAGGGTTCATGTGAATGATCTGGCTAACTGAGCAACTTTTTTAAAAATGTGTTTTTATTTTTAAGAACAAGAGACACAGAGCATGAGCAGGGGAGGGGCAGAGAGAGAGAGGCAGACATAGAATCTAAGGTAGTCTCCAGGCTCTGAGCTTTCTGCACTGAGTCCAAAGCTGAGCTTGAAGTCATGGGCTGTGAGATCATGACCTGAGCCAAAGTCGGACGCTTAACTGACTGAGCCACCTATATGCTTCCCAGTGACTATTTTTTTTTAATGCACATTTCTCCCATGTCCATATGCCCAGTCAAGAAGAACATTATTCTTCCACAAAAAAGGCTAATTTTTTCCATCAAGTTGTGTGAGCAGCTGACCTCCCCTGTTAAACCCTCATCTCTTGCTTGCTATTATTTTGTAAATATGTAACATATATCATACAATCAGGGAAGTTTCTGGAACTCTTTCAGCTATTCCCCTTACTTATATTTCACGTCATCATGAGGAGGAGCTCAAGGCAAGCTTTGTTCCTGGAAAGAGGATCCTGTAAACAACCTCTCAATGATCAGTTTGCAGTGAGGTAAATTAAGGAAAGGTTAGGTCACCAGCACTACCTAACTGTAACTGTCACCATCCAGTCCTGATGGGTAAGTTTCATCTACTCCTATTATACTCTTATATATGTAAGTCTCTGGAATCCAACATATTTTAAAATAATAATTCCATTTTCAAAAGAAAAAAAAATCTAAACCACACTATGGGGAGGGATGTGTTTTCCTCATATAAGACCAGATGGGGCATCTCTGAGAAAAATACAGTGCTGCTGGCTTCAATGAAGGGGACTTACTTCTTAGGTAACTTTTGAGTATGTCAGCAGCAGCTTCCTACTGAAGAAGGTGTAATGTAAACTTGAGCACCCACCACCTGCCCAACTCTTGAAACGCATTTCTCTGAGTTTCCAAACACACATAAGATGAGGTCCTTCGTTAGCATCTAATAGAATGCTAAATTTGCTAGGTCTGAGTAAGAAATGAGGGAAGGGCAGAATTCTTGAGGATAGAGTGTGGGGTGCATAGTGGAGGGACTCATGGGAGGATACAGAACACAAGGAAAAGGGTGGGACAGGAGAAGGGGACTCTCCACATGGGAACCCTACTTTCCTGAGTTCTATGATACCTCTTCACCTTGATAAGGTACAAGGAGATAAGGAAAACGAAGTCCTCAGTATTGAGAGGTTCTTGACCCTTCAGTGAAAAAATGTGGACATTCAAGCAGATGGATTGGGGAAGACTAGAGGCAGAGGGTCCCAGGGCAAGAGGGGGATGTCTGCTCTCCCTTACCTTGTGAACTGTTCCAACTGTAGGGACCTGGGGAAGCATCAACCCTCACCTCTGTGGCTCACCAGCTACATCACCTCAGGATAGCAGCAGTTGTGGAGGGACCAGAAGATAAGCAGGAGCTGGATGTAGGGGGAGTTATTAAAACTAATTCTGGGATGGCTCCTTCCCTCCCAATTGCTCAGAAAGGAAAACCCCTGTGAGAATGAGCCAAGAGCCATATACCAAGCAGGTTCTTCATGTATACAATCTCTATGCTCCATCCTTCCTCTCCAGTCCATGTGCTCCACTCATCATCTCTTTTATCCGATTGCACAGCTAATACACAATCAAATGATGCCCAGTAATGTCAATGAGAGCCAAAGCACCTCTAAGTAGGTAGAGAAGAAATTGCAATATAAAGCACACTTAGCTCATCTCAAAATTAAACATAAGCACCTCTTTACACATATTGTGTTAGTTAAACTTTGTTCAGGGGGATAATCAAGAGTAGCCTTTAAATCTCCAAGTATGAAAATGAGGTGTCTTCCTTCCTTCCTTCCTTCCTCCCTTCCTACCTCCCTCTTTCTTCTTTCTTTTTTTCATGTGTTTCTACATGGTTCAGCCAAGATCTGCTAAGATTTGCAACTGCAACCAACACCCTGTCACTTTTCCATGGGTCTCTGAGCTCTGCTGGACTCGTTGGCTGGACTTTTGTGGCTCATCCAAGGGTTTCTTTCCTTCATCTTAGAGGACAGGGCAGGTTGAGCTGGCTGTTGCCAACTTCTTGAAAGCATTCCCAGATAGGAGGGAATATCCCTGCCAGGTGGTTGGAACAGAAAGACTTTCTGGAGAGGAGTTCATGTTGGGTCTAGTTTTCATTACTAATTAAAATCTGTAGGTAATGGGTTACTAATTTGTTAGTTCCTTTTACCATGCTATTGGTTTTTAAGGACTTTGGGGCTAAGGAGGTTCCACTTAGTATAGCTATTGTCTGGTTGGGGTGTAGGGGTCTGGTGATGGTCTCCAGAGTATCTGCCCTTGTTTTTCTCTGACCTAGTATTCCAGGTGACGGAATTCAGAAGAGCCTCTCATTCTGGGTCCTTAACCATTGGAAATCCAAGCCAAGCTGACCCAAGTTTCTCTTAGGTTTAAGCAAAAGAGAAATGCAGCTCATTGAGCAACACTCCCTTCCCAGAGGGAAATTCATAATCCATTACCATCAGCCTGCTTGCCAGTCAGCTTTGCAAGAAGAGCGACCAGTGGTGACTCCTAGTTTTCTAGAACAAGCTAGGGTGGAAAGTCTGAGCACTGGGCTTGGCGTCAGAAGGTTTGAGTTTGAATCTGGATACTGTCATGTGAATCTGGGAAAGTCATTTGAATTTTCCAAAACTCAATTTCTTTATCTATGCAACCAGAGTAACGGTCCCTCCCCCACCGTGTTGCCCATTTCAGAGGGTTGTGGGATGGAAGAACACTAAAATGAAATATTGTTTGTGAAAAGGCAATGGAAAGCATAAAATGCAAAACCTAGCAGATGTGAACATTGCTCAGGGAACGTGAAGCCAGAGCATGTTATAACTTATAAACTTCATCCAAACAGAAGACGCACTACCCCTCAGCTCATTTCCTAACATATTCTCTCATCTGAGGCAACCCTCGGAGGACTTTGCTAGAGATGTTGAATATCGGGTCATGAGAATAACAGATTTGTTCTTGATTTAACACTTCCGCACCTACCTGCCAGACAAAGACAGACTCATGCACTCACGGACTGCTTCCTGGTGGCTCTTTTGGATGACTTCTGATGGACTTGGACATTTCTAGAGCATGTCAGTCTCGTTATTTAATTCTTTGTTTTAGGAGCTTCGTATGCTAGTGTGGTAGCCGGAGTGGCTTCCAATAGCAAGTTTTCCAGAAGCCCATGGCCCCAGCAGTGACTGCTATGGAAACAGAGGCAGATCTCAACAGGCTGATGAGCGGGCAGGTCCAGCACCAGCCACAGGGAAGAACCTCAGGCCAGCTGCCAAGTTTCAGCCAGGAGGGAACATCTCTTCTGGAGTTTATAACCCTGCGAAGGAAGGAGTCAGTAACGAAAAGTTGCACCACGCCCTTAATACCACAACATTACTCATGAACACCTTGCTGTTAATTAACAGCGGTAAATACCACAGTTATTTCATTTTGCTTATTACACTCTCAGGTAACAGCACAGACACCCAGGAGTGGGATGAGGGGTGGTCTGTCTTCACAGAATTCCCGAGGTCCCTCTGACACTGGCACTCCAGCCGTCCCAATGGGTCTCCCATCAAAGGGCCAGACTGAATCCTAGTCCAGCTGCTCACACTCTTGAACCAAATGGAGGGCATATGGCCATGACTCTTCTGGAAAGTTCAAGCTGGAACTTGCTGATTTTTGAATATTCCAGCAAGTGCTTATTTGATAAAAACAAGTCTCCAATCGCCTGTGAGCCTCCCTGCTTCCTGAGAGGGCCTCCTGAATGCTGGGGTAGCTCTGGCCCAGCATTGACATGTGTTCGTACTCACTGCCCACAGCCTGGAAGGTCTGACTCAGGGAGCATTTTTCAACTCTCTACAGCAACTCAGTTTCCCCCATGTAGACGTGTCCCCATCGGACGTTTAAATTTGACAAGGCCTGTAGTTGTCATTTTTCCGTTTATTTTACTTATTTATTTTTTAATCCATGAAACGTGCATGGAGGACTACTTCTTGCCAGATACTGGAGAGATGAAGATGAGTAGGATGGGATCCTGGCCTCCAGGAACTCATGGTCCAGCAAGGTAGACAGACGTGTAACAAGTTCAGCCACATGGTGTTAAATCATACATGCAACAATGGTGGAAGTGGAGGGTGCTCTGGTAATCCCCGGGGAAAGCAGTCATTTTAGGGGTGAGAGATGAAATGAAAACTAAGTTTTGAAGGATGAATAGGAGTGTTCTAGAAAAGTAAGCCTCGTCATTCCAGGGAGAGACAATTACAAGTGTAAAGATCTTAAGGTCGAAGAAAAGGAAAGCAAAACATGTTCCATACAGTGAGAACAAGCACATGATGACTGCTTATCCCAAGTAGGGCTTTTCTCACGGACCTGTCTAGTTTTTTGATTCCTCCTTCCCTTTAGCAGGCACACTAGATTTGCTCTGTGTGCGTTTTCTACCTGTGCTGGCGGGTTTATGCTAACACAGTATACATCCTTCATGGATTCAGTACTGAGCTTCTTTGATGTTTTGTTCCTTCTTCCTCCTCACCTCCAAATATGGGGTTCAATCCCCATTCATCCCAGCTTTATTGCCTCTAAAGGCAATAAGTTCAAATGCATGTCTTTCAAAATTCACCTCGATGCCCACCTTTTAGCTGATGTTGAGGAGCAGGGTTGCAGGAGAAAAGTACATGAGGCTCGTTGCTTTTTCTTCACCTCATAAGCCGTTGCCCCCCATTCACCAACCCCCCATGGAATAATTGTCTAGATCTTCCAGTGGCTCTTGTTCCCATTCTGTGGGTCTCTAGTTACAGCCTTGGCCTCATGTCTCACCTCCATGCTTCATGGGCACAGTGAATGTCCTCCGTGAGGTCAACATGACAAACATGAGAATGGAGAGGGTCCCTGGCACAAGCCTCGAGGGACCATAAAGGTCCAAGAAGTGCTTCTGATTCATTTATTCACTCAACCTTTCTTTCACTCACCTGTTGGACTCCAGGCAAACTGCTAGATGCTATGGTTGCCACACTGGACGGAGCAAATGGTACCTGACTCTATGAAGTGTCTACTCACAGGATCCTGATTGGCGGCCACCAGCCAGGCTCAGATAAGGGCTCTCTGGTACCCAGCCACCTTCTAAGAAGGCACGACACACCCTGGAAAACTACAAGTGCCTTTTGGGAAGGGGTCAATGAGCCACCATTGACCTGGAACAGCCACAGCTTCTAGCAAAGCAGAAGGCAGCCTCTGAACCAGCACACAGATTCTGAGGAGCAGAGCTGCTGGGGAGATGATGCTCCAGAGAGTTTTTGGTGTTTTGGCTCCGAATGGCTTTAGAGTGAATATTTTATTTGCATAAGACGTTTGGAGATCCAATGAGCATCCAGTTCATTCAGGAAGAAAATGTGTTTAAAGTCAGCCCCCTTCCCCTATTGGCCTTGAAATCATAGATGTCTATGTTTTGGAAGGGAGCACATCAAATAAATAATTTGGGTTTTTTTTTAATGAGCAGTTTTATGGCAGACCACCTGACCCAGTGGGGGACTGGGGTTCCGCATGTGTGGAGATCGGCCACCAGCCTCTGTGCCCAAGCTTCTTAGAGTCCCTGTCTCGTCTACCCGCTACTCGGGGCAGGGGTTTCTGTCTGTTTTGCTCACGGCCACACCTCCAGTGCCTAGAACGGTGTCTGCAACATAGTGAGTGCTCAGTAAATTTTTGTGGGCTGAGTGGTTGAATGTTCATTTTGACCCAGACACAACCACCCAGCTGCCAACACCTTGTGAAGAAGGCGAGGTGCTTGTTCTTTTTTGGCTTAATAACAGTCTGCAGGAACTGTTGTCTTTTATAAGCCTGCTTAGCTCATTGTGAAGGCCCAATAAATATTAATTGATGGACAAGAATCTCTGGGGTTTGGCTCCAGCCAGATCCAAGTACTGTTTTTTGAGGAAGTTTATAAGAGCAGGGGAATGTAGGGTGTTATGTTGTGAGTCTGGAGACTCTCAGGACCCCCTCCTCCTTCTCCCATACCCAAAGCCTGAGAGAAGTGGGTGGGGACAGAAGGGAAGCGCCTAATTATATTCATGGGTTATGTAATTACACTTTCAGGTTCCCACTGGTGGTGGGTTTTAAAGAAGCTTTGAGTAATTTTAATTTTGAAATGCTTTGTTTTCCTGGGCTTTGTTTCGCCTATCCTTTGCTCATCATCCTTGATCTTTTCCTGGTGCCTTCCATGGGGAATTATCTGGAGATCAGCAGATATTACGTCACCTTGTTGGGCCCCCCAATGGACTTGATATCCACGCACAACAAAACAGAGATCTGGAGAGACTGACTTGCCAATGGTTTCACAACAGGACCCAAATACCCTGAATGCAGCCCATGCTCTGTCTTTTCAAGTCCCTTTCACTGTCAGACCTCATGATGTACTAAAATAGTGGTTCTCACAGTCTTGTCCCCAGAGCAGCCTCAGCAACAACACCTGGGAACTTGCTAGAAAGGCAGATTTGTGGGTCCCACCCCAGAACTCCCAGAAACTCTAGGGTGGAGCCCAGCAATCTGTGTTTTAACAAGCCCTCCAGGGGATTCTGATGCGTGGTAATGTTTGGAAATCACTGCTCTAGATTCTAGAATCTAGAACAACGATTCCCAGGCCAGGCGACTATGTTACAATGATCAGCTGCCTACCTGCCACCCCAGACCTGCCAAATGAGAATCCCCAAGAGTGTGGCCCAAGCAACAGATTATTGTTGGGTTCTTTTAAACTCCGTAAGCGTTCTAATGATGCACAGTCATGGCCAAGAGCCATTGAACCAGAGGAACATGCTTTGCATTGGACATGTATCAGGGCTATTTCCATGAGCACAACACTACAGGGGAGACAGTGGTAAGAACAGGATTTACACATCCTGCCCAAGAACATAACCAGCTCCTGCACATTGACCATGTTGCGCCCCCGCGCATGACTGCAGCCAGCGACGCTGCCTCTGGATATGCAGAGGCTGTGACTCAGGGAACCGTGAGGGACGGCATCATGACATGGTTTCATGAGGAGCTGAAAGGATTCATGTGACATCTCCATGTGGGGAGAGAAGTCTGTCTGAATCGGTAGCTCCATGGGGCAGAAGACTGGCATAGAGAGAGGGAAACAGAGATGAGAGGTCATTGGCCAGAACTTCAGCCCCGTGTCTGCGGATAGGCAGCTGTGGGTGGCGTTTCTCCTGGTCCTTCCTCATCAGTCAGGCTAGTGACTCTAGTATGTAGCAGATTCACTCAGAGAGCTAATAAAGACTCCAAGGCCCAGGCTTGTAGAAGTAAGAAAGGGCCCAGGCCTTTGCATTTTTATCAAGTTTCCTGGGAATTCTGATATTCGCCAAAATTTAAAGACACTGCTAGGCCACTTTTTTTTGTAAAGAGCCAGATAATTACCATGTGTTCTCTGTTGCAGTTATCCAATTCTGCCATTGTAGCAAGAAAAGCTGCCCTAGACAATATGTTAAGTGAATGAATGTAGCTATGTTTCAATAAAACTTTATTTACAAAATCATGTGGTGGGCCATTTGACTCATGGGCCACAGTTTGCTAACCCCTACTCTAGGCAGTGGATCTTGACTGTGACGGCCTCACATTATGCAGATTGTTCTCTTAATCCTCAGATCGATCTCCTAGGTGTTCAAAATGATTTGATGTCAATCTAGCTGTGTTTGAGGGATGAGACCAGCACAGGGCCCCCCTACTACAATGTCATCTTAACTTCTTATGACCATGACTGCACAATAGAATCACTGTAAGAGGTTTTTTGTTTTCTTCCCTCCCTCCCTATAGCAGATGAGAAAATGAGATTTAAGGAGGTTAAATCCCCAAGATCACGGAGCTGATAAGCTTCATAAAAATGTTAGTTTGTCCCCTGACACCTGCTGGGGTAGGCAGCTTTGGGAATGGCTACCAGTGATCCCTATCTCCTGGCAAGCAGGCCTTGAGCGTGGACTAGACCCAACCACCCACCTCTAACCAGTAGAATACAGCAAAAGCTGATGGGGGTCACAGATGGATGGATAAGCAAAATATGGTCTGTCCATGCAAAGGAATATTATTCAGCCTTAAAAGAGGAAGGGAACTCTGACACCTACTACGACATGGATGCAGCTTGAGGGCATAACGCTAAGTGAGAGTAGCCAGCCGCAAAAGGACAGGTAGTCTATTCCAGTCACGTGGGGCAGCTAACATAGTCAAACAGAGACGGAAGGACAGTGGTGGTTGCTCGGAGGGGTGGGGATGTGTGTCAGGGGAGTGTGGAAATGAGATTATTGTTTAACGGATGAAGAGTTTCAGTTGGGGAAGATGAAGAAGTTCTGGAGATGGATGGGGGTGATGTGACACTATATTATCAAGGCATTTAATACTACTGAGCTGTAGACCGAGAGATAGATGAAGTGGTAAATTTTATGTTGTGTGTATGTTGCCACAATTTAAAAAATGAGGAAAAAAAGGGATGGGGTTTCACTTTCCAGATTAGGCTACAAAAAATCTGGGATTTCCATCTTACTCACTCTCTCATTCTCTCTGTATTAATCAGGGTTTGCTAGAGAAACAACCCACAGAACAGATAGATGATTGATGGTAGATGATTGATTGATAACTTATTGATTGATTTTAAGGAACTGGTTCATGCAATTGCAAAGGTTCAGTGAGTCCAAAATCGGGATGGAGGAAGCCGACAGGTTGAAGCCTCAAGGAAGAGTTCAAGTCTAAAGCCCATCTGCTAGCAGAACATTTTCTTTCTGTGAGCAGGTCAGTCTTCGCTCTGTTAGGGCCTTCCCAGAACTGGACAAAGCCCACCCAGACCACAGACTCTTATCTGCTTGACTCAAAATCCACCCATTTAAATGTTAATCTCACCCTATATACACCGTCACAAAAAACGTTCAGATTAACGTTTGGCCAAATATCTGGACGCCATGGTTTAGCCAGGTTGAGGCATCCAATTAACCATCCCGTTTGGCCTCCCTTGTTGTAAGGGGAACCGATAACTAGGTTGTGAGCCATGTTACAGAGAAGCCCACATGACAAGGAACTGAAGGAGGCTTCAGGCTAGCCGTTTTTGTGGACCTGCGGCCCTCCGGGCAGTGGCCGTGTGAGTGAGCTTAGAAGCAGACCCCAGCCCCCACTCCCTAGGCAAGGCTGGAGATGAGCCCGCTCTGTGAGAGCCAGGGCACCCGGATTCCTGACCTGTGGAAACTCTGAGATAGAAAGCGTTTGTTGTTGCAGCGGCTACATTTTAGGATCACTTGTCGTACAGCAATAGATAGCTCATACATTCGCAGTGCTGCTCAAGCTGGCTCTGAGATTTTTCCCGAATGTTTTGTCTTTTTTTTTTTTTTTTATGCTTTTTATTTATTTTTGAGAGACAGAGAGAGATAGTTGGAGCAGGGGAGGGTCAGAGAGAGAGGGAGACACAGAATCTGAAGCAGGCTCCAGGCTCTGAGCAAGCTGTCAGCACAGAGCCCGACGCGGGGCTCGAACCCACGAACCGTGAGATCATGACCTGAGCCGAAGCCGGACGCTTAACCGACTGAGCCCCCCAGGCGCCCCTGTTTTGTCTTAAATATGGGTGTGTGTCCTGGGTCTCCAGTGTAGACCCATCCAACATTCGAATGATTGACTCAGTGACATTTTCAGTGCTCTCCCTTCCCATCTCCATTCTTACTGTGGACAGTTTTAATCCAGTTCCCAGATGGGGAACTGAGTTTGGAGCAGCCTGTCAGAATTATGGAACCATGTGCCTCCCAGGACGGGGGTTCACATTTACAGCTCTTTAGCCCCGTGGATTGACAATTCCCATGTCAAAAGCCTGGCTTTCCTTCCGTCAAGGCCCTTCGGCAAGGAGGACTTGATCGAATTCCGGATTGAAGCAGAGACTTACTGCATCTGGGGAAGGAATTCATTCTGCTGAGCGCTCAGCAGTGCGGCCCTCACGGTAGGCAGCCCATCCATGTTAATAAATGTCTCACCTACCAGACAGCTTCAATAAGGTGCACCGCCAAGGGGAGGTCACGCTTGCCAGTTTAGTTTTACTAAGACATGGAGGGCCGGTCTGATGAGGCTCTGGAATTTAGCTGTTGTCCTGGAGGAAAGACAGACTGGCAGCAGCTTCCCAAAGACCTGGCCCCCTCCCTTCCCAGACACGCTCTTGTTCTGTTTCCACTCTTAATGTCTAGAAACCACTGGGGTCACATTGCCCTGTGTGTGTGTGTGTGTGTGTGTGTGTGTGTGTCACACATGTGTGTATTATTAGATGTAATATGCATACAGCTTTTCTATTTTTAACAATGCTTCCCTACCAGCTGTCTCATTTGTTGTCCCAATAAACTACAGGGCTTACTGCCCCACTTTACAGGTGGGTATCACTGAGTCTCAGAAGTGACTCGCTTCCCTCAGGTTACACCATCCTTGAGGGTGTCCCTCCCCACCCCCACCCCTGCTCACCACTTGGGGTCCTGACTGCCAGTCCTCCAGGGACTGTGTTCTCTTGTTGGACACAGTGTTCCTTTGCATCATCTTCAAAGGAAATCTTAGGGTTCAGGGGTTCCCAACACTTTCTCAGAGCTTCAGATTTTCGTGAAAGGAAGAGGCAAAACACTCCAAGCCTGTAGCGGGAAATGGAAAGGAAAGCAGAGCAGAATTCAACAGAGAGATTGTAAACATCATTTGGGATCAGGCCCTTCATTTGACAAATGAAGAGACAGAGTCGTGTGTGGGAAGGTGAGTCAGGCAGGTCAAGACTGAACTGTCCTGAACCCCAGCTGTGGCTACAACACTGTCCTTTGACACAGACACAGATGGGGAGGTTTCAGGGGCCCTGAAGGATCTGCATAAGCACCTGTTTCTTCCTGTTCCCTCCTCCCCAAGTGTAGGCTCCTCTGAAACTCAGAGAGCCAGATTTTCTCTGCTTGGCTCACGGTCAGCTTTGTGCTTACTCTGGGACCTGACCTGGATGAACTTCCCTTCCCGGACCGTCCCTCTCTGCTCCCCTCCCTCTGGATTCCCAGAGGCTTCACCTGCCACTCAGGTGTCCTCTTCTTCCCCCGGCCCTCCTCCCCTCCGTCCACTCTGTCCGGCCATGAGTAATGGCGCCTCTTCTTCAAAGAGGGAAAAGATTGATGGCAGAGAAAAAGGCCAGTGATGATTCCCCCTACTCCTCTGGCTCCAGCAGGAAATGTGCCTATTGCGTGTGGGTTTTTTGAAGTGGCCACATCTCCCCTTTCCAGATAACACCTGGTAGAGACTCGCCCACCCACGGTCCTGTGTTTCCTCTCTGTAGCCAGTTCCAGGGCCAGATTCTCCGAGGTGGGTGTGCAGATAGGACCACCAGTGGGGAGCAAAGGCCACTTTTTCAGACGGAGAGAGATCTAGGCAACCACGCACACATCCTCTGGTTTTCCAATCCCGCCTGAATTTCTGAGAGCATGTCAGCGGGAGAGATCTGACTTTTTTTTTGTTTTCAATTACAGGTCAAATCCTGCTCCGAGAAAATGGAATATTTCTGCACCATGACAACATCCCTCTGGGTATTTTTCCTGATGTGATCACCACCACCTGAAGTGAGTATTGCCAAATAAGATACAGGATCCCCAGGTAAATTCGATTTCCAGATGAACAGCCAGTATTTTTTTAGTGTAAGTATATCCCAAATATGACATGGGACATACTTATGCTAAAAAATGCATTCCTTGCTCTCCTGGTTGCTAAATCTGACAGCCCTACCTGAAGGGCTTTCTTGTCTCTCTTTGGTCTAAGTTCTACAGATGAATTTAAAAGCACTTGGGGCAACAGAGTCCCTGAGGTCAGGAACTGGGCATCCTTCTTTGTATTTTCTCCTTTGCTATGACCCCCAGGGCCCTGCTCCTGCCTGTGTGCACTAGCGTGGTCAGGTTGATGGCATTGCCTGGAGGCAAAAGGGTGAAGAACAGTGATTCTCAACTGGGGGTGATTTTGTCCCCAGGGGACACTTGGCAATGGCTACAGATATTTTCTGATTGTCACCACTGGGTGAGGGATGCTATTGGCATCTTGTGGGTAAAGCCAGGGATGTGGCTAAACACGCTGCAGCGCGCGCACACACAGAATCACACGTGTGCACGCGCACCAGTGATCTGGTCCCAAATGTACGTAGTGCTGTGGTTGAGAAATGCCAACGTGAAGGAGAAACCAGTTTTAAAATAAAGGGCTTGAGTAAGTTCTACGCCCAACATAGGGCTTGAACTCACGACCCTGAGATCAGAGTCGCACGCTCTCCTTAAAAGAAAATAATAATGGGGGCGCCTGGTTGGCTCCATCGGTTAAGTGTCCGACTCTTTGATTTCGGCTCAGGTCATGATCTCACAGTTTCTTGAGATCAAGCCCTGCATGGGCTCCATGCTGACTGCAAAGCCTGCTGGGGTTCTCTCTCTTTCCATCTCTCTCTCCCCTCCCATGTGCTGTCTCTCTCCAAAGAAATAAATAAATAAACATAAAATTTTTAAATACTAATAAAATAAAGGGCTTGAGGCTTAAATATAAACCTTCAGCCTAAAAATAACCTTGGGCACCGTCATCAGGAATCAGAGGTAGCCTGGGGCTTGTAATCCCTCCTCCTCCTCCACTCAGAGCCCTGAGGCTGCAAGACTCTGCCTCTGATTTCCCCTTCAAGGCTACCCTGGGTTAATGTTAACCATCTCTCGGGCACAGAACAATGCTGGGGGAGGGGCAGTCTACACAGTGTGGGGCTGAGCCCTCTTCTCCAGCTTCCTGCTCTTCTGGCCACCATCCTCTGACGCGAGCCATTTAAGACTCTGCTATGATTCTGCCTGCAATACCTTTCTGATGTGCCAGGGAAGGTTCTTTATGCCTGGCTGGAGACCGAAGGTGAGAGGTCCTCTTGCTTGCTGCCCAGTGGGAAACTGGAGAGGCCCGAAGAGGCACAAATGTCAAGCCTGCCCTGCCTCGGAGCCCACCTCTCCCTGAGTCCCGAACACCAGAGTCCCCGGGCAGGACACTCCCAGGGTCAGGATTCATTCTGGACTGGAAGTTACCCAGCCCAGAAGACACACTCCCCTTCCACAGATTAAATTAATTCTCAGCAGCTTCTAGTTCAGGGAGGTTCCCAAGGTCAGCTCTCCTACAAGCCTGTTCATCCCTGTAGCCCTCAGCAGAGATGACCAAGGTCTGAGCCCTCACACTCAGCAGCTCGCTAGCCTGCCAAGGCTGGGGATGCTGAACGCCCCCCCCCCCCACCTGCTTCTCTAAGAGCATATGGTGTGTGAGAGCAAAATCCAGCCCTTTCTTTAGAATGCAAAACAACAAGAAACATAAAAACAAAACAAAACAAACAAAAAAAGGAAAAACCAAACACCAAACACATCCTAAGATAAGGACAAAACAAGTGACAAAAATAAGTAACCCCAAAAGCAGAGAACTTTGCTTTTTCAGTAAACTCCTATGATATATAACTTTGAACTTGGTTTTGGGACTAGTAGAGGGAGGCAATGTTCTCATCGTACAGATTAGATTTCCCACAGCCTCCTGCTTCTTCACCTGTGGCTGGACAAACGAAACGTTTTATTTTATGTGACGTGTGACGTTCCCCTCTACCAAGCGCATGAGCCCGTGGCCGCCTGTTGGATTTCAGCAGTGAAACTCGGAGCAGCCCGCGCCCCTCCTTCCTCTGACCCTTTCTCCGTCTACCCCTCACTCTGCTCCCCCCACCACATCCCCCCACTCCACCCTTGCCAAAAGATTTATAGAGCAGAGTGGCTTCAGAACAAATGAGCAGACATTAGGCTGATGTGCTCTGCATACTAATGACAAGATACTGCTTCTGTACCCAGGGGCAAAGCCAGGTCAGGCCAGTTTAACCATAAACTTTATTTATGGGCTTATAACCCTGCAGTGGTTCAGCCCAATCTTGGGACTGAGCTCTGGCTCTCTCTATAGATTCATACATACCTCTTCGAACAAATTTGGGGGATGGGGAAACAGTGCAGTGTCTCTTCCTTCGTGATCCCCTGGGCAGCTCCAATACAAAGTTTAAACCAAAGGGAAACATGAGTTCGACCCCCACCCCCGCCCCAAAAAGTAGCGGTAATAATAGTACCAACAACAGTGATCAGTGATACTAATACTAATGCTTATCATAAAATAATAACTTCTCTCTCAGAGCTCCTGGAGGAAGAATCGACTCTATTTCTTGTAAGTTTTTTCACAAGTTAGTGTTTAGAGTGACTCATCTTGAATCCTGAATCACTGACGGGACCAATCGCCTGCTTGGCTTTGAAATGACTCAAGACCCTTCCTTCCTGCTGAGGATATTCTGAGTTTGACGGCCGTTCATGCATCAGCAGGCTGGTCCCTCCGATCCAGAGGGTGTGAGGCTCTGAGCTCAGGGACGGCTCTCTGTCCCGTCCTCCGCCCTCACCAGGCCCCTCCTGCATTCTGCTCCAGGGTTCTGACCATGTCGGCCCGAGTTCTGTTGTTACTACTGCATTAGTGCAGCGTAAGAAAGTGGCCAGGGTCATAGGCATAGTGCCCACTGAAATCTGTCAAGCTTACCTGCTTGGTGTCGCTGCATGGACTTGGTTCCAGGAGAGAGATGCAGAAAGTCTCCATCAGTAAAGATGTATTGGTCACTTGCTCTGTGCATGGTCCTGTGCTTGGTGTCAGGGACACCACAGTAAACTAGACGTAATAAGCCCCTTCCTGCACTGAGCCCAGCGGATGCAGACAAGCCCATGCCCACTGCTGAGACCACATTTCAGAGCAGTTTGCTGGTCCTCTTCTGGTTTCTGGACCATTATTTGTAAATCATGTCTGCCCTTTGAATTAGCAGGTGAGCAGTATTGGATGGATGGCTGTATGTCAGCCTCAGGATCCTGGGGGCTTGGGCATAATCCCTGCCCATCCTCAGAGTGGCTAATTCATTTCAGCCACTTGAACTTCAGCCTGACTTTCAGAAAATATGCAGGACACTGTGAGTAAAAAGCTGGAAGAGTCCGTGAACACCTGTGGCCTTCAAGTAAAGCTTAGGAAACACATGGTCACGCTCTGGGACTCCTGCTTCTCTCTTACTGGAGTCCACCTGTCAGCTCTGCTTCCTGTGAGGTGGGAAGTTGGATGAGACCATTCCTTGAGATTTGCTCACACCAAAATATTCCTCTCTGGGGAAGGACCCCGGCCAGCCTATGGTGAAATGCCAAAAACTGCTCCATCAATACAAGCTCTTGTTCCGAATGGCTTGGGTGCTCAGCTGCTGCTTAGTGTTGAAGGAAGTTAGTGAAAGATTTTCCACTGGTTCTTTTAGGGAGTCTTCCCTCATTTCCATCCCCCTCTTCCTTGTTTACCCCCTGGAAGTGGTAGATGTCTCTTTGTTTGGAAGACACTAGAGGGCCACAGGATGCGGGAGGATGAGAATAGGGTGGCTGATTTGTGTGCACCTTGGGGATGGGTGGGGCAGGGGTTGGGGCCATAGGGCTTTGGAGTTGACCCAGACTCACTCTTCTCATGCTAAGAGATCCATGGACGATGGCCTGGCCACTGCATTGGGAATATGTCGGCTGAACCTACATGCTTCCAGTACTGAAGGAAACAGAGCAGCTAGGCTGGGAGGGGACAGAGTTTGCAGATGCTCCACAAGCAAAAGGTGGACTGGACCATCTCTGGTTCTTGGAAGGGGAGCCACTTCATTTTGCTGGTCACAGAAGAAGGAAATGACCAAGCACCTCTGGGAGAGGCCATCTCATTTTGAAGCCCCAGGAGGGGAAAAGGAGACTCTAATCATTGAATACCCAGTGCCCTGGGGATGGCAGATTTCACATGGACAGAGACAGAAGATTAGTGCATGAAAGCTTTGGGGACATGTGTGTAGTGGAAGGAGCTGTAGGCTACCAGACAGTCCTTGGCTTACTAGCTGTATAAGCTTGGACAAATCATCTTACTTATCTGAACCTCAGAATACAAAGATTTAAGATGGGTACAGTGGTAATTCTTGTGCTAGACACCGTGTAAGGTAGATGTATTTGTAAAGTCTATATAAACTGTAAAGTACTATAAAAATGTTTTCGGTTGTTTCGATGACTACTTGGACAATGGAAATCAGACTGTTGAAGATTTGTTGTATACATGCATAAACAAACACCTGGAGAGCTGGGAGTCCACCCTGTTTAATTACACTGGGCCAATGCCTAGATATATAAATCTATGTAGTAATGATCACTTGTCTAAATGTGCTTTTTAATGGATTCATTGACTCTCCATGTGGGGGTAGCTATACATGCACGCTAGACTCCCCAGAAAAGCATGAGGTTCCTGTGGGCAGGAAGCAGATCTTTTCCTTTGCAGAAGCTCCTTCAGTGTGTGCTATGAAGGGCTGTGCTCTCAGTTGGACGTCACTCCTTTGTTTGACCAATCAGTTGATGAACAAACTAGGAATAGGTATGGGCTTTCATGGACATAGAAATATGCTTGCTAGTTTCTTCACGTCTATGACATGCTTGTGAGATCCCTGGAGTTGGCATCTATAGATATTGGCTGTATGACAGCAGGAAGCTATACAACATATTGTGCTCTTTGCTGGGATTTGCACTGAATGTGGCTGCAAGGTAATATGTGGATCAAGATTCCTTTGCACGTCCTCCCCTAGTTAGTTTTCGTTCTGCTACTTCAAAACGAAGCGACCTTGAAGGAGTCACTTTGCTCTTTGATTCTTAGTTTGCTGATCTTTAAAATTGGAATACTAAGGCTACCTTCCAACTGTTGTTTGGTTTGGAAATAGTATGTGTAAAGGCCCTAGCATGGTGCCTGGAACATGGTGATGTTTAACAGACATTCTTCTGCCTATTGCTTTAGTACTGATAGAGACACAATTCAAGACTACATTTCCTAAGTGCAGAAACCAGTGTTCATGTTATCTGTTTGCTTCCCTGGAAGACAAAGGGCTGTCCTTTTCATATATCTGCTGCTAGTTACATAGCTCATGCATCTGTTCCATTGATCTCTGTTTTTATAGCTCCTGAGGATATTACTTCTGCACTTCAGCAGTCCCCAGATAAACCACTTGAGGATTCTTTTGTCACACATCATCCATTCCTTTATTTCATTCACCCATCAAACATTTATTAAGAACTTCCTGTGTTTCCAGTGCTCTGATGGGCATTGAGTTGCTGCTAGGCCAAGAGCACTGAGTTCAGAACATAAACATAAATTCTATAAATAATCTACTTCTAAACCTGCCCACAAAACATTGATAAGAAAGAAGGTTCCCATTGATCCTCCATTCACTACCTCTAAGGGAGAATTTTTAACCCAATGCTGACGTTAAAGACACCTTTATTCCTTTTTAGATGCTCTCTTCTTTCCCAAAGCCAACAAAGACAAAGAGCTCAAAGAAAGCAGAGTTGAAAGAAAGAAGCTCAGCAGTGTAAGCTCTGCATCAGGGATCAGAAAACTTTTTCTGTAACAGGCCAGACAGTAAGTATTTAGGCTTTGTGAATTGTAGTTTCTGTTGTAGCTTCTCATGTCTGACATTATAGCATAAAAGCCACCACAGGCAATACATAAATGAATAGGCATGGCTATGAACCAATGTAATATTACTTATGAAAACAGGCAGGAAAATGAAAAATGCTGGTGGGAAAAAAATCAAAGATTTAAATAAATGAAGAGATATACCATGCTCATGGATTAAAAGACTCCATATTGTTAAAATGTCAGTTCTTCCTAACATGTTCTGTAGATTCACCACCATTCCAATCAAAATCTCAGCAGGCTATTTTGTAGATATTGATAAACTGAATCTAAAGTTTATATGAAAAGACAAAGGACCTTGATTAGGCAAACCATTACCGAAGAAGAAGAGCACAGTTGGAGGATTCACACTATCAGATTTCAAGGCTTACTAAAAGGCTAGTCATCACAGCTTTGTGGTATTTGAAGACTAGGACAATAGATCAATGGAACAGAATAGAGAGCTGAGAAAAAGACTCAGTGAAATGTAGTCAGCTGATCTATGACAAGAGGGCAATGCCAATTCAGTGGAGAAAGGATAGTGTTTTCAACAAATGGTGTCAGAACAGTAGATATCTTTATACAAAACTGAAGAAGAACCTAAGATCTGTATCATATACCTTACACAAAAATTAAGTCTTGAGGAGTGCCTAGGTGGCTCAGTCAGTTAAGTGTCTTGGTTTGGGCTCAGGTCATGATCTCATGGTTCGTGAGTTCGAGCCCTGTATCAGACTACACTGGCAGTGCAGAGCCTACTTGTGATCTTGTCTCTCCCTCTCTCTCTGTCCTTCTCTGCCTCTTTCTTTTTCTCTGAAAATAAATAGATAAACTTAAAAAAATTAAGTATTGAAGAAAACATAGAAGAAAATCTACCTGATCTTGGCTTTGGTGATAAATTTCTAGATGAATCATCAATACCACAATCCATGAAAGCAAAGAATTGATCAAATTATTAAAATTGAGAACTTCAGCTTTGCAAAAGACATTGTTAAGAGAATAAAAAGATAAACCAAATACTGAAGGAAAATATTTGCAAAACACACACCTAATAAAGGACTAGTCTAAAAATATACAAAGAACTCTTAAAACCAGCAATAAGAAAACAACCCAATTAATGAGTAAAAGAAATGAAAGAACTTCATCAAATAAGGCATATAGATAGGAACTCAACACATAAAAATAAATTCAATGTGTCATTAAAGAATTAAAAATTAAAACAATAAAAATTTTCTTCATGTCTATTAAAATAACTAAAGTCCCAAAACTGAGGGTGCCTGGGTAGCTCAGTCAGTTGAGCGTCCAACTTCAGCTCAGGTCATAATCTCCCCATTCATGGTTTCAAGCCCCATGTCAGGCTCTGTGCTGACAGCTCAGAGACTGGAGCCTGCTTCAGATTCTGTGTCTCCCTCTGTCTCTGCCCCTGCTCCACCCATGTTCTGTCTCTCTTTCTCTCAAAAATAAAAATAAACATTAAAAAATTTATTTAAAACATAAAACAGAATCCAAAAACTGACAGTACCAACTTTTGGCAAGGATAAAGGTCAATCAGTAGGGACTATCATTTGTTCCTGGTGGAGTTACAAAATGATACAGCCTCTTTGGAAGACAATTTGGTAGCTGCTGATAAAACGAAACATAGTCTTACCCTACAGTTCAGGCTATCCCACTTCCAAGGTATTTGCCCAACTGGGTTTGGAAAACTTACGTCTACATAGAAATCTGTCTGTGCATTGCAGTTTTATTCATAATTGTCCCCAACTGGAAACAACCAAGAAGTTCTTTATAGGCAAATGGATAAGTAAACTATGGTATATTCATACAATGGAATATTATTTAGCAATAAAAAGAAATGAACCGGCAAGTCATCAAAAGACTTGATCAAAAGCATATTAAGTGAAAGAAGACAGTCTGAAGAAGCTAAAAAAGTATAAGATTTCAATTATGTGACATTCTGGAAAAGGCAAAACTATAAACATGATAAGCAGATGAGCACTTCCCAGGAGTTCAGGGGGAAAGACAGTTGAAAAAGTAGAACACTGGGAATTGTTTAGGGTGGTGAAACTGTTCTGTAAGATACTGTACAAGACATTAAACATTTATCAGAATCCATAGAATGTTATATAAATTAATATTATATATATCCCAAAGTATAAAATAAATACCCATGAATTCATGACATAAATAAGCAATCAGATGAATAAATGGAGGAGAACAGGCAAATGTCTTGTGCAGATTTCCAAATAACTTCTTTCTTACTTTCTTTCTTTCTTTCTTTCTTTCTTTCTTTCTTTCTTTCTTTCTTTCTTTCTTCCTTCCTTCCTTCCTTCCTTCCTTCCTTCCTTCCTTCCTTCCTTCCTTTCTATCTTTCTTTCTTTCTTTCTTTCTTTCTTTCTTTCTTTCTTTCTTTCTTTCTTTCTTTCTTTCTTTCTTTCTGAGAAAGACAGAGAGAGAGAACCAGCAGAGGAAGGGCAGAAAGAGAGGGGGACAGAGGATCTGAAGCAGGCTCTGCACAGACAGCAGAGAGCCCCATGTGGGGCTCAAACTCACGAACCATGAGATCATGACCCGAGCTAAATGCAGATGTTTAACTGACTGAGCCACCCAGGTGCCCCGAAATAACTTCTGTATCTACTCCGTCTTAGATGTGAGTCGTGCTTAATGATTTTCTTCCAAAAAGTACAGTATGGAAAGGGAGGAGGAAAAGAGCATCACACTGGACACAGTGGCAAATCCTGCCTCAGCTGGGTGAGCCTGATTAACATCGACAATGAGTGATGAATCTTGTTGACTGCATGTACCCTTGATGTAATATGGTGAGAAAAGCACTTTACAGCAGTGGACTTCCTCTCCAAAACATACTGTCCCAGTCTAACCAATAAGAAAAAATATATATCAAACAAATCCCAACTAAGGGTCATTCAACAAAATTCTGGACCAGTGTCCCTTAAAACTATCAAGGTCACCAAAAACAAAGTTAATCTGAGAAATTATCACAGCCAAGAGGAGTCTAAGGAGACATGATGGCTGAATATAGTATGAGATCCTAGACAGGATCCTGGATCGGAAAAAGGACATTAGGGGAAACAGAGGATATTTGAAGCGTGGCCTTAAGTTAATAACGATTTACCAATACTTGTCCGTTAACTATGACAAATGTCCATGCTGTTGCAAGATGTTAATAATAGGGGAATAACTGAGTGTAGGACATACAAGGAGTTTCTGAGCTATGCTCTCAATAATTTCAAAAGTCTAAAATTAATTCCTAAATTAAAGTTTATTAAAAAAAAAAAAAGAGAGAGAGAAATGCAGGGGACAGGCTGGATTTTGTCCATAGGTTGCAGTTTGCTGACTCTTGCCCTCGAGAAATGTTTTTAAACCTGACTACTCATTAGCATCACTAGAGGAACTTTTTAAGAATGTTATTTCTTTCGATAGGTAATTTAGATAATCCAGAAATTAAGACAGTATCTGAAGTCTCTGTACAACCCACATCCCCAAACACTTGTCACCCTTTGCTCCTTACAGTCACCACTTTCACTATTTTCTTGCTACTCTTCCAGTCTTCCTTTATGAAAATACAAACAATATGAAAGCATATTCTAGATTTTTTCCCCCTTCCTATAGTAACTACTCTGTTGCTTTTTCTTCCTCTGTATATACCCCAGACATTTTTCAATATCCGTGCAATTGGAGAGATCTTTCTTTCTTTCTTTTCTAAAATGTTTCTAATGCTTATTTATTTTGTGAAAGACAGAGACAGACCAAGCATGAGAGGGGGAGGGGCAGAGAGCAAGGGAAACACAGAATCAGAAGCAGGCTTCAGGCTCTGAGTGGTCAGCACAGAGCCTGACTCAGGGCTTGAACTCAAGAGCTGTGAGATCATGACCGGAGCCGAAATCAGATGCTTAACTGACTGAGTCACCCAGGCGCCCTCCTTCGTTTTTAACGAAGTCATAGTATTCTAGGTTGTGATTGTACCAGACCCTATTTAATGCCTCTCTTCTAGATAAACATTTGGCTTGTCTCCAATCTTTGCTCTTACAAATTATGCGGCGTGAATAATCTTGTACAGATGGAAGTATAAGCTTGTGGAGGAATTTCTTGGATGCCTACAGCCCACTTTAAACAATTAAATGAGAAATTCTGGGGGGAGGTCCTGGCCATCCTCGTTTTTTCAGAGTCCTCCAGGTAATCCTAATATGTAGCCAAGAATAAGCTGATCACACACATCCTTTAAAGTAAGGGGGGCAGCAGGGGACACTTTCAGCAGATTCCCTGTGGGACAATGGTTCTCAAGCCTGGCTACCTATCAGAATCATTGAAGAGCTATTTAAAAATACCCACATACGAGGCTCATCCCAGAAAAAAAGAGAATCATCATCAATGGGGGTAGAGACCCAGGACAACTTTGTAAAGCTTCCTCTGTGAATCTAATGCACGGTCAGGGTTAAAACCCACCACGTGGGGGGAAATGCACCTTGTTAAGAAAAAGGAGTTGTTTTGCACTCAGACTGCTCTCTACCTGTGCTTCTTGGCTAAGCTCTTCTGCTCACTTTCCATCCGTCCATTCCCCTCCTTGGCCTCGTCTCAGAAAGTCATTTGGAGGTAGTTACAGTACAGGGGATGAACGGCCTGTCATGGTGAGTGCCCCCGTTGCAAGGGTGGGGTAGTAGACTCGTCCAGCCCCCGGGTAGCATGAACATGAACGAGACGCCTGCTGCCGGAGAACCGCTCCGCTGGCCATCCGTGAGCTTCCAGATTAATATTTTGCCAGCCCTTGATGGACTTTTGTTTCCTTCCGGCAGCCTCTCTTTCCCATCTGTAGAACTGTGGTGAGTGATGAGGACGTTGGTGTATAAACTGAAACTTCTCTTTCCTCATCTTTACTCCATTTCAGTGATTTGGCTTGAAATCCAAGGCATGACATACTTTGGGCATTGCTCCTCACTGTGTCATGGAGAAGGACATATTTTCAAAAGGGAAACAAGGAACTATCCCTTAATAATTGAAATGTGTTGAGTGCTTACTCATAAAACCCTTGCCCCAAATGTATGCTATTTTATCATTCTCCTTTTACAGTGGGAAACTGAGGCCCAGGGAGGTTAAGAAATTTGTTCAAAGTGACACAGCAGTTTCAACACAAACCGATCTCAAAACCAGGGGTCCGTGGCTCCCAAACCCAAGCTCTATGCCATGCCACCTTCTCCCAACAGGAGCTGAGAATTTTCTCCTCGTTTCTGTGAGCTACTTTAAGCCTACAGTCTATTCTTGACAGTTGCAATCTTTGATGGAACCCAAAATGTTGGCCTCCACCTTGGGGAGAAATAAAAGGAGTTGGGGTGCCTGGGTGGCTCAGTCGGTTAAGTGTCCGACTCTTGATTTCAGCTCAGGTCATGATCTCATGGTTTTGTGAGATCCAGGTCTGCTTTGCGCTCCCCACTGAGCATGACACAAACTTCAGATTCTTTGTCTCCCTCTCTCTGCCCCTTTATTGCTCTCTCTCTCTCTCAAAATAAATAAATGAACTTTAAGAAAAACAAAAAGGAGTCATTTACACTCTCTGCCATTATTCCAGGGTGAACTATTTTCAGGAGACAAAAAGGACTGCTTTTCATCTCCAATAGAGTCCTAGCGATTTTTCATGGCATTGCACCCAAAAGTTCTCTGTAAAGGTCCTCATAAAACACTGCAGGTACCACCTGTTACAGCACTGTTACCGTAACCTTTATAGTTACCAGGTGCAAAGAAGTGTTACCCCCATTGCCTCATTTAATCTTCATTCCACCCTATTGAATAAACAAACTGGGCTCTAAGAACTTAAATAACTTGTCCAACCTCACGTCACTGGGAAGTGGTATGGCCAGGTTCAAATATAAGTCTCATTTGACACCAACACCTGTGCCCAGCCCAGCGTGTTTTTTAGGAGACGTTCTTTTCACTCATAGTGCACCTTGCATCCTTCCCCCTTCCTACCCGTAAGGACATTCAAAAGTTTTAAGTCTCTTTCTATTTCTTCTCCTACCCAAGCCAGAACGCACTGGACCACAGTGGATAGACTGATAGATAGCTAAGCCCCATCTTCCCCAATCAGAGCCGGAAGAATCCGGGACCTCAGAATTGGGGCAAGGGGTTGGAGTGAGAACCCAAGGGTTAATATTGCTATAGTGGGAAAGTTATCTGCTTTGTTGTACAACACAGCTTCCCAGCACTACAGAAGGGGCTATTAGCATGCAAATGTACTTTGCCTCTTGCTTTTTAATGTTTTACTTCTCTTAATTGCTGAAACCGGTTGTAATTTCTGAGCACTGCTGGCTTCAGGGAAGCAGTTTCCTCTAAAGGGATCCATCATTGCACCTGGAAACATTTTTGAATTCTAATTTTATTAGCCAGTTGGGTGAGGCATGTTCTCTCTCTCTCTTTTTTTTTTTTTTTCCTCAAAAGGTGGAGGGGAGTCCAAGTTGAAGTTAGAAACCTTGTGTTGCCTTCGTTTAGTTTAGTGCTTGGTTTCTCCTGAATTCCTTGGTTTCGATATTTGACATCTGATATTTGATGAAGATAAGAGAGAGCTTATTAAAGATTTCGGGTTATCAGACTTTGCAATGAGGAATAGTTCTGAATGCTACTTGGACCGGAGCATTGTCTGGCCTCTCAGAGGCGTTTTCTGGATGAGTACATTACTTCTGGGGGTGCTCCCCGAAACTATTCCCCATGAAGTAGGAACAGCCGAGCCTCTGTCACGCAAAGACCCGTGTTAGACCAAGCAGGACACCCTCAGCCAGTTTCAGGAATAATTGCCTCTCTCTCCCCATCCACACAAACATCCCAACGGGGCTTTTTGGGGAGACTCTGAAACCGAGCGTGGGCTCCACAGAACCATGCACTCTGGTAGACCTTCCGCAGATGCCACTGTTGGTCAAGCCATTGCATCCTGGAAGTGTCTTACTAGGCAACTCTTGGAGGTCACTAGCCTGACCTGGCATTTCGTTACGGTTGAAAGGCAGCCATGTGGAGGCGGCAACCTCAGGAGAGGTAATCCCTGGATCATGCCAATCCAAGACCACTGTCTGCAGAGGTGGGTACGGGAGAGAAGGTGAGAACCGGGG
Organism: Suricata suricatta; assembly: GCF_006229205.1. Taxonomy (NCBI): domain Eukaryota; kingdom Metazoa; phylum Chordata; class Mammalia; order Carnivora; family Herpestidae; genus Suricata; species Suricata suricatta. Next base: position 50,472,454 of record NC_043716.1, on the reverse strand, counting down.
AAATGGCATCACAGGTGGGGAAGGAAGCAGTTCCCACCGTAACCCAATCAGTGCCTCATGCGATAAAAACACGGATTTACCCCTGCAGAATCTGTGCTGTCATATGTACATCTTCTTGCCCTGTACCGTGTAGAAAGGATCACTGGGGTCTTTTAGGGGCAGCTCTTTATCCACCGCTTGGTTATTTAACTTGCAACTGAATTCCAAGCTTCTGGGAATGCCAAGTGCAATGAGAAATGATGGAGATGGACACGATCTGGTGTCTTGTTGAAGGAAAGGGTGGTAGACCCACACCCTCAAAGGCTGGGGCAAGCCTGCAGGGTGCTCATTTGCTTGTCTTCCCCGGGCACCCTTCTCTGGACCCCATGAAGCCCTCCCTGCCCTGTGTGTTGGTAAACGCACAGAAGAGAAAAACCACAACAGAAAACGGATCACCGGCTTGCTGTTTGATTTATGTGTGGACACATTTTCGGGCACTGCAGTGTCTGAATGGGCTGAAGTTAAAGCAAACAAAGGTTGTGGCAGAGCTGAGTTCTGGAAGAAGCTCTGGAAGAAACCAAAGAGAAGACAAGAGGCGTGTGCCCCAAGGTCAAGGAGGCCAGAAGACCACAGGGGAGTAAAGTGACATTAGTCCACTGTATCAAAGCTCACCTTTTGCTGTATCTCTTTAGTGGCAGTGGGGAGGAGGAAGTCTGTCTTCTTTCTGAGCACCTGGTTGGAGCAGGCACTTTCCATTCACTGAGGCTGCTTAAGGATCGGTGGTACTAAGTTTTGTCTCCTTCTGGCATTCAAAAGAAACTGAGGTTCAGAGAGGCCCACCAATGCTCGAAGGCACATGACCACCACCCTGCCCCCGAGAGACTGGCAGACCCAGGACTCACACCAGTGCTCCCAGATTCCAAGACGTTCCCCTCCACAGAACCGCCCACCGCCAGGCCCTGCCGGAATCTTCCATTTACCCTGGCAGAGCCTCAGAGTAGACGTGGCAGTGGGGAGGGCTCCCGAGAAGGTGGACTTAGTCATAAGTGGCCTCGCTCTGTCCCCAGCTGCCCACCAGCGCTTCCCCTCCCCAACGATTTCACCTTGTCTCCTTTGGAGAAAACATGACTTTAGCCATTGATGGCACTCTGAGGCCAACAATACACCCATTGCAAGCACACCCCATCCTTTACCCCAGAACAATCTTTAGGGCTGGCAGTCCCCTCCTACCTCCTAGCCCCCCACCCCACCTGCCTTGACTTTCCTTAGTGGGGAGAACTCTCTGCATGACAATGTCTGGTCCCCCCTGCCCCGAGCTGCCCTTTTGCTCTTAGCACCTAATGAAAATGTAACCGTATTTAACCCCCCACAGTCCCAGATTAGCAGGAGAGAGCCCAAGTGGGTTTAATTCCTTTGTATGATAAGCATCCCGCTCTCCATTTGGACGGTCCAGCCCCTTCTCCCTGGAGAGGACGCAGAGCCGTGTAGGGCTAGCTCGGACCTCTCAGCTGTCCGGGCACAATGGGGAAAGTATCTTTTGTGGCATTAACGGCTTTGGGGAGGGGAGAGGGGAGGGTACGGGCTGGTGGGGAGGGGTGCAGTTGAAGAGGAGGAGAACAATGTGTGAGAAGCTGAGGCTGTGGGTTTCCCACACGGACCAATATGTCCCCCCCACCCCCCTCTGGGAGAGACAGATCTGCAGCGACCAGCCCACAGCTGATCCCGCCTTGATTGGCTTTTTTTTCCCATTGTGCTCTCTAGGGACGAAAATCCTTTTGTGGCGTGAAAAGAGAGGCGTTCCTGCAGTCCCCTCCCTCGAACTGATTGGCTATGTCACAAGATGGCCAAATCCACCCGGATTAATGTGCGGCCGACCCCGGCCCAGAGTGAGGATGTCTGAGTCCGCCCCTTCGGGCCAGCATGTCTGCTGCCCTGGGAGCAGGGAAGGGGGACCCGGAGGGGCAGGCCACCACCTTCTTCATATTTATTATTCTCCCCACCCCCCAAGCCCCGCGGGGATGTTTATTCATGGGCCACATCTGCTGGCTGGCAGGCGACACGTCTCTTGTTAGAATGCCTGTAGTCCCCAAGGAGCCAGGAAAATGGGGCACATTCCTTAGGACCCGCCTCTTCACTTTGCTCACATCGCCCTTTGGCTTTCCAGCCCACCTGTAGACTTGGGTCTCCCCACTGCTCAGCAGCCAGCCTTGCCGTGCCCCCAAGCCCTCACCTGGAGATTCTGGGTTCCCTTAGCTGCCTCCTATGCTCCGAGCTGGATCAGAAGGAGAACGCCTTCTCTCTCTGCCCTCTGCCCCTCTCTTGCTTCCACCTGAATCTCATTTCTCCGTGTGACTTCTTGTAGGAATGAATCCCAAGCCTTTAAAACCAGCTCAGAATTTTGTCTCGCTGCCTCTCTTGATCTGAAGAACACTTGTCTTTCTCTGGCTTCTTATATATACATGGTAAAGCCTTGGTGTACGAGCATAATTTGGTCCAGAAACATCCTTGTCATCCAAAGCGCTTGTATATCAAAGTGAATTTCCCCATAAGAAAAAATGGAAACTCAGGTGATTCATTCTACAACCTCAAAATATTCATATAAAACGATTACAATACTGTAATATAATGCAAAATAAGAAAGAAAAATAAATTAACCTGCACTTACCTTTGCCAGCCTTCGTGGCCAGTGTGAGGGAGACCAGAGAGAGGAGGGATGCTGTGTAGGACACGTTCACTATCACTGATGGGATCGCTGTTACCTGATGGCTCAGTGGAATCTTCTTCTGTCTGAGGACCATTGTCTATGTTCGCACGGACGTTGACTACACTACAATATTAATAAATTCTTGTCATATGTTGTATTTAATGTAACTGGCAATCAGGCAGCAGGATAAAGGGTCTGTATGTGCAGGCAGCCTGACCTAGAAGGAAGCAAAGCCTTCCTAAGCTCACTCTTGTCTGGAAAAGTAAACGGCTTTCCCATAGGTGTTTTGAAGGGACAAAAAATACACCAGTGCCAGTTGTGGGCACCTTCCAATGTTCTGAAAAATCACTGATTCATGCCAAATACCGGGGCCTGAGAGCGAGCATGGGAGATGATCACCCACAACCCCCCCGAGAGAGAGAGAGAGAGAGAGAGAGAGAGAGAGAGAGAATAACCATTGGCTCATTTGTGATCATGTGATGTTCAGGGTCATATACTACTTGCATTTCAAGACATCACTCGTTTATCACGTTAAAATTTATTAGAAACGTTTGTTCGTCTTGTAGAACCCTCACAGAACGAGTTACTCGTAATCCAAGGTTTTACTGTATATTTGTTACCTCTTTCATCGTGCGTACCGTTCTCTACCATAAGTAATCATGGCTCCTGGTGCGTTGCTTCCTCTCAGAACCTACAGGGTCCTGGAGGACAGGGTTTGTCTCTGGTTTACCTTTGTCCCCTCACCTGCCCCAGGTGCTGATTCGTAGAGTGTGTGCACCCCACAGCTGTGGTGGAATGGAGCGAATGAACGCAAGCTGGACCCAGGTCTTGGACCTCTTTCAGACCTACTGTGGGTACTGGGACTAGTCTAGAAAGTATGCAATTGCCTTTCTCCTCCATTTGAAAGTGACACAAGTCTGCTTCAACGTTGCTTTCCATTCCTCGGTCCCATATGCGATGTTAGCAGTAGCGCGCATCGCTGCTTGACATCTCTGAAGATGAGATGCGAGGGAACTCAGAAGACCCCAACACGAAGAGGAAGCAGAGACCCCAGATTTGAGGGACAGGACACTCCATCGAGCCCCTCCCAGCTCTGTGTGTCTGTAGGATCAGCTCCGTGGCCATCAGGCTAGTTACTACTTTTATGTTGGGAGCTGGGAACACCTTTGCTGTTTTCCATCATACTCACTATTGGTTCTGGGAACAGGAATGGCCTGCAACATGCTTAGAAATATGGGCAAGGAGAGAAAATATGGGGAAAATGAGGGAAAGTGTAGCATTTTTATGGACAAGCTGGGTCAAAGCTTTACAGGGTTTAAGTGAAGAAGTACTAGCATACCAGGTTGTGTTGGAGTTATATAATTTTAGCAGCTCTCACTATCAAGAATCAGATTAGACAGTGGCTAGTTCTCGATGTGAATGAGGAGTATGTCAGTGAGATCCTGGCAAGGGGTGGATGTGGCTTCTAAGTGGGATAATAAATAGGACTTCTTTGAGGTATGAAGTGGAGGGATTAGAAGAAATCAGAGAATTGGAGTGTGACTGGCCCATGGACGCTTTTTACCTCTAAGTACTGCTTAAAAGTTGCTCTGTAGTATCAGTCATTCACACATTAGTATGAACTACTTCGATCACATTGCCATTCTTTTAAATCTTAGCTGATATCACCTGCCCTAGGTAATGGGAACCTGATTATCAGGAACAGATGTGGGAAGGGGGGAATGAAGGCTAAGAAAGCCTTAAGGTCCTCCAACAAAGGTTTCCAGGAGGGAGAAAAATGCAGAAAGGGAGAGGTGTGGTTTTTCAACCAAACTCTACCCGCTTGGTAAAAAGAAAATGGGTAATATGACTTTTCCACCCCTTTGTTCCCAGAACCCCGCAATAATACTTGTTGCTGCAAAGTGCATCCTTAAAGGTTAAAGAAGGGGACCTAAGAACCAAAAACACCTGTTCAAAAGGAAAGAACAAAAAAAAACCCCACAATATGAGCTCCTAGTTCCAATTAAGCTTGACACATACTATTTGGAATACAGTACATTCCCAAATAGGGATCAGTGCATTGGACTAGGTGTAGGGGCTGAAATCAAGGTGGGGGGGGAGGCATGGAGGAAGTGACCACGCCTCTCAGGGTATCTGATCCTCCTCCTCTGATTAATGCAGAATCCCAGGGGTGTATACATACCACGCACCCTAGTGTGTCTTCCACGGGGGACTCGTGGCAGTGACCTGGAGTGTGTCAAGTAAAATGCAAGTCTGGGTCCCTGAGCAAAACCTGGCCTCTTGAGAATTTGGAAGTGGGAGGGCCCCCTGGGAATCTGCATTTCCACAAACACCCAGGTGATCCTTATGCACACACAAGTTTGAGAACAACTGGGCTAAGTAGAAGGAGCCGAGTCCAAACCCCTCATGGCCCCTCAGAACCCACTGGGGTACCCACCGCCCTCCTGAGAAGATGCTGGGCTGAGGGGAAGCCCCCCCCCCGTGATCTCAGAGTTAAGCAGCAGTGGGGGTGATTAACACTTAAAATGGAAAAAAAAAAATCCCACTTCGAATTCAATTAATTAACTCTGAGAGCCTACTTCTTTTTTTTAAGAGAACTAGCTTTCATAGAAAAACGTTAATGTTTGAACATGGAGATTCACCTTCCAAGGCATAGAGGGTTAACCGGTAGCTTTGGGAAAGTGATGAGATAATGGAAATTTTGAGACTTTTCTTTTTAAAGATACAATGTTCGTCTCTGCAGTCCCTGGTTGCCAACAAAAGGTCAAGTGCCCCTCAGTAGGTTCATGCAAACTCCTATGCGTTTATTATCTGCTTACCTACATCAATGCACAAATAACGCATTTATTTATTCTTCGCTTTCTAAGAACTCAAACGTCGAGCCGCAGTTTAGTCTGAGGGAATGTTGCACGAGTCCGGCTTTATGCTAATGTTTACGCCTCCATTTCAAACTGGGTTGAATTGGGCTTAGAACAGCTGGGGAGAAGATGGCCCAGGCAATGCATTAGGAAACAAAATCTCGGATGAGTTTTGGTTTATCCGAAGAAAGTGTTGAACTTGGTATAGTTTCTCTCAATGGAATCCAATAGCTATTTTGTACTTAAATGTCTATCTTTTATTTTAAACTTTTTTTTTAATGTTTTACTTATTTTGATACAAAGAGAGACAGAGCATGAGAGGGGGAGGGGCAGAGAGAGAGAAGGAAACACAGAACCGGAAGCAGGTTCCAGGCTCTGAGCTAGCTGACAGCACAGAGCCTGATGCGGGGCTCGAACCCACAGACGTGAGATCTGACCTGAGCCGAAGCCGGAGGCTTAACTGACTGAGCCACCCAGGCGCCCCTATCTTTTATTTTAAATAAGAAGAAACATCTTTAGCTCTGCTTCTGGTCTGAAGAAAATCTGCCATGTTTTTAAAGGGCCAGTTAATTAGAGCTGAGTTAGGGATGTCCTAATGAATTACTTCCCAGCAAGGTGCATGCATTCTCTTAGATTCCTCTTAAGAGTTCTCTTAGGACAGAATTTACAGCCTCCAAGGACAGTTTTCTAAAACAAGCATTTTAATGAAGTAGTTTGTTAGAATGTTCTCTGGCTCAACGCCTCAGAACGGTAGTAAGGAGTATAAATACCATACATGCCAAAATTGGATTATAAAACCTATAAATTTTCATACGTATTAGTTTATGTTTACCACAGTTATATGCACAGTTCTTTGCTTTTTTTTTATTGAAGTTCAATAATATGCCTGTAGAATAGTGCTCAAATTACAAAGGTGAGCGGCTCCGTGAATTTCATGAGCTGAGCACTCCTTTGAAACCAGCTCTCGGATTAAGAAACGGAAGCTTAGAAACCCCTTCAGGCTTCCTTCCAGTGATTCCTCCCTCCTTTCTGCCCAAGGAAGCCCTTATCTTGACTTTTAACACTATCTGTTTGCGTGGCTTATTTCCGAAACTTCTAGAAATGAAATCACACGGTACCTGTGGTTTTGTCTCCGGCTTCTTGTCATCCAGTCTGATGGCTGCAGAAAGTCATAGACTGTTTATTCTCATTGTGGTAAAATATTCCATTGTGTGACAATACCACAATTTATTTTTCCGTTCGGCTGTGGATGGACACTTGGATGGTTTCCAGGTCGGGCTGTCATAACTGGAACATGCCAAGAGTTTGAGGCGTCAAGAGCAGGTTGACAGAGCAGGCAAGATCAGTACGCTTTCTAATTGATAAAATCCTACTTAAAATTTGAAATACGATGCTTAAAAAAAAAGCACTCCCAAGTTGTAATCCTGTCATTATACTATGGAAAACAAACAGAAGTCGCCCTGTCTCCAGAGGTTATAATCTAACATAGGCGAGAAGGTAGCATGTAAGAACAGACGGCACAGAACTACTGCAGGAGCTCGAGATGATGATGTAATGGTAGTTTATTGAAAATGCTCACAATTTGCATGTGTCAATTTTAATTCAGAACTGGCGCTATGCTTTTGTACTACTGGTGCCTCTAGAGGATTTTACTTGTCCTTGACCTGGTTTGCCCCGGGAGCCCAGGACCGCTGGGCCTCATGAGAACTGAGGGCTGGGCTCCCCCTCCCCTTCTCACGTCTCAAACGCCAATGAGAGCTCTCTCATTTTTGCTTTGCTGATAGATCTGCTTCCCAAGCCCTCTGCAAAGTTGCTTTGCTGTGTGTGCTTGTAGTTTCTGCTGCTCCATAACAGTGTGCCCATGACCGTGGCTGGCCAGACTAGACTCTGCTTTTTCACCTCCTCACTCAACTCCATCTGCTACCTGGGACCACGTCTTGCTCTCTGTGTCCTAAACCCCAAGCCCTCAAAGGTGGAATCTGCCTGGCCCGTTCCTGTCGTGTTCACTTGGTGCGTTGGATCGATCGCCTGTGAGTGAGGGGAGACAGTCAGCTATTATTTGGATGGTGGGTCCACATGACCTGCCGGCCTGCCAAGTGGGGTGAAAGTAGCTGGGGGTTTTCTTGGTCGTGTTTTTAAAATACTTTATTGTCAAGCTAACATACAGGGTACACGGTGCGCTCTTGGTCTTGGGAGTAGATTCCCATGACTCATCGCTTACATACAACACCCAGTGCTCATCCCAACAAGAGCCCTCCTCGATGCCCATCGCCCATTTCCCCCCTCCCCCATGCACCCCCAATGCTCACTTTGTTCTCTATAGCTTAGAGTCTCTTATGATTTGCTTCCCTCTCTGATTGAAACGATTTTCCCTCTCCCTTTCCCTGTGGTCTTCTGTTAAGTTTCTCAAGTTCCACTTATGAGTGAAAACATGTGGTATCTGTCTTTGCTGACTGACTTATTTCACTCAGCATAATACCCTCCAGTTCCATCCACGTGGTTGCAAATGGCTAGATTTCATTCTTTCTCATTGCCAAGTAGTATTTCATTGTATACATAAACCAAGTCTTCTTTATCCGTTCATCCGTTGATGGACATTTGGGCTCTTTGGCATTGGCTAAGTTTCAAGTTCCCTTCCAGTGTGGACATTCTGTGAGTCCCAGAATGTTGGTCCCATCCAGTCCCGTCTCTGCCCAGAGAGAACTTCATTGTCATTCACCATTATCATTATCATTAATTTTGATATTGATGCTCCACGATTCAATTACTAATTTTACATTTTTATCTAAATGCAACACTTCCTTGCCGGCCAGAAACAAAAAGCAAGGCTCAAGTGCACACAAGGAGTAATTGGTGCTCATGGGGGTAGTTAGTCTGGAAGTCTTCACTGAGCCCTGTTTGGACTGGAGCCAGGTCCCCATGTCCCCTCGGGGCCTAGCTCTAAAATAACGACACTGCCCGAGGAGCAACAAACATGTTCCTGGATCTAACTGAACTGTGTGTGTCCTTTGTATATGGAAAAGATATTGTGGGATTTAGAACATTGGTTTTTTTAATAGTATGTTAAGCATATACATGCATATGAGCATATATGATATATATGGACATAATACATGAATATAATTAAATAGGTGAGCAAATACACAGATGTGTGTATATATGTGTGTTGTATATAGATGTGTATATATAATATTATAACATAATTTTATTAATATATACCTTTATTATATTAATATAGAACATATTGATATATAATATATCCTATAGTTTATTACAGTGATATTTCATATGAATTCTATTAATATATAATTTTGCACAAAAACAAGTGGTTCTCTGAGTCAGTGTGATGGCCATCTCATTAAATTCCTGGAATGTTGGCACTAAAAGGGATCTATCTCTTTGCTTTTCTAAAGAGAGGGCGAAGCGTAGAGAGGAAAGCAGACTTGCCCAACGTCACAGAACAAGCAACTAAGAGCCGGAAGGACTAGACCTCCCTTCTCTGGCTTCGTAATCCGTCAGTGATCTGCCCATTGGGTTTCCTTTCCACTGTCGCTTCCCCTCTGCAGTGGGACTGGGCGGGCTGAACTCACAATCAGGTGCAAAGAACCGGTGCCCTGCTCCCCCAGGGCGGTGTGGGCTGGAGAAACCCACCAAAGGGGACTGTGGACAGGGTGGTTTTTACTCTTTGGAGGAGTGGGCACGTCTGGGGTGCTTGAATGTCCGGTTATGGGAGGTGGACCAGCGAGCACACCATGACAGGAAGGCCTCCGTTCTGTATCCCCAGTGCCGGAGTGCTTGGAGCGAACTAGAGGTCCAACCAAACACGTTCGCTATATCAACTTTCTTATTTAATTAGCTTTCAAATATAAATGACTACAGGGTGGGTTTATATTTTACATTGTCACCTGTAAGCCATGCTTTGGCACTGATGAATGAACGAAATGTCCGGGAAGCAGGCTTTCTATCGGGGAGAGCGAGATAATGTGAAATCACCGGGTTCTGGGAAATGGGGAGTGAGAACAGGCACCGACCAGGAAAACACTCACATCCAGGGCAAGTGCGGTGTGTTTCACAATCTGCACTTGGACTGCCCCCGCCCCCAGGGCCCCGGTGGCCATGCGAGAAGCCTGTCCCAGGGGCTAAGCCAGCGCCCCGCAGGTGATCCTTCCTGGGTATTTGTCCATTTCCTATTTCCCCTGAGTAACTAGATGTTTTCTTTCTTTCCCTTACTGGCTTGAACATCATAATGAAGACACACTTTCCAGCCCAGTGTCCTTACCTATGAAGCAGTAGTTACAGCCACAGACCGCAACCCCCCCGCAGTCAGGCTGTGGTCCACTGGGTCATTGCTTCTTCAACCTGTTCCTTAGTTCATCCGATTGTCTTACCATTTCTGAGTGTCTCCTTGCAGCAGCCTCCATATACAGGTTCTAGTTCATCTTTCCACGACAGCCTTGTGTAAAGAGTAGGTACTTGTTTCCACACCTTATAGATGAGGAAACTGAACTCTCCTCTCCAGTAAGTGACAGAGTTTGAATTCAGAATCTCTGTTGTCTGATTTGAAAGTCCCAGCTCTTTGAGCAATACCACAATTATCTTGCCCAGTGAGGTCTTCAACTCCACACCCTTCATTAACACCATGAACATGTCGTTGGTGACTTTTCAACAGTCTGGCCTTACTCAGATCTGTTATTCATCCTTCTTTCCAGGCTTCACACATCCTCACATCCCTGGCATTGGGCCAAGCGTGACACACTTATTAAGGTGCATCAGTCAGTAATTTTTTGTCTTTTCTTGGCATCCACCAGCATCTACTTGAAAGTTTCTCTAGTTTTAGGGCACCTGGATGGCTCAGTAGGTGGAGTGTCCGACCCTTGATTTTGGCTCAGGTCATGATTTCATGGTTTGTGAAATCAAGTCCGGCATAGGGCTCTGCACTGACAGCGTGGAGCCCTCTTGGGATTCTAACTCTCCCCCCCGCCTCTGCCCCTCCCCTGCTCTCTCTCTCTCTCTTTCAAAATAAATGAACTTAAAGAAATTTTCTGTAGTTTCAAGGGCTGAGCTGAAGTTTTAAATTTTTTTTTAATGAAATTTTTAAGTTTATTTATTTTGAGAGACAGAGAGCAGGGGAGGGACAGAGAGAGAGTGTGAGAGTGAGGAAGAGAATATCAAGCAGGCTCCAAACAGCCAGCACAGAGCCCAATGTGGGGCTCGATCTCACAAACTGTGAGATCATGACCTAAGCCAAAATCAAGAGTTGGACACTTAACCAACTGAGCCACCCAGGTGTCCCTTAGCTGACATGTAAAACTGAAATCTAGAAAAAGGGATCTGATAATACTCTGATGTCACTGGACAACAGTGAGTTGTAAGTAGAGAAAATCTTGATTTGGGATGTGCTTGCCATTCATTCATTCATTCATTCATTCATTCATTCTTCACTCATTCTTTCAGCCCTCCAGACATCTTAAGCATCCCTGAAGAACCAATAACTTCAGAACACAGTGCTTCCTCCCAGGTCAAGGCCCCCAGTTGCCAGCCTGACAACCCTGTGTAGGATGCTGCACACAGAACAACTTAAAAGGACTTTGGAGGAAAGTAGAAACGCTACCAACTGCCTCTTGCAACCACTGTCTTGATCATTAGTGTTAGATTAACCTGCATTCAACAAGTCCCCTTCTCTCTTTTAGGGCCACTGCCTCAGATCCAGAGACAGTGGTGATGAGCTTACAGGCGTTTCTGCTACAATCACACTTCTACTCCAGCTTAGGAAAGAAACAGAACAGTTTGACCCTAATGTTCAGCGTAAGGAAGGTACATCATCTTTTCCCCCCAGTTTACTTCTTTCCAAGTGTTGAAATGAATCAGTTACATCATTACACAGCCACATCATAATTCTTTTCCTTTCCATCTTTTGCTTTTTCTCTTTGGCTCATCTTCAGGCAACTTTTCTTGTCGGTCAGTCCTGCCAGGATTCAAGGTGTGAAGGGAGAATAAACGATGGTGGCACCATTTCTGGGAGGCTGGTCACCGGGAGCAGATTTGAGATCAGTGTTAATAGCTACCTTTGTCCTCATGGGAGGGAAGAGGTGAGACACTGACACTCACAGGACACACACAGTGCATCAGACACTTTTATGCAGGTTTCTCCCATGGATCCCCAAGCGAGCAGTGAGATCAGTGCCATCTCCAGACTTTCCCACATGGGGACACTGAGGCTCAGAGAGGGTAGGTGACTGGCCAAAGGTGCTCAGCCTGCACCAGCAGAACCACTTCTGTACCTGACTGGGCTGGCTACTGCACCCTTGCCCTTCACCCACCCCCGGGTAGGCTGTCCTCTGGTGGTGATGCTTCCATCTCCTTCCAGCCTTCAGGAGCAGCAAGACAACGGAAAGAGAAAGGGAAAGTGTGGCCCACCAAAGACTTAAATTTAGATGGGGCATGCAATTGAGGGCAAGGAGTCCAGGAAACCTAGAGATCTGGTCCTGGGGGGCAGACAGACCTACGCTCAAATCGTGACTCTGTCAGTATTTTGCTCTATGTGCTGTTGATTTCTCTTCACTACAACAGTGAAGAGAATTAATGCTATGGAGTTAATTGCAAGCAACGCTTACCACGTAAGAAAGGTCCTGTATTAGCAGGCGTTACCCAGTTACCAAGGTGTTTGCGGAGTCTGGGCTCTGCGATGGATTGTCCCATCGTACATATATACTTTTGGGAAAATCTTGGGGCTACGGTGCATTTGGTGAGCTCACCTGCAGAATGCACTCCACTTCCTTAAGGGGCCTCTGCACTTGATAACCAAAGTAATTGAACCACTCTGCGGCCAAGGACTGTGATCCTTTTCACTCTGGCTTTCAGATCGCAGGGCTGCATGAGAGATGGTCTAGGAGTCCAGCCACACCTTCCTCCACCACCTCCTTCGGAAAATGCAAGCATATGCCCTTGCGACTCCAGTGGGTGGAAAGCGTGGCCAGGGGACACCGGAACAGACCAGCTTCCCCAGGCCTGGATCCAGGTGGGCTCATAAATGCCGATGCCTCTCACCGAGCTAACCCACAGACTCCAGCGCCAATGCAGACACAGACAGAGGAGGGGACAGCCAAGACCCCCAGCTACGGCTGCAGGCTCCCCTCAGAGCTCAAGCTTTCCAATTCCTCCTTCATACCTGTCCTAGCCAACGACTTTGACCCTTGGTAGAAAAAAAGGAAATAATTTAAAAAAATTTTTAATGTTATTTATTTTTTTAATGTTCATTTACTTTTGAGAGACAGAGAGAGACAAAGATCGAGCAGGGGAGGGGCAGAGAGAGACACTCAGAATCCGAAGCAGGCTCCAGGCTCTGAGCTCTCAGCACAGAGCCTGACGCAGGGCTCGAACCCATGAACTGTGTGATGGTGACCTGAGCCAAAGTCATACGCTTAACTGACTGAGCCACCCAGGCACCCCAATGTTTATTTATTTTTGAGAGTGAGAGTGAGAGAGAGAGCGAGAGATAGCAGGGGAGGGGCAGGAAGAGAGGGAGACACGGAATCCAAAGCTCCAGGCTCTGAGCTTTCTGCATGGAGCCCGATGTGGGACTTGGACTCACAAACCGTGAGATCATGACCTGAGCTGAATTTGGATGCTCAACCGACGAAGCTACCCCAGGCACCCCTAAAAAGGAAAAATGTTTGATTGAAAACCAAGAACCCTCAGAATTTGAGATATTCAGGCTGCCTTTTTTGTGAGAACCCCAGAATTTAAAAATCTGTGCAATTCAAGGTTGTAACGGTTTGTGGTATTCCTAAAGCATTTAGACAGAACAAAGGAAGTTTCCATAACACTCACAACTGGACTGATTTTATGAATATCCTTACATGAGGGTTAAGTCAAAACTCTGAATTCAAGGTGCTTTGGAGACTCACAGCCTCCTCTCAGCACAGTCTCTGCAGATAATAAATCTTCTGGCCAGCGGTCTTGGTGAATTGCTGCAGGATTCCTGGCCTCAACTGGTATCTGAGAGGCATTTCAGGCTCGGGGCTGAGCGTTCAGGGTGCAGTTCCCAGGATTCCAGCACTAAGCTCTGGCCACCTGGACTTGCATGAAATAAAACTGGAACAGCAAAATCTGCGCCCCCGGATTGAAGCTTCTGTGGTGCCTGCAGGTCATCCAGCCCCCCAATCCTTGCACCAGATCCCTCTTTATGCCCCCAAACACACACCTGAGCAACAGCCTCTGGCTGCCCCGCACTGCGGCCAAAGCTCTCTGGACACAGCCGGTGGGGGACTTTGGATGCCATAGCGTTTTCCCAACCGACATGAAGTGGCCTCCGAGGCCCAGAGGGAGGGGCCGAGGCGGGGAGGCGGGCAGCCAGGCGGGGCTGGGACTGTGTGAGCGTGGCCGGGCATATTGTTCCGCAGCTTTGTGCTTCGGGCCTCGATGGGGCTGATTTAGAAATCCTAATCAGAGAGCTCTCAGGACTTTCCGGGTGTGACGTAACTTGAGCGGCTCTGGGGGGTTCTTTGTTCTCTGCTGACAGCTGACTCGGTCTCTAGTGGGAACAGTTTGAGCGTAACTGCGCACTGCATGCCCGGGTAGCTGCAGCCTTAACTCTTTGTTACCCGCCTCGGGGTCCCCTCTCTTCTGCAACGCGTCAGTAATGCAAGTCACCTTTCTGCGGAGGGAGGAAGGGGGGGACGTGCTGACTGGGGGAGGGCGCCTTGTGTGCCACACCTGGGACCCTCTTGGGAAAGCAAGTGTCCCCGGCCCCCGTGCAGTCTCCCTCCACCGGCCACCTGGTCTGACTCTGGCACAGGCTAGGACCAGTCGCGTCTCCACAGGTGGTCGCCGCGATTTCTTTCCACCCCTGGCGCGACCATAAATACATGCTCAGCCCTAGGGGATTCTTCTGCTCTAAATACAGAGACGATCTGTTCAGGAAATCTAACGAGAAGGCCACGCAGGCAACCCGTAAGAGCACTGGGCTTGGAGTCAGGCAGACCCCGTGGGGTTGCAGGGTCACGGACATCAGGCCAGATGTTTCCTCTCTCTGGGCCACCGTATGTGCACCTGTAAATGTGGAGATGGCGGTAGGGACAGCGCCACCCCCTGGACTGCTGGGCGGTGACAGGAGGCTGTGCAAGCACCGGGTGGTGGTGGGCATTACTAGGTGTCAGTGAGACCAGAAAACTCTCCAAAGAGAAGGTGTGGCTACTCCAGGAAGCACGGAAGAGGTGAATTTTGTGGGTGTCTCTTAAATTAAACCATCGTTAATTTTCCCTTTGGTCACGAGCTAGCAAGGCAGCCCTAGAAACTTATCTTCGGCACCAAATCAGTTCTTCATTCCAGAAGAGTGCCAGTGCTGAATGGGCACTGAGGGTAGCCGAGATGACAAAGTCACAGACGTGGGCTCCAGGGGCTGACATGCAGGGGGCTGCATGGTTAGGACCGTTGGTTGCAAACGTAGAAGTCCAACTCCAACTAGCATACGTGGAAAGAGAGTTGAAAGAAAAGATGTTGGGGTGGCTCGTGGGATCCCGGGAAAAGTCATGTGGCAATTCACCTGCCGGCGAAGGGAACAGCAGGACCAGGGGGTTGATTGTGGTCGGCCCCCTCTCTAGGGTGACTCCCCACTTCCGTGTGTGCTGGCTCCACCGTTCTGTCTCACTGCAGGCTATCGTGAAGCTCAGCGGACGGCACAGGTGGGAACCATTCCCGAGTTTAATATTGCAGAGAATTCCTGCTGAGAAAACTCATTGACCCAACAATGGTCAAATGCCCATTCAGGCCTGAGCAATTCTGGCCGTGGGACAGGCTCCTGTTCTGACATGGCCATGTCTTCTGAAGCCCCACAAATGCAGACAGGTGGATTTAACCAATTCTCAAAAGAGTTACTGGAAAGACAGTTGTACGAGAAACCACTACAGAAGCAGGATGGGATTAGGAATAGGGTTAACTTTCTATCTCTAGACCAAAAGAAACCACTGAAAAATTTTAAACCGAGGAATAAAAAAAAATGGCCATGTGTATATTTCCCAACTATAACGGGAAGAGCAAATGGAAGGGAAGGGGATGATTTTGGAGGTGGAGAGACCTATCAGAAGGCTACTGCAACAGTCCAAGCATTAGATTATGAGGGCCTAAAGTAGGGTGATGAACACAGGGGATGGCCAGAAGGTGACAGAAATGAGAGATATTTAAGAGGTGATCTCAACAGAACCAGTTAACTAGATACTGAAAAAGAAGAGAGAAATGATGACTGTGACCCCTAAGTCTCCCCTGGGAAAACACATGTTTAGAGACATGGACTAAAGGAATAGTTCACTACTAGTCGTATCTGATAAATTGGTGGGTCAGTAAAACTCCCAGGAGTGTGTGTGTATGTGTGTACATGTAATGTAAATTTGATGTATATATACCATATATATAAATATACAAATTGTGTATCCTTTACAATCTACCTGGAGGGGTATGTTAGGATTGTTTTTGTCCCTGGGAAAGAGGTGAGGAGACAAGGTTAAGTTGCCAACAGAATAGTGACCATTCCCTAGCCTGGTCCCAAACACAAGCCTGACTCCCTACAGAAAACAGTGGCCCAGAGTCACAAATGGGGTATATCTAGTTGACACAATGAGATCCAGAGATGGAGAAAAAGGAAGACTTCCCATTGCCTCAAGGCTCTAGAAGCAACCACAGGCCAGCGATGATGAAGGGACACCACAGTCTTTGGCAATCCTGACGTTCTGTGTTCTCAGCATCTGCTCAGCAGCTTTTTCCCAGAAGGTACCAGTGGCGGCAGCAGGGGGGAGGCTTCAGCTGTGGAGTGAAGCCCCACAAATGAAGGGTTACCAAGGGACTGTCATGGGGGGCAGTGCATCACCTGCTCTTCTACCCCTGCTCCAGCTTTATCCAAAGAAATCTTGCTTTTTTCCATCTTGTGGAAGGCTTCAATCTGGGAGGACACAGGGGTTCTTTTGAAAGAGTATCACATTTTATTCTGATGGATAAGATGTAAAAGCATCGGAGGAGGACTGGAAATAAGGAGACCAACTAAGATTGAATTACAGTGTTTAAGTGATCTGTTCATGAGAACCTGAAGTAGGGGGTGGGGGTAGACAGAGCAAGGAGGGGGCAAGATGAAGACCAATAAACAGATGGGCTCTTCACGGCTTACAAGTTGCACGCGGGGGCCAGGTAGGAAGTGAGGAACAATTAAGATTTCCTAATTTGGGGCTTCAGCAAAGAAAACGGTGTTTCTATTAACAGTGTCTGAGGAGTCGATAGTGTGGTTGGAATTCAATGAATCTGAGACACATACAAGTCCTCATTTGAGAAGGAAAAAAATAGGAAGTGGTATATGTATTAGTCAGATGCTAAGACCACGTAAGGCCAAGACACAAGAGGTAGTCTTCCACCATGAGATTTGTTGAGATAGCTGAAATGGTGAAGATTACAGGACCTGCATGTGTGATGAATGCTATTGTAGAATGTGTTTTGGACCAACAGTCACAAAATGAGAGGCGAGTTCCTGCCTTTGGAAGGAATGCTTCAATTTATGATGTGGTGTGGATTAGTGTTCTTTTCATTGAGAGCTCCACCTGTCATCTTTATATCCATCCATCCATTTATCCATCCAACCATCTATCCATCTGTCCATTATTTTTGAGCATCTCCTATTTTCTTAACTCTGCAGTTGTGGGGAGTCAAAGAACAAAGCATAGCTTCATCCTCAGATTAGCAGAATGCAGCCAGTAAATCACTAAATCTCCAAAAAGAATATTTGGCATTAACTTCTCAGTACTTTCATTTGTGTATCTGGTCAGAGTAATTAAGGGGTCTTCTTGCAGACCAAAGATGAGTTAACATGTTCTTGTCAGCTACATGACAAATAGTTTAATTCCGGTAGAATGCCTAAAAGTTTTTCTCAGCAACTGGCATTGGGATTATCTACATATTACATTATTCATTTCTAATTTAAATTCCTTATTGGTTTCTGGAATGCTTGAGCACTTGCAACATCTGTTCTTCACAATGGCCCACATTATATGCTCAGAGAATGCAAATTCATTTAAATATTAGCTTTAGCTACCTATAAAAATAGATCTGCTCTTCACAGAACATACAGTCCACTGTAAAATGTTCACTGTCTTTCCTGACTTTCCCCCCACCTTTTAACAAGAGCTACCAAGAGTTGACTGTGCTTGAATACCATGAACAGCACAAGCTGGTGAGACAGTTTGGTGTGTTCACCAAGGTGTACCTCTCTGAACAGGAGATTTCATTTGTAATCTTAGTTTCCAGATCTCCAAAACTTGCTTTTGTTGGTCATGAAAGGGCAAAATTGTCAAACAGATGGCAGTCTTGGTTGGTATATTGGTTAGGTTGTTTATTACTTTTAGCAATTTTTAAATAATTTATTAGGACTCTTGTTTTGAAAACAAAACAAGTAAACAAAAAGACAGCCCATCTCAAACTCGCTTCAACAACAGAAGGATTTTTTGGCCTACCCCATTGAAGAAAGAATGAATAAAATGGAATTCAGGGTTGGTTTGATCAACAGATTAATTAAATCATCAAGGAGTAGCTTTATTTTGACTTTGCTCTGTCTTCATTGAGGCCATCCTTATCTTCAGGGTGGCAAAATGTCCAAAACTCTAGGAATGTCATGCTTCAAACCATGCTTTCCAGGAGTGAATACATTGGCTTTGGTGATCCTCCCTGACATAGTTAAGAACTTACTCTCTCAAAAGTCCTAGCAAAGTTTCCCTCAGGATTCAGGAAAATGCCTTTTGATTGGCATAGACTCCATTTACCTCAACCAATCATTGTGGCAGGAAGATCAGAATCTAATTTCTGATTGGTCTGACCCTGCAGCTGGATGGAGTCAATCTCTATTTAACTCCAATAACTGGTATACAAGGGAGGAAAGAACTCTTAGGGATTCAGCTTTAATTTCTAGTACAGCAGGGCTTAGAATTTTCCAGTGTTCAATCAACCAGCGTGTTTTGAGTACCATGCTAGTTTTTTTGGCAACTCATGCTCCACAAAACCAACTACAAGAGTTCTCGTCTTGATCCTTACAACTACTGCAGTGACAAAGCAATGTTGTGAAAGTCTAGAACAATCAACTCAATCTGTCCTCCAGCTGCAGAGGTGAGTGCTGTGAGTGTCTTGTTAAAAGAATCATGGCAGTTACCTAGAATTAGAACAATGCAAACGACTAAGTTCAAAGTACCTAAGTAGGAACATGCTATTTGCATTTTTTAAAAAGTAGGAGTACCTAGGAAGTTCCCTTCCTCCCATATTTATGTTTGATGACAGTTTTGGGAAAATAATGTCCACTAGACCTACTGGGCTGTGATACAGGTCCAGTTAATATTTGACTGTTAGCTTCCTGTTATACAGAAAACTAATAGTGAAGAATAAACCACAATATCTCTTAAAAAGATGCCTTTCTGCTTGTCAGTTTTGAGGAGGTGTTTACTGTTTCTCCCAACAGGAGAGAGTGGGGAGCATCCTTTGTCAGTATGCAGGCCTTATTTTCCAAAGTGATTGAAGGAGTTTCCAGTGACCAAGTCTTCCAAATTTCTGCCAAACTTCAAGGCTTCTTGAGCATGTATCCATTATTCATACTTGTGGGTGAAGTAGAAAAGGGAAGAAGAAATGGGCACTGCAAAACCACTAGAGCTTTCAGTGTGTGGTATCAGAAGGATGCAACTCTCAGTGGCAAGAGAAGAGGCTCTTGGTCCCAAGGACAAAGCCCACCTGTGTTGCTGAGTCCACAGTCCCCCATCTCACTCTTTCCCCCTCCAACTTTCCATAGACTAAAGGATCTTGTTGGATCATATTGATTCCCCAAACACCTGTGTCCACCAGACTGTCCTTTATGGATATTTCCTGATCTCTTGGCTTCGGCTGGCTGGTGTTTCCATGGTAACAGGGAGGGGGGAGGGGGGTGTGGGGGCAGCTCAGCCCATTTGTCATCAATTGCCACTGTTTTGTTCTGCCTGGTGTGTGCCCTCAATTGAGTCCTGGAAGAGGCAAAGCAGAGCAGAAGGGATTCAGCTGACAGGCTGCCCACGCCTTCTGAAACTGGGGGTGGAGGGACGTAAGGAAGGGAACTGCCTTCAGAGAGAACCAAGGCACGGGGATCGCAACAGAATGCCCAGCTTTCTGGGAGAATAATTTTTTTGTAACTAAGACTTTTGTTTTAGGAGGGAGGGTGGCTTTTGTGTCAGCCCAAAGACCTTTACTATTTTGTTGAAGGAAGAGGGAGGAAATTTTGCCCGTAATATGGAATAAGATGTTCTCTTTCTTTTTCTGTGTTGGAATTCGATGTTAGCGAAAAAGATGATTGGTCTACCACAGTGCCATTGCCTTAAGCAGAGCATGAGTTGTGCGTCCTGCTTAATTGTGTGCCCCTCCAATATGGATTCATTTAGATAATTCACAGAAAGACTGCTCCCCTACCCCCTACCCTCAATCAGGCTTTGAAGGGTGGGAACACTCCTGGTTGGACTCAGCCTACGAATGTTCTTCTTGCTCATGGCCCAATGAACTCTGTTTTCTTTCACTCCCATATTTGCTCTTAGCAAAGGCTTGGACTAGGCTCCTCCCAGAATCGTGGCAAGTTGAGTGATGGCTTCTCTCTTATCCCATGAGGAGCTCACCTGTGGGTCAAATGATGGGTCCTTCTCCATGTTGTTCTATGTGACTACTCTGCATCGTGTTCAACCTACCCCCCCTCCTCTTCAGGCCCCATCACCCAATTTTCCAGGTCCTCTTTCTTCCTCTCTGTTGACTCTTCTTGACCGTGTTTTTTGGGTCATTTCTTTCCTTCAGTTGAAGTTGGTATTATCTAAGGATCTGTCCTTGGTCCTTTCTTTACTCTTCTCTTCACTTCTTGCAGTGTCTTCTTCTCCTGCAGCCTTAACTGTGAACTCTGAGGCTGGCCCTGAACCTGTATCTAAACCAGGTCACCCTCCTATGCAGCCAGCACTGAGAGACGGCTCTGCATGGATGTGGACAGTCAAACCATTCAAAACAAATTTGACTTTCCCTTGAAATTCCCCCCTCCCCATTTTCTTCGGGCATTGTTAGCATCCCTCCCAATGCTCAGATTCAGAAATTTTGTCTCATCTTTAATTACTCCCACATATGAAATGACTCTCAACTGCCTCACTTTCCTATTCCGCCTTCTTTCTCTTCTTCTTCTCTGCCTCCCTCCCCCTCTCACCTCTCACTCTGTCTCTCTGTCTGTCCCATTGATGCAGACCATCTCTGTACTCCATTTTTACCCACATACCCCAGGGCTCTATGCTTGTCCATTTTCTCCTCCTGTTTTTGCCACTTCTGGCCAAGTCCATCTCTGCTCAAAATATAAGTCTCTAATCCCTAGAAATCAAAGTCCAAGCTTATTGTCACCCAAGGTCCCTCCGCAAACACGGCTTGTACTTTGACCCCCACACCCCCTGCCCAGCTATTCTCTCCTGCTCACATGTCCTCTGACTAAACCTTCCAACCCCTAGACGTGGCTGCTGGGATTACAAAAAGGCATATTTTGGGGGAAAATACACTAAAAACCTTGAAGGTGTAACCAAGTTATTCCATTTCTGGGGATTTATCTTAAGGAAATAATCAGGCAGCTGCACAAAGATATGTGCCTAAGAGGCCTCCTTACAACATGATTTGCAATTATAAAAAAATGAAAACAATGTTCAGTGTCCAATAATATCAATACAATGGAACACTAGGAAACCATTTAAAAATTATATAGACTTATCTATTGACATGGAAACATAGTTCCAGAATTTTTCTGGGTTTTCTAAGTAAAAACAAAGGCAGGTGGAGATAGAAATATATACTTAATACTTATTAATATATGCTTTTTATAGGTAATATATGCACAGAGAACAACTCAATGGGACAAGAATATGTATGGATCTATGCACATACATCCTGTTGCTGGAAATGAAATTAGTGGTTTCTCTTTTCTTTTCTGACTTTCAAGAGAAGGAGAGCACAAGCTGAGCACAGAAGTGGGGGGAGAGGGAGAGAAAGAGAGAGAGAGAGAGAGAGAGAGAGAGAGAGAGAGGGAGAGAGAGAGAGAGAGAGAGAGAGGGAGAGAGAGAGAGAGAGAGAAAATCTTAAGCAGGCTCCACATCCAGCACAGAGACCAACGTGGGGCTCGATCTAACGACCCAGAGATCATGACCTGAGCTGAACTCAAGTGTCATTCAGACACTAACCAACTGAGCCACCCAGGCATCTTTATTTTTTCCTTTTTCTTATCAGTATTTAAACATTTGTATGCAATAACCATGGACTAAATGTATAAAGTAATGAATAGTTAAATTTCCACTATGCTGAAGAAAGCAGTTTAAAAATTCTTTTTTATAAAGTTTATTCATTTATTATTTCTGCAAGAGATGAGGGAGGGGCAGAGAGAGAGGGAGACACAGAATCTGAAGCAGGCTCCAGGCTCCGAGCTGTCAGCACAGAGCCTGATGCAGGGCTTGAACCCACCAACGGCGAGATCATGACCTGAGCCAAAGTTAGACGCCTAAGCAACGGAGCCACCCAGGCGCCCCAATTAAAAAAATTCTTAGAAGAAAAATGCCTTCCTCTCTTTTGTCACATTGTCTTCGTTAATCTCATCACTGTGCCTATCAGTCTTCACTCCTCATGTTGCTGTAAAGTATTATCCATTTCCAAGTACAATTAAATTCATTCTTTGAGGAAGAAACAAAGAATCTGGGGTCAAAGGTCCAAGGTTAGTGTCCTCACTCTGCTCTTCACTATCCCAAATTTCTTCCTCTCTAAAGGAGAGAGGGGTGGCCAGATCGAACTCATGGACATGACATGAAGGTCAGACAATGGATGGGAAAAGCATTTACAGAAGGACAAAGTATCACGTGGCAGTCAGGAAGGGAGGTTTGTTGTTATTATTCAGGCCCTTGGGTCTAACTCTGTGGACTGAATTGCCACATGAGGGTTGGAGCCTTTTCAGCCTCAGCCTTGAGCCCAGTATGGACACAGCCCAAGCTGCACATTAGTTCGAGCCCAGGCCCCCAAGAGTTGGCTGTGTGGGGTGGAGGGGAGGGGCATGGTCCCTCCTCATACACCCAGGACTTTCTGTCCCTTCCAACGTTTCCAAAGCAGTGCTTAACTCTAGAAGTTACGAAGAAAACCCTGGCCCAATCTGTTTGGCACCCACCTGCGTAGATACCAGTGCAGCCTTGTGGTCTGTCTTCTATCAGTCCCTTCCTTGGGATCTGAGAAGGTGACCATTCCCAGGATCTGGGGGCTCTCAGTGCCACTGACCATGTGGTTCAGAAGAAGGCTTCTGTTTCCCATCCTAGCCCTGGCTGGAGTGCAGGCTGGGTTGCTGTGTGTGTGTGTGTGTGTGTGTGTGTGTGTGTGTGTGTGTCCCTCACCTAGTTTAAAGTCTCTGTCCACAAGAAGACTGAGCCTACTGCATGCTTTTTAAAGTGACCCAAGACTCAAAGGAAAACAACACCTACCCAGGTCCCTACCAGATCACGTGGGAAGGAGAATCTGGGAGGAAGTAAGGAGGGTATGTGAGGATCCACGTCAAGCTCTGGGTAGCCAGTGACGTGGGCATGGAGGGCAGAATCAGCCCGGTCCAGCTGGGCCTGCTCATTTGCCTGTGGAGCAAGGGCCATCTGGAGGGGCCCCATGGGGCGCCTTGGAGGTGGACAGCAGTCCAGGAGGAGGACTTGGAGGCATGGAGGGGTGCAAGTGCTGGAGATCATCTGTCTTGGCGTCATCGGGATGCTGTTTGGCCAGGCAGACTGAACCTGTCAACAGCTGGAAAGTGAGGTCAGCTGGGCGCTGGAGGCCTCATTAGCTATCTCCAGAGCTCGCATCTCAACCTCTTGAATCATCCATGATGAAACTCCTTATCAGCCAGGGAGGAGACAGCCCCGGGGAACAACAGTCCTGTATAAGGCTTGATTTTGAGCAAGGCTACATCCGGCAGGACTGGCCAGGATGAGTTAGCCCTAGTACACACTCCAAGATAACCAAACACGCTGACTTGCCCAAGGGAGTTATTCAGTATGCTCCATCTGGGATCAGGGGAATGCCGGTGTTCTTCCAAAGTCAGGCTAACTTAACCCTTCAGTTCCCCGCCTTCATCTTCCATCTCTCCCTGCAAACCCCAGCCTCACTCGGGAGGGATGGAGGAAAACCACAGGGCTGGCTGAGAGCTGGGGTGCGGAAACAGCTTAACTTTTGCAGGAAGATTAGGAATCATTGTGAGGCTGGGAGTGATTGGCCTGGGGGAAAATTAGGAGTTTTGTCACAGGGTCTGTGCTATCAAGAAGCAACTGCCATCCTCCCTCAGCGCATTTGAGAGATAGGAGAGAGGGCGAATGTCCTGTGCCTCCCATTCTACAAATGTTTCAAGGCCACCTTCCCTCCCAACAGCCCCCAGGGGAGGCTGGCCTGGGGAACATCCTGTGAGCGACAAAGAGGGACAGGCTGCCGGGGCTGCTAATCCTGGAAACTAGAATCTTGAGGGAGGCTGGAATTTTTAGTACAGCCTTGAAAGAAACGATCAGCCCACCCCACCCCTGGGATGGGAATATGATAGGAAGCTAGCAAAATAAATAGAATCTGTGGTCCAAACTGACCAGGCAGAAATTGTTACTTGAACGGCAAAGAAAAACATGTGCCCAATACTCTTCCCAGGCATGTTTCCCATCTTCTCTTCCTTGTGTCCCTTCATCAAAGTGTTTCCCGGAGGATGCCCCAGAGGGAGCAAGTGGGTAAAAGCTGAAAGGGAGCGCACCTGGAAAAAAACATGTGAGGCTTGGGGGTGCTTGGGGTCCTGCAGGCTGGCATCTCCATCCCCTGGAAGGACACCCCTCACTGGGGAGTTGGCTGACACCCCCAGACATAGGACTGGCTCTCTGGATGCAGTGTGGACATCTTCCTCAGACTGCCCAGGGACCCTGCACTAACAGAAAGGAAAAATGGCCTGCATAGGGCTTCCCGAGGAATTTCATTTAAGTGAGTTGGTTTGGTCAGTTAAGCACCTGACTTCAGCTCAGGTCATGAGCTCACAGTCCGTGAGTTGGAGTCCTGCATCGGGCTCTGTGTAGACAGCTCAGAGCCTGGAGCCTTGTTTCAGGTTCTGTATCTCCCTCTCTCCCTGCCCCTCTCCTGCTTATGCTCTGTCTGTCTCTCTCTCTCAAAAATAAATAAACATTTAAAAAATAAAATAAAGTGAGTCGGTTTGCAGCCCCAGGGAGTTCTGACTTGTTCTCCTTTGAGTTTTAAGTCTGTTGTTCTTGAATCTTTTGTCCATAATGTTGCCATCAGCAGGGAACCAGAAAGATGGCTGAAGAGGTCCCTGCTCCAAGCTCTTCTGTCCTGCCCCTTACTGGGTGGTGGCCTCGCTGTAGCCTTATGGGTGAAATTAATTTCATTGCAAAGCGATTCTGCACTTACGGGGTTGTTACACTGTTAGGCCAACCATGAAGGCCAACTCGATCCCCTAAAGGGTACGTTCAGTCATTTCGGTAGCAGCTGCTGTGCTGCCGGACATCTGGGCGAAGGGGGCTGCTCGGGAGCACCCTGGGTGGGCGGCTGAGTTTCTCAATCTCTGCGTGGGCTGCACCAGCACAAGGTGACCAGAGGAACGTGCTAGGAGCCTCTCCACATGGAGACAAGTCAGGAACTTTGGGGAGCATGCACTCTGGAAGGTGCCTCTTACGTTGTCCCTGCACCTTGAGCATATCAGTCAAGATGTGGATGGGAGACACGGCCAGGGGGCCTGGGAATGAGTTCGCTGTGAAGGTTCAGAAAAATAAGCTTTGTAATCTGGATGCTCGCTAAACTTCCTGTGTTTTCTTTGTTTGTTTTCCTTTGGTTTTCTTTTCTCAGTCTCTCTGTGTGTCTCTATCTCTGTGTCTCTGTGTCCTCTTTCTTTCATTAAAATTTCGGTCTTTCAGCTGGGCTAAGGAAACCAAGGGGGCAGATGGCTGGCCACACGTGGGCTGGAACTCTGAAAAATGGACAGTAACTTGGTGCTCTGGGCTGACATGGTCGTGGCTGTGAGAGTCAGAGGGAGAGAAGGGCAAGGGAAAGAGGAGACTCAGGTCTTGGCTCTGCTTGGTCAGCACCCCCGCCCCACCTGGAGAGTTGGCTTCCAGTTTTAAAGCCTTGGGGACTCTGTGTTTTATTTAAATAAGGGAATCTGTTTCCCTTACATCCTTTCAAAAATAAATAAATAAAAAGGCTGTCATATCATCTTACAGACACTGCTACCAAAAACAAAGGTTCAGAACTCTGGCCACGTTTTACAAAATTAAAAGATCAGAAGAAGAGAGTAGGGTGCAGGAAGGATTTTAGAGACAGAGAAAGCCAGTTACCTGGTTTATTTATGTCTTGTGCTCTTTTTACTACCACCGCTAGTAACAACAGGGGCATGCCCCCACCACCACTACCATCGCCACCACCACCACCACAAGTACCATCACACCATCATCATCACTACCATTGCCACCACCATCACCACCATCACCGTCATCACTACCACCACCACCACCATCATCACTACCACCACCACCACCACCAATAACACCATCATCATCACCACCACCATCACCACCATCACCGTCATCACTACCACCACCACCACCACCACAAGTACCATCAGCACCATCATCATCACCATCATCATCACCACCACCATCACCACCACCATCATCACCACCATCATCACCATCATCATCACTACCACCACCACCACCACCAGTACCATCACCACCACCACCACCATCATCACCACCACCACCATTATCATTATCATCACTAGTGTCACCACCACCACCACCACCATCAACATCACTACAATTATCATGAACAACAGCATTTTCACCACTACCATCACTACCACCACCACCACCATCATCATCACTACCATCACTACTGATATCACCATCACCACCATTACCACCATCATCATCATTACCAACAACATCACCATCACTACCACCACCACTATCACCACTGCTGTCACCGTCACCATCATCACCAATACTACCACTATCCCCACCATCTTCCACACCGTGATTGCCCCATTTACCAACCCACCATCACTACCACTTCTGCTGCCACTGCCACTCCCCCTCACTACTACCACCATAGCCACCGCCAAGTAACTCCTAAAAACACCAAAGTTAGGGAATGCCATCCTTAACTGAAATGATGCATTTTAGATTGTTGGACCCAATGGGGGCTCCTGAGCCTTTGAATGCATTATTCCAGGTGATGGGACCAAATAAGTACATTCTAGAGGAATCTCCAAACTATTGGGCAATAGTGGAATGTGTTGGAAGGTTTCTGTGTCTGGAGCCCAGAGACTCAGGTTCTTGCCTTGGCTCTGCCATTTACCAACTATGACCTTGAGCAATCCCCAAAGTCTTATACATAAAATGGAGATAATCGGTATCCATGGCCTTATAAATTTTAAAAGAGAAAACTCATGTAAAACACACTTCACATTACTTAACCTATAAAATGTTAAAAATCCCTCCATTTTTTCATCCCTCCCTCGTTCTCGCCCTTTGTTCTTCCATTTTTCCCTTTTCCTATTATTCCCAGATTTGAGACCCTCATCCATCCCCAAACTGCAGACTCAGGCAAGGAACCATGAACATGGGATAGTAAGAACATTCCGCACATGAGCCTCATATCTGCTCCCACCATCCCAGAGGATGGAAACTAATCCCAGTCCTTGGGCACCCAGCACGTGGAAGATGGGTGAGGGCCACGGCGGAAAAGTGGAGGAGGAGGTCCAGTTCCTGCAGAGAACAGGGTCAGGCTCTGTGCAAGGGCTAATTAAAAGGTTAGGCCCCATTTCTTGTGTCCTCCAGGAGAGCTCATAGGGCAAGCGGGGGGAAGGCCGAGGCTTCCTGAAACAGCCTGCCAACTTTGTACTGCAGCTGCTTGCTGGAAAGCGACTCCAGAGAGCTGTTTGCTTTGGCCAGATGCGTGACACGGAAACAGTAGTAGGACAATGTTGGGGGAGTGGCAGGGACTAGGGCAGAGGGGGCCCTGTGCATTTTCAACAGGGAGAAAAGTTTTCTTTACAGGTGCTGTCAGGCCTCGGGCTGTCTTGAGGAGCCAGCTGTGACTTGGGTTCAAGATGCTGGCCTGCGGGGACATCCAAGATGCTGGGGCTGAGCGTGGTGGGAAGAACAGCTGTGCGTGTTAGTGCAGAAGTGGGCAGTGTGCCGAATGCAAGTTAAGCAAGGGCCCAAGGAGAGCCAGACTTTGGCTTTTTTTCTTTTCTTCTTTTTTTTATTTTCTTGACTGTCTCCATTTGGGATAGTGAAAAGTCTGTGGCTCGTGTGTGTGCTCCCGACCCAAAGAGGAGATGACCAGAAAGCAGAGGATGGGGGCCTCCTGGACAGGACATGGCGCTGGTGAATGTGACCGCTCCAACATGAGCTTCCAGGTCTCACCCTTTTTTAACTTTGCAGGAATAAGATCTCTTGAAGACCAAGTGCCCTCACAGTGTTAGTGCTTTACATACATATTCTCATTCAGTCTTTTTTTAAAATAATTGTTTTAGGTTTATTTATGTTTGAGAGATGCACAGAGAGAGCATGAGCTGTGGAGGGACAGAGAGAGAGAGAGAGAGAGAGAGAGAGAGAGAGAGAGAGAGAGAGGATCCAAAGTAGGCCCTGTACTGGCAGCAGAGAGCCCAGTGCAAGGCTTGAACTCAAAACCCATGAGATTGTGACCTGAGCAGAAGTCAGGCACTTAACCAACGGAGCCACCCAGGCACCCCTCTTATTCTGCCTTTTAAAAATAAACAAGAGATGGGGGCCCTCCAGCTCAAGATGTTCAGATAGGACGGGTGCCCCCGCTAATGAGATCCGGGTCGAGTCCTGTCTGCCTATCAGCCTGGCTGTGCCGTAGCCCTGTTGTGCAGCACCCGGGAGTGATAAACACTTCACAGCAAGACGCACAGCTTCTCCAAGGACGATGCAGGGACAAGACCGACGCGGGGCTGAAGACATCATGCGTGATACTACCAAGGGCCAAAGTCAGGGTGAAGCCGAATCAAAGCTGGATAGCACTCTCTCCCGACCCCAGATAAAAGTCGCTGGGTCCTCCCGAGTCTTGGAGAAACAGCATCTCTGCGAGCCAGCTGTGATCTGCTCAGATAACTGGAAGACTTTCAGCATGGCTGGGGCTGAAGGGGAAAGAGGGCTAAGCCCGGTGACAGAGGACAACCTTAAACCTACAATTCCTTGAACGGAATTGCTAAGGCTGATCCGAGTCTCTCACACTTCCACCTGTTGAGCAACTCTGCGAGGCAAGAACAGTCCATGTGAGCCCAAGCAATGGCAGAAACCCCAATGGCGCTCCCAGGCCCCCCAGACTGTGAATATACCTTCCCTTGATAGAACCCAATAGAGTGTTCCTGGCCCCTTGGTCGTGTACCTTGTTGCCCTTGGGGTCAAATAAATATCCAGGAAGGATTTTTCTGCTTATTCTGTTCTCTCAGAAGAATTCAAAACAGCTGGGAGAAGCAGCCACATTTGGCTTCTGGGATTGTCCAGGGGCCTCAGAATGAGTGGAGGTGGAGTTAGACAAAGGATTGCTATCCCATCATTTAAGGAGAACCCCAACTGAGTTTGTAGCCTCTTAGCTTCCCGGCACCATAGTGGGTCTCTTCTGCCTACCCAGCCCCCAGCCTACCCAGAGCACAGAAGAATGGGTCCATGTCCATGGAGGAAGTTTGGACTTTCAGGCTCCAGCCCCGAGCCTGACCCCAGCCTGCCACACGCCTGTGATCTTCTCCACCCCCTCCTTCCTCTGGTCTGACTTTCTCCATGTTCCAAGGAGGGGGTTCCAAAACGAAGAGGCTAACACACCCTTGGCAAGTGCAGGGAAGAGGGAAATGTGTTTGACACGTGCTCGCCCCAAGTGCTCGGGAGGGCTCCCAGCAGGATACAATTAATGATCAAGAAGAAAGAGGAGATTGCAACAATATGGGTTTTTCCCCACCTCTGTCCTCCCCATATCCCTAGTTCTTGGGCTTCGGCAACATTTCATTGTAGAGAGAAGAGCATCCCAAAATTCTGTAAATAAATCAGCAGAGCACATTGGTCTCTGGAGTAAACTGAAGATAGCTTTAAGGTATGTTGCTCATCCTGCAGTGGAAATCCAAGGATCTCAGAAGAAAACTGGGTTTTAAACTAGAAACCAGCTAAAAGGCATTGGGAAATGTTCCTCAATTTTTTGAGTCTCTAGGTTAATTTTGAGGAAAAAAAAAAGGAAAAAGGATACAGAAGGGAAGCAGAAAAACTAAAGTTATCAAAAATTGGTTAAATTTAGGCTAAGTAATCCATGAGCATCAGAGTCTGATAGGAGGTCAGCATTGAAAACAGGAAGGGGACTTTGTGTTTCACATCTTCACAAGCAGAGTTTGGTTCCTGGATGTCTGGAGAGCATAGAAAGCCAAAATCATACTCCCTTTGAAAAAAATCTACTTTACAGTCACCAAATCACCAAGTGTCTTTTTAAGCCATAAGAGACTTACTGACCCATCATAGACCTGCTGTATTGATACTGTATGTAGTCTGCCGGCTGCTGAAAAAGCCCTATGTGGACAGAAAACTCCAGAATCCGGAGCTGTTTGCTGTTTTCCTCCCATACTTCTGGGGAAGAGAGAAAGAAAAGAAAGAAAGAAAGAAAGAAAGAAAGAAAGAAAGAAAGAAAGAAAGAAAGAAAGAAAGAGAAAGGAAGGAAGGAAGAGAAAAGAAAGAAAGAAAGAAAGAAAGAAAGAAAGAAAGAAAGAAAGAAAGAAAAGAAAGAAAGAGAAAGAAAGAAAGAAAGAAAGAAAGAAAGAAAGAAAGAAAGAAAGAGAAAGAAAGAAAGAAAGAAAGAAAGAAAGAAAGAAAGAAAGAAAGAAAGAAAGAAAGAAAGGAAGGAAGGAAGGAAGGAAGGAAGGAAGGAAGAAGGAAAGAAGAAGGAAGGAAGGAGGGTAGGAAGAAGGAAAGATAAGGAGAAAATGCTACTGATTATACATTGTTTAGGGGAAATGAGATCTAGGATGATCAGAATAACAAGTTGGAAAAACTTTGAGCCAAATCTGTTTTTCTGGGACAGAAAATACAGGACAAGTGGCTGCCCTGGTCCACACCTGTGAGATTTCCTTTGTGGATTCTCAGCTATCTTTTGAGGATAAGTCGGGCGGACTCTCAAACCCCCATTCTGTAGGGGAGACAAATGAAAACACTAGTGAGTTAAAATGACCCGAGCAAATTCCATAGCTTCCAAGCCTTAAGGTTAGGACCAGACACCAGTGTTTTCCTTTTGCTCATCTGCTTTACTTTATTTCAGTTTTCTTTCCCTGGACATGATGCTCACGAGCTGTGGGGCGTGATTTTGTAAAGATAAAGTGGTTGGTGCTTAGATGCAGCCAAACCAGCAAGGTCTACGGTTGCAGTCCTTCCCCCCCTCTCACTGCCCTCCTCCCACCTCTCGTCGGGAAACATGGCTCTCCTAGATTCTGGGTGTATCAGGTGCCCAGCTGCATACACAGTAATCAGCAACTAGTGCTCTGCGTACATATCGAGGACTTTGGGGAGAAAGAAACAGAGACCTTGGACATTGCTCCCAGCCTCTCTTCATGCGTGTCCTGCAGGTTTGCCTGATCTGCTCCTGGAAGGTTATTACCTATTGTTTATTTTATCTGAGGTAGCCCAGTAGGCTCTATGATCTTGCTCTGTGATCTTTCTTGGCACAATGCTAAAGCTAAGGTTGGAATATCTGGGTGTGGGCTCAACAGAGCTTGGGGCCAAGGCAACTTCCTCCAAGCCAACAAAACGAGAAATTTCAAAGACCAGCACCGGGAGAACCAACCCTGGCTGAAGAGGGCCCATTTGGAAATGCCCTGAACAGAGCCTGACATCAGGAGTTGGAAAGCCACTCTTGACCAGCATCAACGAGAGCTCTTGGTTCTCATTCGAGGACAAGGTGCAGCTTGACGGCTAGAAGTTGAAGGAGGCTTGTAAACGTTAGCCTTTGAAAGAGCTGGTCGCTGCATGATGTCTAGGAGGGCAACGGTAGTGAGGTTAATGGAAGAAGTCCACATTCCTTCCTGCCCATCCCTTCTTTTGTCCAATGGAATCACGCCTCCTCCCTTTCCCCACGTGACATTGGCTGTCACAGAAAAGCCTTCGACAAATATTAGCTCAACCTGGATCTGGCTGCAAGTACATCTTGCTCCCGGTTTCATCCCAGGGTTTGGCGAGGAGGCCAGCCCTTCAGCGCCTGGCACCCTGCAGAGATTTATAGCATTCCAGAACTGGAAGCCACTTGAAAGTTCTTATTGTTCCGCCTCCTGTCCTGGCTCCCAGAAGGGAGCACCGATGGCGTCTCCCCCCACGCCCACCACCCCACCACCCTCGCTCAGGTCCTCCCCACTTCCCCATCATCATTTTGTAGCCTTTTCACCTCGGCCAGTATATAAAGAGCTATTTTAGGGGTCCCCCGGCTTCTAAACAGTGGACATTGAACAAAACTACTGTGGGTGGGACAAATCCTCAACCATAATCTTGGCCCTTGAAGTGAGGGCTGCCTGAATACAGCGTGCTGTTTATGCAAATCCCATGCAAATCAGAGCAACGGGATTAACTGGGGAGAAAAAAAAAATCCCATGGTCTTTCTGAGCCCTCCCAGCACTCCATGTTGGCCTCAGAAAGGAATGCTTTTTGTTTTTAAGGGCTGTTTTCTGTTTGAAACTTCTCTTCTGCCCTGGTAGCCTCAGCCGGACAGAGTCGGTCTCCCAACTTGGCTCTTTCCATGTCTCTGGCCCATGTGTGACCAGGGAGGATTGTTTGTAGCTCTGTCAACGGGGCCTTGTTGGAAGTTACCACACCTTAGCCAGGCTTGCCAAGGTCTTTGCAGGGGGTGAGCATGGGGGAAGTGGCTGGCAGTGGCCAGGGCATAGGGAGGACCCAGTCAAAGCACATTTGCTCAGCCAAGGCCAGGGTATCTCAGGCCAGACAGATGAGGAACCTTCCTTGGGGTGGGACTCTGACTTGTTTGTAAGATCCTGGATATCCGATTTGAAAACACAGTCAGTTGTCATTTGACATCCTTAGAGACACCAGCTCAGCCACTCAGCTTGCATATTTATGCAAAACAAAATGCAAATGAGCCCATTGAACCCTTTGTATATATCCTGCCAAGCTGGGAACCTGGGTCTCGGGACAAACTCCCCCTCCCAGCCTTTAATCTCTCCAGAAGAGTTTTTCTAATTAGGACATGGAGCCTCTGAAACTTGGCTCGTTCAGTGAAATTCAACTGAATAAATACGTTTACTGAACTCCTACTAAGTGCAAAGCATGTGTTAGGCTTTTAGTGAAGTACAAAGAAGATGGGAAAAAAATCTAGTTATTTCCAGTCTTGGTTACTCTTCCCACATAGTGTGTGAGCACTACGAGGTGTACTGAGCACCTACTATCCACCAGGTCATCAGCTCGGCACTGGGGATACAGCACTGAACTAGTATAAGAGATTTCCCACCCTCATGAACTTAGATCCTGAAATGGATGAGACAGACGAATAACTTAGTAACAAATGAAATACCAACATGATTATCAAAGGGCTAGGAAGAGAATGAACAAGGGGATGTTTCATTATGATAGAAATGTGCCATGGATGGCATTGGCAAGACTTTTATAAAAGATAAGTTGTATATTTAAGAACGAAGAGTTGAGTTAAAAGCAGTGGTAGCAACGGCAAAGTGAAGAAGGTATTTTCTTATTCCCCACATCCTCTTGCTCCTTAATTGGAATAATGACGTTCTGTTAATTCATGAACTCGGTAAAGATCTGTCAGGTGCCTTCCTGGCCCAGGAAGTGTTTCGGACACTGGGGATCCATTACTGAATGCAACGAGCCATGCACGTGCTCTCACCGTCACGTGGTCCAGACACTAAGCCAGTGTATGAGACACACCACATGACGTAAGGCAGGAGGGTGAAGAGAGTCAATGTGGGACAGTGGTAGTGGGCGTGGAGTGGCAGGTAGGTGGCAAAGGTGGCAGAGAAACGAAGCACAGTCCCTGTGACAAGACCATCAAGAGGAAAGGGTCTAATGGACCCGATATATTTGAGGCACAGGACCTGGTGGCTCTTTTGCAGCCAGGAGGGAGAGAGTGGAATGAGCCAAGGTGTCTGGTCAACATAGGCAGAAGAGGACAGGTGGAGGCGAGAATCTGCCTTAAATGCAGGAGCAGACTCTGGGTAGATGACGAACAAGGGAGTGATCTGGTCTGATTTACAGTTTTGAAGAGATTAATCAGAGGGTGCTGAGTGGTGATTAGACAGCAGGAAGGCAGAAGGAGAACCGGAAATACAGATGTTTGCAGGCGCTCAGGCAGGAGGCAGTGTCAGTTTTAATTAAATGACGACTGTGGAGCTGATCTGGAGGGAGCAAGCTCAGCCATATGTGGAAGGTCAAGCTCACCTGACCAGTAAGTGGACTGGATTTGGGGTGTGGCAGAAATGAAAGATTTAAGAGTGATCCCGAGGCTTTTGTCTGGAGCAACTGGGTGATCAGTGATGCATGATTTAGGCTTCGGGGAAGGTTAGGGGAGGAATAGTTCGAAGCGCACGAAGAGTTGTGTTTAAGACATAAGGAAGATTGGGGTACCTGGCTGGCTCCGCCTTCAGCTCAGGTCATGATCTCGCAGTTCGTGAGTTCGAGCCCCGCATCGGGCTCTCGGCTGTCAGCACAGAGCTCGCTTCAGATCCTCTGTCCCCTCTCCTCTCTCTCTCACCCTCCCCTGCACATGCACTCTCTGTCTCACTCTCTCTGTCAAAAATAAACATTAAAAAAAGCCCTAAGGAAGGTTGAGATGTCCCTCGGACAGACATCCAACTGGAGAGACCGAGAAAGCAGCTCACAGAACCCAGCCAACTTAGAGCCGGTATCTTAACTGGCAGTCTGACATATTTCCACCATTTTATAAAGATACTGGATGCAGTGAGGGCCTCGCAGTCCCTGGAGGGACAGAAGGGGCTGACAGAGTTGACAAGGGGAGGCTCCGAGTGACGGCTAAGGGCCACATATACTGCCTGTGCATTTCTGAAGCAGGAAGAGGGCAGAGCAAACTCACACAGCCTGCTGGTTGCCAGTATCCTGACCTTCCATGGATTTATCAGGCTTGCGTCAAAGAGGTGACTTCCTGGAGACAAAGTGAGGAAATGCTCATTATAATCTGAGGGAGTGCCTGGAGCTCCAGGTGTTCATTCCTGGGGGGTCTGAACTGAAGCCAGCCGGCTGAGAAGAAAGTGGCCTTGCCCTTTAGGCCATCGCACCCTCCCTGCTTTGCAGGTGAGGAAACCGAGGCCTGGAGAGGTGATAGGCTTGGACCAGAGGTATACCATTTAGTTGTAGACACAGCTGGGCCTCGAAGCTGGGTCCTACTAAAGTTCCTACGACAGTCCTTTATGTAGGGACCAGGATGAATGCGCTGTCAAAAGCTGTAACCTAAGAGAGGAGAAGGCTCCTGATATCGACCCTCTGATGGTACCCAATAGGCTCCCAAGATAGGCAGCAGGAGGCCTCCGGGATCTCACCTTCAGAGGCTAATGATGAGTCTGGACCTTGTTGGTGCTGCCTGAGCGAATGATTCCATTCAACTCCCTGCAAATGCTTCTAAAGCGGAACAACGAATCGGACCCCTGGAAAACAAAGCAAAACAGAAGGAAAAACCCGGTCTTGGAGGTGACTGTTTTCATTCGTAAGGCTAGATGTACTGTTATGGCTGTGGGGGTTTGTGTCTATTCTCTCTGGACACCGCCACCTACCCCCGAAACTAGGTTTTACCTGTGTGTTGGGAGGTTTCTTTTTTTTTTAATGGTTAGTTTTGAGAGAGAGAGAGAGAGAGTAGGGGAGAGCCAGAGACAGAGAGGAAGACACAGAATCCCAAGCAGGCTCAAGTCTCTGAGCTGTCAGCATCGAGCCTGATGCAGGGCTTGAACTCATGAACTACAAAGATCATGACCTGAGCTGACGTTGGACGCTTAACTGACTGAGCCACCCAGGTGCCCTGGGGAGATTTCTTAAAATGTCTAACTTTACTCCTTGAGTTTTCTGGGTAAAATATGCTTATGCATGCAATTTAAAAAGAGCAAATACTAAATAGAATAATCCAGAACAATGCTTGCCACCTGATTGGCTCCCAGGCAGGGTGACAGACAGTCTCGGTTTTCCATGGATGTGATTAGTGGGGATGTTGCCCAGACTTTTGGTCCTAAACCTGGGACACATCCAGACAAACCAGGACTCTAATTCAGAGTAAAAAATAGACACAAACACGAAAACTAAACTAAAAGCTCTAAAAGATACATGTAAGGCAACTAGGGAATCTCAGACGGGGCTGCGTAGGAGCAGGTAATGATGGACGGAATGACTGGTTCTTAGGTCCGCCCGTGTCATGCAATTACGTTGGAGCGTGCCAACGTTCTAGGCTTTTGAGAAGCGATGTATCCCGAGCCGTGCAGCTTATTTTCAGATGGTTCAGGAACAAAACACAGATCAAAAATCAAAAATCACACACACACGGAGACAAAGTGAATGTGGCCAAAAACCATGAGCCATTGCTGAGCCTAGGAACTCTCTGCGTTCTCCCTGTGCCCTTCTTTCAAGTTTCCTGTAAGTTTATGCCAAAAAGTTGAGGAAAAGCTTTTGAGGAGAAAGGTTACTGTCCTTTCCTCATTGAGGATGTAGTTTTTTTTTGTCTGAGTTGTCTAAGTTGTAACTCAGCTCTTGGTCACAATTCAGCTGTAAAGGTTGCTAACTGCTAGAAGAATGTACACGATCATATTTTCGTTGGGAAAAACCTATTGTTACTCATCAGGCAGAGCAGGGGGAACTTAAGGCAACCCTCCACCCACTAAAAGAAAAAAAGAAAGGTGGAAAGATTTAGGTGCCAGAAGACATTCTTTCAGCACTAATGTAGTGGATGATGAGCTACGACACTACAAAATTCTCTTCTTGCCTCTTCCACGTGGAAGGTGGAGGAGATCTACATGGGAAAGGAGGCCAATGTTGGGAAATAAAACCGCCATGGGGAAGAGTGGGATGGAAGGGGGTGTGAGGCAGGAGAATGATTTCCTTCCTTGAAGTAACTAAAGATTGTCATAGATTTGAAGCATCTGAAATGCTCTTTAATGCCTGGCATTCAATGGGAAGTAAAAAAAAAAATACTAGTTAAAATATATAATCAAGCTGAATGGATCTGAGAGTCACAGGAGACGTGTTTGGCTTTGCTAGTCACAGAATTGCAGAGAAATATTCTTATTAAGTCTAATCTTCCAGGTAAGGCTGGCATGGTGACCCAGGAATTAAATATTAGTATAAAAGTTTTCAAATTATACCCATTTGGATGTTTCTTTAAAAAGGTGTACTAAATCTTTTATCAGTCTTTTACGCTGTTGAATACAATTTTGCTATTAATTTTTTGAGAGAGAGGGTGCAAGGGGAGAGGGGCAGAGAGGGAGAGAGGAGGAGAGAGAGAATCTTAAGCAGGCTCCATGCTCAGCAGGGAGCGCTGATTCAAGGCTCCATCCCCATGGCCCTGGGCTCATGACCTGAGATGTAATCAGGAGTTGGGTACTCAACCGACTGAGCCATCCAGAGGCCCCTCGATTTTTAATTTTAAAAAATGAGGGGACTAAATTTATTTTTATGATCTTGTTTTCAGATTAAAATCAAGGTGGCCACAAAACAAATCTTGGCTTTCTTGGGCTGTGGACAATGCAGGCAAGGTATTAGGGTTCTCTTGATAGTGTAACTTTGCAGTGCACAAGCAAAGATCTCCAGAGAGAGACAGCAGATGCATTGGTTGAGAACTTGTGTTTGGGATCAGACAGATCTGCCAGGAAGCCCTAACTCTGTTCCCTGCCTATTGCCTCAGTTTCCCTAGCTATAAAATCAGAGAATAATAGTATGTCCTTCATAGAGTTTGTGAGGCTTCTGAGCGTCCATGCAGGTGAACTAGCATCATTTCTAAAATACAGTAGCTTTCAATAAATATCACCTGTTCTTGTGTTCTTTACTCCTAATAAGGACAGTCTTAGACATCTCTCCCTGCCCAGTGTTCTCACATGACAGAAAAGTGGACTAAATCCAGGAAAACACATTGTGAGGACCACTTTCCTTTAAGATCTTCTTGAGACGCATGCAGTGTTCTTCTGAGACTATGACCTTGTGTAAGTATTTGGTTCTAATACACAGCATTTTTTCTCCCTGAAACCACATGCTCTCATTTAGAAGGACTTGAAGTTGTCCATGGTCTTGGAATTTGGGGTTAAGTCCTGGGAATGAGGGGAACGAGAAAGCAGTGCTGAATGGGCGGGGGGAGTAGGGGGTGGAGAGTGCAGTATGAGAAAACCAGAGAAGCAATATTCTGCCCCAGCTCAAGGATACCTGGCCCCAAGCACTCACTCCGGAGGGCAGGTGAGCAAGATAGGGTGCTGGGACCCGTTATGGTGCATAATAACCACTGCAGCTGTGCAAGCAGAGATCAAAGATCAAATCAAATTTCAAGCTGCAGGGACCTCAATCCGATCACCTGCAGAGGTCAAGGAAAGGAATTTTTCTTCCCTGAAGAGCCCCAAGATTGGCTGAATTCCCAACAGGGGGGTTTGGCAGTGCCTTGAAGGATCACATTACTGGCTACTGCCCAGAAGCAAGGGGACACGGCCTCAGGGTTGATGGGACTGGTGTGGCCACTCAATTGTTCCCCAGCGGAGTGTCTGCCAAGCAGAATGGAGAGACTCAGAGAAAGCCCAGGACTTGGCATCCAGGGGCGTCCATGTGGTCAATGCTCAAAAACCTTCTTTTAAGTGTCCACCCTCAAGGTAGGTACCTAGAATGTTGAATGTTGACGCTTCTGTGAGTGCTATGTCGGCTTCCGTCTCATCCTCCTTTGATGAGCCCGGGGTGAGATGGGCTTTTTCCAGAAGGAGGATGAGTGGTTGACGGCATGGCCATCTGCACTGTGCACCCTCCCCCCAGCCCCCATGCACACAAAGGAAAGTGGTTGGAGCTCAGACACTCAGGCCTGTGCCCAGTTGTGTGGATTCTTGCTCAATGTGCCCCGATGGAGACAATGCCATCTGGTCAAAAGGAACACCCTGGCATCTCTGAGCCATCAGAAGGGAACAGCAGGCCCCCTGCATTCACTCTGAAAGGCCCCATGGTACTGGGCTCTTCCACGGCGGATCTCTGTCCTTGCCCGCCGGGAAGAAATTAGGAAGATGAACTGGAGAGCGGATTTCATTTGGTGATAAATGAAGAGAGACCAAAATTCAGTTCTCGAGATATTTAGTAGGTTAGGTTTAAAAAAAAAAAAAACAAAACTATTCCCCCAGTGGTATTTTCAATGGTTTTTAGCAGAAGGGTGTCCTTTGGGGTGAGAAGGAGGTGTGCATAAGCCATGGGGAGGGTGGGTGGAATTAAACGCATCATCCAGTGAACGTGGAGAATGAAGTGAGGGTGCACTTGGCCGCTTGGACTGTGGATGTCAATCAAAGTAATGTGTTGGGGAAAGGGGGAGGAAGTTTGTCACCCTTTTTAATATCAGAAATTCCTTTACTTGGGTGGTAACTTGGGAACAGCTGGAAGTAGCTGAATCAGCCCAAATCCTTGCAGAAACGCTGGTAGGCCCCCTGCCAACAAGTGAGCAATGGCTTTTCAAGCTGGAAGGGAGCAAGTGGACTAAGTAAGGCAGAGTTGGGGGGGGGAGGCAGGGAAGTGAGGGGGGAGCCAGTTTTTAAAAAGCTGAGTTTGGAAGCCGGTGCATATTTAATAGGATTAGAACACATGAGTTAGAGGCTGAAAATTCTCAACCTGCCTCGTTAAACACCAGCCTGCAGGAAAGGCCTGGCTGTCCCAGCAACGACTGCAAAATTGGGGAGGGAGGGAACTAAAACACTTGGGGTTCTTGCAGGGGTGCTGGAGAGATTGGGGGAGTTCTTTTCTCTCCTCCAGCTTCTCTGCAGCCGTGGACCTTCCCTCCGTCTCACTGTCTTGGGTCCGCGAACACACCCAGTTTGTCAATAATGCCTTGGGATGCCCTGTCCCTGTTTGACGGCCTAGGCTTGTCCACCCAGTGCCTGGGCCAGTCCTGGGGAGGGAAGCGTTTGCTTTTGCCTCCTCATGGGGGTGAGTGGGCCCAGCCTGGCCACCAAGGTCTATTTGGATGCTTGTTGGATGTGTCTCAGATGCAGTGCTGAGTCTGGGGTTCGGGACGACAGGTAGCGGGAAAGGGTTGGAGTTGGATGAAATATTCTCCTTCTAAATATGGATCTTTGTTTGCTTGCCTGATGACTTTAGCCTGCAGGTGAGAAGGCTGTCTGGTCCCTGATGCCCCAGCTGGACGGCCTGGCCCGTG
Source organism: Suricata suricatta (assembly GCF_006229205.1). NCBI lineage: Eukaryota > Metazoa > Chordata > Mammalia > Carnivora > Herpestidae > Suricata > Suricata suricatta. Next base: position 50,432,470 of record NC_043716.1, on the reverse strand, counting down.
ACGCTGGGAGTTAGCTGGCTTCTCCCAGGCTATGGGCTCGAACGCTAACTTGGTGAGCAACTTCGGACCGCCCCTCTCAAGCCCTTACTCCCATACTTTCTTACCGAGGCCATAGGTCATTCGAGCCCTGCTTATGGTGGCTTTCAAAGACATTGAAATGAGAAACAAGTCCCAGCTTTGCTACAAATAATTCATCGGAGCCACTATGCAGATCATGTAACGAGGGTCAGAGATCACAGATGCAGACCTGTGTGCACGCGACTGGGGACCACTCGGCACTTCCTGTGATGACGCCTGGATTTGTCTCAACTGTCCAAACCATCTGTGGGCTCTTCATGGCATCCTAGGTTCTATGCTTAGCGGTCCAAAGACATACAGCCTCTCTGAAAAGAACTACTAGAAGTTGTTGAGGCTTAGATACATGAACATTGTCCTTCCTTGGTTTTTGATACTACAAACTGTCCCCTTCCCCTTCCGACTGTTCTGACATGGCCAGAGAGACATCAGCCTTGCCTACAAGCCCCGGAAGCATTTCATCTATTTTACCCTTAGGTGTAGGTAGAGGCTAAAGCGCCTGCATTGAGAACCCAGGTTTTTTGGATTGGACGGGCCTGACTTCACCACTCATTAACTGTGCCAACTTGTGAGCAGTACTGAATCTTTCTAAACTTCAGTGTCTTTGATCTAAAATAGGTCAAAAATAGCATCTTATGGGTAAAAAAAACCCAACCTGCATGGAACATGCTTAGCATCCAGGTGTATACTTCCCGTACCTGAAAACAGTCAGCGCGATGATCATTATTAATCAGATAGCAGTGATGATCATTAATAACAGCTGACATTCTGAGCTTCTCCCATGGGTCAGGCACTGCAGTGAGCATGTTACATGATTCATTCTTTTGCCATCCTCAGCTCAGCGGCCCACTCAGCCTAATTGCCTTCCTTCTTGGTTGAAGCAGTGACGTCCCAAGCCCTCCTTCCTGTCTTGATGCCCGAGGCCCCGGACTTGGTAGATGAAGATCTGGACCTGGCCTGGGGAGGTTCTGAAGGCCCCAGGCTTGGGGCAACCCAAGGGAATTCTTGAACCCCCGTGAAGGGGGAGCTGAACACCCGGATGCGGGGGCCTCAGGAATCCGGGGAAGCAGGGACCGTTCTGACAGCTCTGGGGAGCCCTGATGAGCAGTGTGTGTCCTGCCGGCTGTGTAAACACAGTAACCAAACACGCTGATGATTTCCAGGGCCCACCAGATGGCAACAAGTACAGTGGGTGATGTGGTTTCCGTTTCTTCTCCTCCTTATTTTTATTTGCTCCCCGTGCCTCAGGGCAGGACAGAATGTGAGCCTCCTTGGAAGCTTTGTTATAATCCTAAGTCTTTGCTTTATAGACTTGCAGCCTCCCTCATGGGGTCCTTCCGGGCTCTGCTAAGATGTCCCCTTCTCAGCGCCACCTCTTGGACCAAAGTCAACCAACCAACTTCCCAACACTTCAAATACGCTTCCAGAACTGTCTTTTCCTTCTTAGTGCTCACTATCTGGCATCCATGGATTTGAACTACTCCTTTGTTTTTTTAGTTTTCTTATCCCCTTTCCTCTCCAGCAGAAAGTGAGTTCCTAGAGGGAAAGGATTTTTGTGGAACTTCTTTTATTTTACATTACTCTATCTCCAATCCTGTAACAGTGACTATATATTTTGAATGAAAGGATTTATATATGTTCATCCTGGGCCCGGCTGACATGAAGCTGAATCATGGTGAAATATTTTCTGGAGCCTTAGGGACATCACATGCCACATTTCCAGACTTTTCTAAAAAGGCTAGAACAGAGGTCAAAACGGAATCTTCACATCCATGTTTCTAAGAGAGAGAAGCGCTCCACGTTCAAAGGCATGGCAACAGCAAGTGTACAAGAGTCAGATTGGTAGGACCGCCCCCGGTGTCCTGCTGTGGGGACCTCATCCCAGAGCACACCCTCCCACCTGGCTCTTCCTGCTCTTAGCAGAGATGGGGCTGACGACTGGCTCTCAAGCCTCATCCTCCTCCATGGCCCATGATCAAGTTTCACCCTCCTCCATGGCCCTCTTCACCCTCCTCCAAGGGCCATGATCAAGCTTCACCCTCCTCCGTGGGCCACAACCTCTGGATGTTCCTATCCAGGCTCTGCTCCTCTTTCAAGCTTCAATGCACCCTCCCTTTCACAGAAGTGAAATACACTTTTATATTTTGTGTCGGTCTATTGTTTTTACCACTTTGGGCGGTGAGAACGGAGGTAACAATAGTGGCCAGTGTCCCTGGACACTGCCCCAAAGTCAGCACTCCCAGCTCGCTCTCTGCACTCAGCGTGAGCTCATCAAAGAAAACAGAGTGAGGGAAAGGAAACTGGTCTTGGGACAGATGGAGTCATTTACTAGGAAAGCCGGGAACTTGTGGGGGAAGGGGCAGGAATAGGCAAGCTGAGGTAGGGCTCTAACGGGTTTGCCCACGCCGCTTCTGAGGGTGTCCTCAACACCCTGCATGGTCTCCCTGCCACTCTCGAGAAATCAAAGTCAAGGCCCAAAGTGATTTCCTGTCTGGTTTTGGCTTCTTGCCAGCCTTGCTCTTGGGACATGCGCAGCCGCTCTTCATGGTGGGGGCAGTAATTTTGCCAAGTTCTCTGTCATTTGAGAACAGGCTTCAGTTATGTAATCAATGTAATGAAAAAGCAAAAAAAGCCCATTATTTTTTTTCTCCCTTGCCTGAAAAAAATGCATCTTTTACTAATCTCTTTATCTTCCTTTCATTTTCCTCTTTCCGATTTCTCTCTCTCTATTTTTTCTGAATAAGTTAACAGGTCCCAGAGGAAGGACATGAAAGGCAGAGTTGAGGGATTTCAAGTTTGTCTTTATCTCATTCACAACCTATGTTTTGTTTTATGATAAGAAATGCTAACATAAAAGAAGAATTTCCCCGTACTACGAACATTGCGTGGCTACCAAAGTATGGTTCTGATATGGTCCCCGGGCTCCTGGGCCAAGAAAGGAGGCAAATAAAGATAAAGTGCACACTCCGCGCTCTGCAGAATTTCTGTAACCTGAACTAGGAGTGCTGTGCCAGGTAAGCAGTAGGGAATGAGGGAGGGTGCTGGGTGCCTAAGGGATGGATCTTCAGAGTCTGCCCAGCAATCAAAGGGAGGAGGGCCATTGTAGGCCTAGAAAATATATCCCATGAGGGTATTGAGTGTCGATGGCCTGTTTGGGGGAACTGCAGTCATTGCACATAGCAGCATGTCCGGTCAGTAAGGCCTGGGGTGTTGGAGGTAGGTATGGAAAAGAGGGTGCAGAGGTGGTGGGCTGGGCCCTGGCACACTGTGGTTGCTATGGTAGCACATGGGACTTAGTCTGTGGGTGACTAGGAAGCCTGGAAACGTTGGCCTCCATCAAAAAGTGTGGGTTAATCTGTGTTTCAGAAAGTCAGTCTCACCGACACAGACGAGGCAGTCACACGAGAGTGGAGGGAGGGAGGCCTGTTTATTGGTTTATTAAGCAACTATTTATAATAGAGCTCCTTCTGGGTACCAGCCATCATCCCAGGTCCTGGGATGCAGCAGTGAACAACACAAGATTGTTTTCTGGAAGGCAAAGCCAACGACAAAGGTATGCTACTACATATACAAGTACACACATGCTGTATCAACGTATGATATGTAGTTACATGACGTCTGTGTATGCATGTGCGGTGTGATGAGAGGTGTCAATAGGGCCTTTTAAGAAAAATGGGGGTGGGTAAGAACAAAGAGTAATAGGGAGTCACATTGTAGATTGGGTGACCAGAGAGGGGCTCTCTGAGCAGGTGGAACGGAAGCCTGGGCTGGATAAAGTGAGGGATCCAGTGATGTTGATAATGGGGAGAAATTATAATATCGTGGAGAGAATAAGCATGGCCCAACTGAAATGGTGATGCTAGGGAAAGAGGAGAGAAAATTTTAGGAGGTCAAGTTGAAAGGACTTGTAGCTGTGAAAAATGGGAGGAGGGGAAATGGCCCAAGATAGGGTCAGATGCTCTGGCGTGGTCATCCGGCTGTCTGTGTCATTAAGCAATACAGAGAATGACGGTGGAAAACTATTTCTTTAGCGAAAGATAATGAATATTTTGTCTTTCAGTGGCTGATGGCACATTCCAGGATTCTCTTTCTTTTTTTTTTTTTTTGTCATTTTTCTTCCTGAAAAGTCACTCCAGGTCTTGAGAAAATCATATACTATCCATTCTCCTTCTTAAAAAAGTATTATTTGAGAAAGAGAGAGAGAGAGAGAGAGGAGGGAGGAGAGAGAGAGAGAGAGAGAGAGAGAGAGAGAGAGAGAGAGAATCCTAAGCAGGCTCCACGCCTAGTGCAGAACCTGGCATGGGTCTTGACCTGAGCTGAAATCAAGAGTCAGGTGCTCAGCCGACTGAGTCACCCAGGCCCCCTCCATCCATTCTCCTTTAAGAAGATGACGGAAGATCGCAACCCCAAATGTCAGGAGTTTAGGGACTGATCTAAAAGGTGACTTGGTTTGTTTTCTTGGGCTACTGCCGTGGCCTGTGTCAGGACATGCAGGGAGTGGTGGACCAACCCGTGGAGTTGCCACGGTTACATGCTAGCCCCATGGTGGGATGGTCGGTTACCCATTTCAGCTCCTAAACATGAATATTGTGCCATTTTGACACATGTCCAAGTGAAACAAGAGAACAATTCGATCGCCTTTACACTTGTTTTCCAGCTGGGCTGAAATTCTGGTCCAGGATGGGGGCCCCATCTCTTTGGAGCCTTCTTGCTGCTGATCTTCAGACTTTGAACACCCACTCTGCCTTCTTCCTGTGGGGCATGTGGTGTCAGGGGCTGTCGTGGGTGGCATGACATGAAAGACGCTCTTTGGTTTTGGGGAAAGATTTTAGTGTGGATGGGAGTAAAACTTTAACTAAAACCAGAAGGGCGTGTCCCCTGTGGAAGAGCATGGGGGCAGGAGAGGGGAAGAAGCAGGATCCATGGCTTCCCCGTCTTCTTAGGCTGCAGCCAAACCCCGTACAATGGTCTCCAGGGCCTCCTCGTCCTGAGGTGCCAGCCCTTGCCTGCCTCTCAGACCCATTCTGTGCCCTCCCTTTCCATGGCAGGTGTGCTCCATTAGTTTTGGCCTTTGATTATTGTCTGTTACCCTAAGCTGTGTGCTCTGTGAAGTGAGGGGTCATGTTTATCTGCTCACTGTGTTTGTTGGTTCAGTGAATGATTGGAAGAAGGAAGGAAGGAAGGAAAGGAGGAAGGAAGAAAGGAAGAAGGAAGGGAGAAGGGAGAAAAGGAAGGAAGGAAAGAAAGAAGGAGGGAAAGGAGGAAGAAAGGAAAGAATAAAGAAGGGAGGGAGGAAGAGAGACAGGAAGGAAGGAAGGAAAGAAGGAAGGAAGGAAGGAAGGAAGGAAGGAAGGAAGGAAGGAAGGAAAGATGGACATGGGGAACGTGAAGTTATAAAACTACCATGGTGCCATGTTCAACAGCTCAGCCTTCCAAGCTGGGGCTCAAGGAAAGGTCCTCTTTCAATAAGCTGCCCAGGACTAAAAAGGTTAAAAGTTCTTTTCATAAAGGAGGAGACCCTTCAGAAGCCTGGATGACTTAATCCTGTGGAGACTTGGTGACTGGGGGTCGTGCGTCTGGGAAAGGTGTTACTCTGTGGCCCCTCATGACAGGGTGTCAGCCATAGGCTGTGACTACACAGCGTTTCCACAGACACGCACAGCAAGAGAGTGTAGTGTGGAACCGCAGTGTATACATTCGGAGGAGCGTGCACGCCAAAAGCCATGCCGGTCGTTAACAATTATCCTCGGGGACCTGAGAATAATTTGGCTTCTTTTTTTTTTTTTTTTTTTTTTATGACATGGACTTTGCTTTGAAGCTTTAAAAATAAATGAACACCAAGAAAAAAAATTTTTTAAATAAAAAAGTAAGCTCACTGCCAATTCTGCCAAAGGAAAAGAAAAATAAAGGCGGGTCAAATGTTAAGCCCGGATCACCCTGTCAGGGTGTGTTTAATATGGATATGAGCAGCCGGGTCTTCGGCAGCCAGTTTGCTTCAGTTGGGAGGCTAGAGGGGGCAATCCTGACTCTTCCAGAGGGAGGAGCCAGTTTACACCCCTATAAAGGATGGCTTATCAAGGCTGGCCTCCTTCCAGCAACTTTCATCTTTTTATACTATTTGCCTTGCAACTCCTGAAATCTAAAAGGACCTTGGAATCGAAAAGCAAATTTTCCAGAAGATAGGATATGTTTGAATTTGGATCGGAGGAGCCGGGGGTGGGCGGGGAGAGGAGTGGGGCTTGGCTAGCAGAAGATTCTGGATCGGACCTGGTGTCTTGGCCAGTGGAGGCCCAGCGAGGATTCTAGGTCCGTGGTGTAGAGCCTTCAGAAGTTGCTAGGACAGACACAATGTGTTTGGCTCCTGGGATCTTGCACTTCACCTCTACTTCCTGCTCTAAATGCTCTTTGAGGATGTCGTTAGCATTTATTTAGGGTCTGCTTGCTATAAATCCACCTGTAAGAATCCCGTGTGGGAGAGGGGGGCTCTGACGGGAAGGGCTTGTGGAAGCAGCAGCTAGAGGGCCTGGACACTGGCCAGCCATCTGGGGAGGGCACTGGGCTCGGCGTCCGGCCATTGGAACCCAAGTGCCGCTGTCCCCGTGACCCAGCAGTGTGACTAGCTCTGACCAGCTCACTTCTTGTCTCTGGGCCTCAGGTCTGTGAGGCACAAAAAGAGACGATTGGATGAGAGGACTTAGCAGTTTCAGAGTCTGGAATTGCGCTGGGCAGACCGCCTCGCACGTATGGTGACAGAGATCAAGAAGTTGCTTTGGTTCCTCATGTCAGTTGTGGAATGTGAGATTCTTTTGGAAAAAGCCGCGTTGTCCCTGATGTACAGGACTGTGCTGGAGAAGCCATATGCACAGGTGTGTGTGTGTGTGTGTGTGTGTGTGTGTGTGTGTGTGTGTTTTCCCTTCACAGTGTCTGCACTGTGTATATATAATGTTGAGTCTGAGCCTACAATTATGTTTCATCATATCACCGGGTAATTGTGGGACTAGCTTCTACAGCCGTGTCTCAGAGGAGCAGGGATTTAAAGGCTGGACTTCGATGACAGTTGTCCAGGTGATCTGATGAGGTTTGTACCCCGTACCTGAAGTCAGCAGGTCCTCGCTTGGTACTGGCAAAACTGGGGACAGACGGGAGTGCAGTAGCCAAAGAGCGAATACCTGCTTGCTGGCCAGTTGGAAGCTGGCTCCCGCCTCTGCTCCTTCCTGTGACACGTTCCACCCCATTCCACCAACTTTGGGATGTGTCACGTGTGGAGAGAGGGCACAGTGCCTCCGAGCACGCTTACCTCTCTCAGCTGGACCGCAGCGCGGGCCTCAGGGAAGCCAGAAGCCCTGCATCATGAAGGTTGTTACTGGAGCCAGAAGGTTGCAATCAGGAGTTGGCTGGCCAGGCTCCGGGTCACCAGAAGGGTCACCCCTGACTTATTTCCATGTCCTCCAGTCCTGTCAGGAGGTCTGTGGGGTCCCAGAAAGCAAACACAGGGGAGGGCTCCAATCAGAAACAGCCCGTGACCTCCTGTGGCTCAGAGCAAGCACGACAGTCAACTTTCTTACAGCGCTCCCTGAGGACTTAGGTGGAGGCAAAAGAGTGCGTGTCTGAGTGTCGTCTGTGGGCACGTCTCCACTCTCCGTGCCCCTCTGCAGGTGCATGCAAATCTGTGCCAGTCACGCATGCGTTGTTTGTGAGCCCTGAACACTTTTGGGAAGAGCACTTTCACGGCGATACAAAAGCCCAGAAAAGTCTTGCGTGCGGTGCCATCGAGTTCAAAGTGACCAGCCTCAGGGGCGGCTTGGTGTCCCTTGCTCTTTTGTTGGAAGGCTTGAGGGAACCATCCTGAATGGCGTGGCTAATGGACAAGCGGATCAGACTGCCTCCCTGTCACTCAGTGGATTTGACCAATCCATCAGTATCAGGTCTGATCAGTATGGGAAGGCGATGGAGGAGAACGTGTGTTGAATACGGCATTGAAAGGCATGGAGAGAGCAGACAGCAGTCTCCATTCTTGCTTCTCTCTCTGTTAGGGCCTCACGGTCCCTGCTTCGTGCTTGGTGACAGTCTTTGGCAGCAACGTTCGTACCCTCTTTGACTATCAGATCCCTTTGGGAATGGAAGGTCCCCTGCTAGTATTATGGGCCTCTTCTAGGTCTTTCCGCGCTGTTGTCCTGTACTTTTAATATGCATAGTACCTCACCTATTGACTTCATAGAATGGTTCCAATTTACATGTTGCTTTGCATGTGATTTGCATTACATTAGGTCCATTCCCCCTTCAATGAATATTTATCAACAGTCACATACCATGGGAGATGCTATATAATGAGGAGGAGGACCAAGGATACAAAATCCTCTACTTGAAATCTTTGTTGCTTTTCACCAGCAGCCTCTACCCCTTCCCCGTCCACTAATCCATCTCGCCCCCTACTTTTCTTTGACAGCTTCTTAGTAAAAGTGGATCTGCTTGGGATAATCACTAGTTTGGCTTCTCAGAGCTTAGCCCCGCCTGGAAGACATACCTGAAGGAGCAGAGCGTACTGCAATTGTGACTGCCTGTGGGTTCTTTAAGTAATTTCTCCCAATGATGTCATGATTTCCTGGACTCCTCCCTTGTAGAATGAGTGTCTGCAGTTCTCCTGTACCTTAAGAACACCTCAGAAGGGGAGCCTTTATTCCACTAATACTGAAGAAAGGAAGAAACTGAGACATGAACCTTACGAGGAATTCACCAAAGGCCATGATGCCAAGTTCAAGCTGAACGTGAGGCTAAACTTGATTAGGTTCAACATGCATTTTCTGGATTCTACTCTGTCTGAGTATTAAGCTCGATAAAGAGAGTAGCTGCAAAACCCTGTGCCCTAGAGAGTTTATAATATGTCTTCCTGTCCTCATACGATCCTTCTGAATTCATTTTAGGGGAGTTTCACTTGTGAGGTTGTATCAGACATGGTAGACCTATGTAATATTTGGGTCCAGCTGTTTCTAAGATTTCTTCACTTCTCCACGGAGTAGTGTATCATGGCCCCTCTTTAGAACGGGTCTGTTGGGGCACCTGGGTGGCTCAGTCGGTTAAGCCTCCGACTTCGGCTCAGGTCAAATCTCACGTTCGTGGGTTCGAGCCCCGCATCGGGCTCTGTGCTGACAGCTAGCTCAGAGCCTGGAGCCTGCTTCTGGTTCTGTGTCTCCTCCTCTGTCTGCCCTCCTCTCTCATGCTCTCTATCAAAAATAAGTAAAACATTAAAAAAATTTTAGAATGGGACTGTGGTATAATGTATACAATGTATAGATCATGCTTTAGCAACAAATAAATGTAAAAATAACAATTTGCACAATCCAAAAAGATGGCCAGCTGTCCTCCAAGCTCATGGCCCCGCCATCCTGAAAGTTTTACTTCCAGCCACAGGTCAAGAATAGACAGGTGGTTTAGGGGTCCAGCTGAGAGGTGGCATGAATGGCTTCTGGCCACACTCCAGAACTCAGTGACATGATCAACACCACGGCAAGGAAGATTGAGCAATGTAGAGATGGACAGGAACATGGCTGAACACGGATGATCTCTGCAGTACACGCTTCACTGTGGGCTTGCAGACTAATCACCTGTTGTCTCAATAAGCCTGTTGTTTATCCAAACAAAGGGGACAGAATCCCCTTGCTTGCTAATTTATGAGGATTAAATAAGATAATATATAGGGAGGTCCCGGGCACAGAGCAGAGGCTAAAGAAACGTTTCCCTCTCTTTTCAGTCCCATCCCTCGTCCCATATTCATGGTTTCGTATAACACATAGGAAAAGACCAGGCACAACGGTCTACATATGGTTTTCATTGGATAAAATCAGGATGTGAGAAGAATTCCATTTGCATTTTTTGCTGCTCTTCTTAAGACTAATAAGGAAGATCTAGCTGTTTGGGAAGGACAGGTTTCCTTAGCCCGTATTGAACCCTTCCGCTCTGCTTGGGTGGTTGCTTCCAGGCTCTGTTAAAAACAATAATGGCACAAAATGATGCTGCCTGGGAGCAGAAGGGCACTGCAGCAGGGGCAGTTTTCTGGGTTGTTTTTGTTGGTTGTATGCAGAAAGAGGTAGGCAGCATGTCCCCCAAATTATTAACACAGGTGTGGGGAGCTGACTCAGCGACGCTCTGCTTACGGGATAAGCTGAAGGTGGGTGGATGCTGTATGGACAGATGGGCTCTCTCTCTGACTCAAGTCTCAAAGGTGTTGACACATAGGGCACAGCTTTGGGAAATGCTGTATTTAGGAAGGATTGGCTGATGGCCGAGCCTCTTCTCCCACCCTCCAGAATACGTTAGAAAAGTCAATCGGATTGAAACTCTGGCCTTGCTATCCTGAAGACCCTCTTCCTGCATCCCTGAACCCCCATTAATACCAGGACTCACTTCTTCTTTGTGACCACCTGACAATTCAGGCTGATAGCTTTCACACTCTGTTGTTGCTTTTTAAGGTCCAGTGTAAGGCAATTCTGCAAATCAGCATGGGTCTAATGCCTAAAAAACACCAAATTGAAATAGTAAGGTAAATAGTTGTATGTAAATAGTTGTATGTAAATAGATTGAGCTGTAAATAATAAAACCTTAAGGGCGCCTGGGTGGCTCAGTCAGTTAAGCATCCGACTTTGGCTCAGGTCATGATCTCATGGTTTGTGGGTTCCAGTCCCGCATTGGACTCTGGGCTGACAGCTCAGAGCACATATCCTGCTTTGGATTCTGTGTCTCCCTCTCTCTGCCCCTCCCCCCACATGAGCTCTGTCTCTCAAAAATAAATAAACATTGGGGCACCTGGGTGGCTCTGTCGGTTAAGCACCGGACCTGGGCTCAAGTCATGCATGGTCTCGGGGTTCCTGAGTTTGAGCCCCATGTCAGGCTCTATGCTGGTAGCAGAGAGCCTGGAGCCTGCTTCACATTCTGTGTGTGTCTCTCTCTGCCCCTCCCTTCCTTGTGGTCTCTTTCTCTCTCAAAAATAAATAAATAAATATTAAAAATATTTAATAAATAAATGTTAAAAGAAAAATTGTTCTAATAACAATAAAACTTTAATAACTGGCTTAAAAGTTAAAATCATTTCATTGCCTCACAAGAAAGTCCACAGGATGGTAATGCAGGGCTAGTTCAGGACTTAGTGATGACTGCGAATCCGTGCTTCCATCTACCCTTCTCTAGGGTCTTCCTGAGCTTAACGTGTTGGCCTTTAGCCCTCATGGATGCTGCCTCATGGTCACAAAACAGCTTCTGCAGCTCCAGGCATCATATTTGTATTCAGGGCAAGAAAGAGAGAAGAAATTAATAGTGCTCATTATATCTGTCCCTTTTATTAAGACAGCAGAAGTTAATCTTAAAATATAGGTCAGGATGAATGATTGTTTTCAAGTAAAATCAATGCAATCTAACTTCATTTGCAAAATCTGAGTCCATTCATGTTTCTGGAATCTCTCCTTTCTTCCTTGCTTCTTTGTGGAGGGATATGTTCTCCTATTTCTTCTGGTATGTCTCTTAAAGATGGAGAAGGAGACTTCCAAAGAAAGGAGAGAGAGGGGCACCTGGGTGGATGAGTCAGTTAAGCATCTGATTTCAGCTCAGGTCATGACCTCACGGTTCATGAGTTCGAGCCCTGCATTGGGCTCTCTGCTGTCTTTGCAGAGCCCGCATGGAATCCTCTGTCCCCACCACACCCTCTCTCTGCCCCCTCCCACATGTGCTCTCTCTCTCTCTCTCTCAAAACTAAATAAACATAAAAGAAAAGATAGTAGAGAGAGAGAATATGGATTATCCAGAGAGAGGTGTTTTGACCTATTTCAGTCTATGTAAGCTCAGTTCAACCCCCTTCTCCCCCTCCCAGCCATATCTTTAACATCACCGGCTGTGAATTTATCTGCTTTCCCCCTGAGGTCTTTGATGGTAAGATTTCTGATTCAAGTGGTGATACCAGAATGCCTGTGGATGGATAGGTAGGTGGCTGAACAGTCAGGCTTACAGATAAATTATTGTAGAAGGCAGAAAATAAAGTCTGCTACCACTGTAGAAATCAACTTTTACTGAACTCTCTAGGATTAGATCTGGTATTTGGATAGGAAGGTTTCCATGCCTGCTTTAACATATATAAATAAAAACTGACTTCAGACATCAGTTCATTCAAATATTTTTTAAAAGATTAACTCTTCCTTCTCCTCTTCCTTTTGTATTCTAAGAAGATGGAAAGGGAAAGCCTAGGAAATTAAGAAACCACTCAAGGATTCCTTGGAACAGTCCCATTAAAAAATGATCAATTTTCTTTCATATTATCCAAGGCTCCCACCCAAGGCCACCACTCCTGACCCGATGTTGCTAACCAATCATTGTTAACACACACACACACACACACACACACACACACACACACACACACACACACACATGGCAGACATTGCTAATCAATCACAGAGAACTTAGTGTTGGCTTATCACACCGAACCATCAGGGTTGGTTGCTGCAATGTGATAAAAACCTACCGGGCACCACACCCGTCTGTCACAGACATCTTCCGTTACTGTCTTTGGATAGATCTGAAAACCAGAACACTATTTCAATCATTCAGTTAAAATCTGTTCAACTGTTTCCTGAGATGAGAACTTTTCTCTCAGACATATTCTATCCCAGTCCTTCCCCTCCATTCATAAAAATCTCCATTAAGCCATAGGGTCAGAGGCTGTATGGGGTGGCCCCCAAACTCTGGGGAGCACACAGCCAGCCTTGGAGATGTTCCCAGGGAGAGGTATCAGCTTCCTCTCTGCAGGAAGCAGTGGGTGACAGGGTGACGCCGAAGGACCCCCACCTCTCCTTCCCACAGCTGGGAACATTTGTCGGTGGGTGGGATGTCTTGTGTAAAGAGGCCGTGCCCCAGAATGAGTGATGATATAGCGTATGCCCTTTCCCACACGGCTCCAGCACAACTAAATCTAACACCTGGGCCATTGATTCACCTGGAGCTGAGCTAAAAGGACCTGAAAAGTCCAGGTCTTTGGATTAGGTGACAGTATGGTAAGGGAGAAGCCAAAAGGAAGCAGAGGGCGGAGGCAGACAGAAGGGGTGATATTCACACTGGTGGTAAGCCAGCAGGATAACTAAAGTGTGGCTAATGTTTCTAACTATCCTTCCTGACTAAAGAACAGGTTGGAACATGACTCGAAAGTGCTAGCAAGTGGGCCGACCCTTTTTCAGGTATGCTTTTCTTTTCAAGGCACTTATTTTTGTTATTTTAGTTGTCTCTGACCTTCGTAGGAGGGGTTGCAGAGAGCCTGGCTTTAGATGTGAAGAATGAGGAATTTGAAATTTACATGTGTTTGTACAACACGATTTTCATTTGCAAACTGCTGTCATGTGATGAGGACTCTGAGTTCAGAACTGTGAACACAAGCTCGGTGCTTTTGATCCGGTCTTCCCTCAGGTGGGTGCTCTAGAGGATGTAAATTTATTCTTACAAATTAGTGTCAAAAGAGTCATTCACATTTATTCCCTTTTTACTCTTGCCAGGCACTGTTTCAAGAACATTCTATGTGGGGGCGCCTGGGTGGCCCAGTCGGTTAAGCGTCCGGCTTTGGCTCAGGTCATGATCTCATGGTCTGTGGGTTTGAGCCCCGCATCGGGCTCTGTGCAGACAGCTCAGAGCCTGGAGCCTGGTTCAGATTCTGTGTCTCCCTCTCTCTCTGACCCTCCCCTGCTCATGCTCTGTCTCTCAAAAATGAATAAAATACATTAAAAAAATTTTTTAAAGAACATTCTATGCGTATCTTGAATCTGTACAAATCTTTAAGACAAATGCTATTATCAACCCCCATCTCAGATGAGAAAAACAAATCCCAGAGACGTGAAATGACTTTCTCAGGGTCACACAGCTCTCGGGAACACCCAGATTAGAACTTAATTACTCTGACCTCAAAGCCAGTAATCTGAAACCCAAGTCACTTCCCTATCCCTTTCACCTTTAAAATGCACTAATTATTACTCAACGTCTCTTTTCCTTGAATGAAGGTGAAGCGATCTCCTCTCAAAGCAGAAGCACTGGTTCTAGATGTCACACTCAGGGCTGACTGGTTCGTGTTTTCTGCTTCTTGGCTGCGCCCCGGAGAAGGCTCCCGACCCTCAAGGCGTCAGACCGGTTTCTGGATCTTCGTGGGGTTTTTTCTGTCCCCACTTCATTTTGATGTAGCCCCGGCCGCCCCTCCACTTCCTGGTTGGGCTGCTGGGCGAACATTCCGAAGGCAGCAGAAACTCCAGCGAGGGAGCCTCAGTTGTTGTTTTTCAACTTCCTTTGATCCTATTTTGTGGTTGACTTGGCGAAAGTCCACATCTGTCACCAATGAGCTTTAAAGCGGCTGCAGCTCAAAGCCCAAATCGGATCTGAGCTCAACACACCCAGTTCTGAGGCGTCCATTTCCTTTCAATTCTGGACGAATACACGGGGCTTCCCTTATTGGACATCCATCTTCCCTGCTCGCTGTCTCTCCCTCACCTCCCCCTCAATAATCCTCCAGGCTCAGGAAGGACCTTAACATGTTTCTGTTGCTGTGCAGCATATGTTGTGTTCTAATCCTTCCTGTGTTTGCTGTAGGTATGGCGGGTCTCCAAGACAAATTACTGGTGTTGGGGAGGTCACCCAGGCGTCGTTCGGAGGGGGGTGGATGGGGCAGGAGATGGCTCTGGTGATGTGTCCCCGGGGCCGCCTCCGCCTCCTGGCCCGCTAGGCCGCTGGTTGGAGGCTCAAGTGCAGGGCCCCGGGATCCCAAGCTGCGAGCTGGCAGAAGGGCAAGGAAGAGAAGGGCTATACCTACTGGCCCTGCCATCTGATGCCGGGGAAGCTTGTGCGGGGCAGGCCACGGGCAGCAGATGTTGGTGGGAGGCCTGCCAAGAGTGTGTTAGGGGCAGAGGATTGGTGCATATGTTACTTGACACGGCGGAGGTGGGGGGGGGGATTAGGGAGACCAGGAGGAAACGTGCCTTGTCCCTTCACGCCGTGACACCTTGGGGAGGCGGGTTACGAGAACAGAGAGGCACAGTCCACACACAGACGGGGAGGGACGGGCCAAGGCAGGCAGCTTGAGTGATGCCCCTGCCTTCCTCTGCCCCCCAAACCGCCGCCCACCCCCCTCGCTGGGGTGATTGGCAGGCGTAGTATTGGACAAGCTACAAGATCAAAATCAGGAGTCCTCTGCCGGCAAAACCAAGCTGTGGGCCCTTCCCCCACACTGATAAAGGGACTCGATGTCTTGCCTGGGTCCTGACCTTTCCCCCGGACTTTGCAAATGAAGCCATCTGGAAGATGGACAGAGGGTCCAACCGTTAGTCTTTGTTGATGGCGCTGGGCACAAGCGAGTGTCAGCGAAAATGAACAGTATTCAAGAGGCTCAGAGAAAGCAGGCATGTGACCCCTGGAAACTCAGACTGGACTAAATGAGGTCTAGGCAACACGTGGGAAGAAATGAGCCAGATTCCACGGTTCCTTTCTCTCCCTCTGTGTTAGCCTTTCATGGGACTCCACGTTCTGGAGGCTGGCAAGAGATGGGAACATTCTTCTGCCTGTGAAATGGTGGTGGGGGTACAGGGGAAACAGAAGAAAGAGGGAAACAGTGGAACACTTGGGAAAAGCACATCCTGGTAATGAAATGGCTTCTGGAAATGAATCCAGGCTCTCAATTTCTTTCCTTGGCTGTTGCATTCCCGTAGGAGCAGGCAGGACGACCCACTTGAAGTTTATTACTGGATCCAGGGAAGCCGTGGGAATTCGCTAAGCTGGGGGACCCCCACAAAGAGAGAGCAGGATCATTTATCCCCACCAAGTGAAGCAAGCCTGTAGACCAAGGGCTGGTCGCCTTCCAGAATTCCAACGTATTTCCGCCAGAGATTGAGGAGGGATGGTGGGGGGTGATAAGGGTGGTAGAAAAAGAGTAACATGAGGAGAAAGCAAGAAATGTAGAGAAGGATGGAGCAGAGATGGAGTGTGTCTGACAGAGAATGAGGAAGAAGAGGGGACACAGGAAAAGAAAGGATGACACAAACATGAGAGAACGTTCAAGTAGGGGAGACGGAGAGTTGAGTCGATTTCATCACACTCAGCTCCGGGACCTACCATCTCCTGCCCTGGACTGGCAGGCGCCATGTTGAGGCACAGAATCAAGCCAGGACTCAGACAAGAGGAGTTCCAACAGCATACACCTTGAAGCTCAAAATATCTCCCCTTATCTTTCCCACCGCTGTAGAGTCTGACTGAGTCTTCCCAGAAGTCCTCGGACTCTGCAGACTGTGTTCAGAGCCCAAGAAACTGTATAGGAAAATAGTGCCAAGGTGGAGGCAACTTAGTGTATGACAGGAACCGGCCAACTGTATTTCATCTACTGCTTGTCACTGTTGCTAGGTTTTCCCATTAGAGACGGACTCCTATAGACCTCAGAGGTGTTCTAGAAGTGACGGTGAAACTGAAAAATGCTCTGGGAGGATGGATTCATTCTCTGGGGCTGCCGTAATGAGACTCACACCCTGGAGGGCTTACCTGACAGAGGCTAGAAGTCTAAGACCCAGATGTCGGCAGGGTAGTTTCCACCGAGAGCTCCCTCTTGGCTTCTAGATGCCCATCTTCTCCATGTGTCTTCACGTGGCTTTTCCTTTATTTTCTTAATTCTTTTAAGTTTATTTATTTTGAGAGAGTGAGAGAGTAGGGGAGGGGCAGAGAGAGAGAGAGAGAGAGAGAGAGAGAGAGAGAATCCCAAGCAGGCTCCGCACTGTCAACACAGAGGCTGATATAGGATTCAAACCCACAAACTGTGAGATCATGACCTAAGCCAAAATTAAGAGTCAGATTCTCAACCAAATGAGTCACCCAGATGCCCCTTCACATGGCCTTTCCTTTGTATGTGTCCTCCCCTTCTTTGAAAAATATTTTTTAATGATTTTTATTTATTTTTGAGAGACAGAGAGACAGCACGAGCAGGGGAGAGTCAGAGAGAGAGGGAGACACAGAATCTGAAGCAGGCTCCAGGCTCTGACCTAGCTGTCAGCACAGAGCCGGACGCGGGGCTCGAACCCACGAACCGTGAGAGCATGACCTGAGCCGAAGTCTTGGACGCTCAACCAACTGAACTACCCAGGCGTCCCTAATCTCCCCTCTTCTTACAAGGACCCGGGCACATGACCTCATTTTAACATACTGACCTCTTTGAAGGCTCCATCTCCAAATGCACTCACTGTCTGAGGTGCTGGGACCTAGGGCTTCAACACAGGAATTTTGAGGGAGACACAAATCATCCCGTAACCCAGGAGCTCTAACCTCGTTCTTTCTGAGTCATTCCCACTTTGGTGGGGATCTGACAGCTAGCTGACAAGAATTTCCACAGATAAGGAAAGCTCGGTTCAGAGGAGTTTGGTAGCTTGCCCAAGGACACGGAACTTTTAAAAGGAAAAGCTGGAATTTCAACACAGGTCGGTGGGACTCTGGTGTTGGCTGTTCACTCAAAGGGAGAAAGGGTAATTAATATTGGAAGAGGTGTAAGGGGTGGGACTAAATCCAGGTGTCCCCTCTTTGCCTGGCACTTCTCCAGCACTTAGTCCCTCTGGGGGGCTTCTTCTCCCTAGCCAGCAGCTGCCCCTTGAATTTTGCTTCCCCATAAAACCAGGACGCTTTAGCCTCTGGTTCACAAGGCTTTGACTCCAATTCTGACCTCACCAATGCTACTCCTGTGACAATTATTATTAATTAATAAAATTTACCATCTGTTTGTTTGTTTGTTTGTTTTTGAGAGAGAAAGAGAGAGGGAGAATGGAGAGAGTATATTAGTGAATGGGGGAAGGACAGAGGGAGAGAGATGATCTGATCTAATCACAGCCATGAGATCATGACCTGAACCAAAATCAAGAGTCTGATGCTTAGGGCACCTGGATGGCTCAGTCAGTTGAGCGTCCAACTTCGGCTCAGGTCATGATCTTGCAGTTCATGAGTTTGGTCTCTGTGCTGTCAGCTTGGAGCCTGGAGCCTGCTTCGGATTCTCTGTCTTCCTGTCTCTCTCTGCCCCTCCTTTGCTTGCATTTGGACTCTCTTTATCCCTCAAAAATAAATAAACATTAAAAAAAAAGTGGGATACTTAACTGACTGAGCCACCCAGGTGTCCCACAAATTACCACTTATTAAGCCTCTGCTTTTTCCTGGAGTCCCTGTTAGGCTCTTCAGATAAGTCAGCTCCTAGGCTCTCAATAACTCTGTAAACAATGATTAGCATCAGTTTATAGGCAAGAAAGGGTGTGGTTACAGCATACTGTACAATAGGAAAAAATTGGAAATAAGCACATACATTTGCAAATTATAAATTCTTTATTCTTACCTTTCGGTGCCCTTATGTGAGTTCATGTTAGTCTAGACTCTGCGACCTTGAGGAAAGCATGCTTAAACTGACAGATACTGGCGTGCTGCGCGATGAAAATCCATAGTTACTGACACGTGAACTCACCTGTCTTCCCACACTCTCAGCCCCCATGGATAACATCAGTCCTTTAAGTTTTTGCCACTTGTTTAGATCCATGCTATCTAAAACAGTAGCCACTGACCATGTGTGTCTGTTTAAAGTTCATTAAAATAAAATTAAGTTAAAACTGTAGCTCCTCAGTTGCACCAGCCCCTTTCCACGGTTCACCAGCCAGTGGCTTTAGTGGCTACTATATTGTACAGCACACGCACAGAGCATTTCCATCACCACAGAAAGTTCTCGAGACAGTGCCGCTCTGGGACAAAGAAAGAAATCTCACTGTTTGGGGAGGCATGTGCCTGACACTAATGAGCCTGATCAGCTTTTCATAGAATAATTATAGCAAACTCTTAGGCACACCTAGTACATAACAGGTCATATTCTAAGTACATGATGGAGGCAGTCCATTTAACGTCTTTACCAACTTGATGTTTAAGTGATGGAGAGCAAGCCCAAGAAGGGAAGGGGGATTTGAAGGGGTCTCGGAATGGGATTTAACTGACGCAGCAAGGTCCCAAGGAAGATCTGATGCAAGTGGTTTAAGGGGAAGGAACATGTCTCCCCAAGCCCTAGGGGAGGAGAGGATGGATAAGGTGCTGGCAAGTCTGTGGGTTTAGCAGGATGACTTCTATTTTCTCTTTTTGTTAAATTGTTTTTAGAGAAGTGCAGGAATCCACATGCACATGAGCTGGGGAGGAGCCGAGGGAGAGAATCTCAAGCAGCTCCCCACTGAACCCCAACAGGGGGCTCAGTCCCACAACCGTGAGATCATGACCTGAGCAGAAATCAAGAGTCGGACACTTAACCCACTGAACCACCCAGGCGCCCCTGTTGTCTCTAGTTTTCTGTAGGAGGCATCACTGCTGCCCTGGAGTGAGGAAGCAGAAGGAAGTAGCTTGGAGGAAAGCAAAAGAGTGACACGGCCATTTCCGGAATAGGAACATGAGCTCAGGGAGGAACCACATGATTTCTGGCTGTCTCAAGGGTCCAAATTTCACAGGGGGCCTCCCCAGCCCAACCAAGGGCCCCTTGAGAGGTTTGAAGTTGCGCTGGTCTTGACCTTGTCCTGAGCTACTGATTGTTTACGCTGTCTGTTGGCTAGGGGTAAAGTGGCTAGAACAGATAGAAGTTTCTGCAGGAGGGTCCTTGCCCAGGTCTCTGACGCCTGACAAACAGGTGAAATGAACTCTTCTGGAAACTTATATGCACCTTTGAATCTTTATAATGAATTCCGAACTAACCAATCAGAAAACAAAAGTGCAGCTTGGGAAGTTGCGGGGGGGGGGGGGACAGTTTGCAAGGGAATAGGAATGTCTTCTCAAGGATTTTCTCCCTAGGCCCAAAGTATTTACATTCAGATTTGCATATGATTTGCATATAATTTGTGTCTGGCTACAAAGCCTGTCTGTTGTTCAGATAATGTTTAAGCTAAAGTTAATTTCTAGAATGTCTTTCTTTCCCCATCCCTCCTTTCCCCCATCTACTCAGACACGTGGTAGAAATGTCAGGACTTTCAGGGGAGAAGGGAAGGCCTCGGGTCACATGCTCTCTGTGTCAGCGACGCTGCACATTAGGATGAGTTTTATTGTCATAGAATGTCTAGGACAGCAACAAAAATTAGGACAGGGCTGCCCGGAGGGCTAGAAGCAGTAAGCAGGGAGTGACCTCAGCTGAGCTGGAAAGAAGAGAGTTAGCCAGATAAACCAAAAGAAGGTAAAGTCTGGAAAAATTAATTGATGATACTGGCTAACCCTTAGGAAAAAAATGCTTACAATGTGCCAGGCATTGTTTTCGGTGATTTACATGAATTATGTGTTTATCATCGCAATAGCCCTACTATGTGTATTACTCCCATTTTATAGATGAGTATACATTGACCAATGGTAAGTCACTTGCCTGAGATCCTGCAGCCCCAGAGCTTGGCTTGGTCCTCAGATTCCCAAATTGTGGCTTAGGGTAGACTACCATGCCGTGCATAGAACCAGAAGGCACAGTTCTGGAAGCGAGGGTGAGGCCAGCTCTTACGTATAGGGGGCGATCCGGCCAGGAGAGGGCTCGGGGGCCACATGTCTGCATGTCCAGGGGGTTGGGAGGTGGCAGGAGGTGACAGAGCCCACGCCTGCCGCATGAATGGGTCATCGCTCTGCTCTCAGTCCCTCTGGCTCCATCCAAAGCCATCCATGTTTACTGTTTCTTTTGACAGAGTACACCCTCCAGGGCAAGGGCTGGTCTCAGCCTGTGGCAGTGCCAGCTTAAGCCTGCAGATGTGGGCAAGTGGGAAACACTTGGTCAGTGGCCTGGAGTAAGAGTTTGGCAGGCAAACAATGGCAAGAGTGACTCAGCCCCTTTGTAGTCAAACTCAAAAAGAATCCATCTTACGGGGCCCCCATCTTCTCAGGGGCCCCCATGCCCCGCAGGAAGAAGTGACACTCCTCTGGGAGTCTTACCGTAAAGAGAGAAGGAAATAAGGAGGCCATGGCCCCGTGGGATGCCTGGAAAGGAACCCACCTCCCTCTTCAGCCAGACTCTCCAGGATTGATCTGAAATGCCGGTTTTCCTCTGGTGGTTATTTACTCTGCTTATATTTTATCTTATTTATCGGGATGTTCTCAACCGCTCTCGAATGAAATGTAGCCAGCCTCAGTTGGAGGAGCGAAGGCGCTGTAAGCTGAAAACCTTGCGGGAGTGAAGGGAATAAAATAATTAATGAAAGATGGTGGAGAGGCCACCGGTTAGCATTGGCTGAGGCAGTGTGAGAAACTTCCCTGGGCCGGGGCGTGTTGTCCAGGAGAGAGTGTTGTCATCTGAATTAATTTGCATGACAATAAGCCGAACCCTTATTATGCATAGGGATGCTAATGGGCACCAGACACGGTGCCTTTCCATGGGAAAAGCATCTTCCTTTGAGAGGCAACCTCTTCCTCCACCCCCTTCTCCTCCTCCCCTCCCCCTCTTTCTCCTCCCCTTCCCGTACCTCCTCCTCTTCCTCCTCCCCCTCCTCCCGCCTCCTCCCCCTCCTCCTCCGGTGCCCTCCCCCCTGCTCCCCCTCCTTCCGCCTTTCCCTCCCTCTTTTTCTCCTGCCCCTCTCCCTTCTCATAGCGGAAAGCCCCAGCCCCTCACCCAGTGGAATATCCCCTGGGGGCCGGTGCTCTTAGTGGGGAGGAAAGGGCGCTATGAGGTGGAAAGAATGCTTTTCAAAACCTCCCCAGACCCCCGTTCTCCCTCCCACCTCTTAGGAAACGACCAAGAAAGAGGTGTGAGTGTGTGCAGTTTAATTAAAAACAGACGGATCCTCAACGCCGCCAGCCTCCTGGTCATTGGTGATATTGGGGGAGAAGCCATGGGAGGAGGTGGGGGGCAGAAGACAGCAAACTTAAGGGTGGGAGCTGGGTACAGGGCAAAGGATAGAGACGTAAGTGGCACAGACTATTCAGGGACCTTGAAACCTAGTTCAGAGCATGCTGTTCTCTCCTAGCCTTCCCATCAACACCCCCAGGAAGGACTTGAACTTGGCATGATGCATCTTTCTTCCCTCCTGCTTTCCTCCCTCTGCTCTGGAGGCTGGAGAATCCAAGGGGAGGGTTTGGAGCCAGATTATCTGGGTACAAGTCTGCTCTCTGCTGTCCACCAGCTATCTGACTTTGGCCCCCTGTGACTTAACTCTTTGTTGTCCCCAGTGTCCTCACAGGTAAAATGGAGATCATGGTCCCTTCTCCCATTAGGCAGAGCTCTTAGAACATACTGGGCTTCTCATAACCAGGTGTGATATGTGCTGGGCATCAGTGTCCATCTTTCTTCTCTTTTTCATGCTTCCACTCAGTGGTTTCCACGGTCTTCATGTCCCCTCGCACAGCTTGATGACTCATTGTGCGGACAGCCCATCCCCATCCCTCTGCTGCTATCTCGGGCCATTGCCACCACCGAGGTAGCAGGCTTGCTGGAACTGGACAGCTCGTGATCCGATAGTCGCCTGCTTGTTATATTGTATCTGACAGGTTATTCGAGAAGCCCAACGTATTTTACTGTGGTTGCAGCCAGTTCTAGAAGGTCTTATCTACAACGGTCTCATGGTATGAAGTGTTCTCTCTCCCCCAGGACAAGATTTGATTGCCAGAGTTGAAATTACTGCATCTAAAAGTAATTTTGAGTTTCTTAGCTTTGCTCCACAGTATCCCTGAGAAGGAGAAGGGGCATCTCATGACCCCCACCAGCTCGGAGAGTGCGACTAGCTGCTTTGGCAGCATTTGTCACGTTTTGTAAACCTGACACTCAGTTCTGAGAAACAGAATTCTTCGAATTCCTATCCTGTCATCTAATATTTCAAAATAGATATTTTCACTAAATGCAAATCAAGCAGATGGTCATTTCAATATACGTTTTGCGAATCCTTTACTAGAGGGTGTGACGGAAGGAAAAACTAGCTGTCTAATCTCAACTCATGAAGCTTCTAGCACCAAAACTGGGGTGGGGGTTGGGGTCCCATGGCAGGATGGCACCAGAAAATGGAGGAAATTGAGGTAGATATGAAGCCTGTTGGTCCTTGTGCCCAAGACGGCCATCTTAGAAGCATGTTTCAACTGTTCAGTAGAAGATCGGAGTTAACATGACAGAACACCTCCTGAGTAGGACAGTCATTTGGGTTCCACTTTGCCACCGCCCCCCTCAATGTTTCCAAATGCACAAAAATTAGATAAAAGGCTTATGAAATGTGTTCATGATCAATAACTGGAAGGGATAATTTATATTGAGAGTTGGTAGTGTGACTCCAGATTAGCGAACTGAAATTCAACAGGGTCAAAAGCAAATTCCTGAAGATTTTAATTTCAAAAACCAACCAGTAATGGCTTATATGGGACTGAAACAAGCAATCTGAGTTAAAGGCAAACCCTGGCAGTAAGAACTAAAAGTTTTGAGGGAGTAGCCAAAACAATTGAATCCAATCACATGGTCTACTAATAAAGACACATGTAATTTCCAACTCAAGAACAGACGATTTCCCAAGCCTTCATTTGTAGCTTTGTTTGGGATTCGCAATGTATCTTTTCACCTAGCAGCTCTGTTACACATTAACCAGGCTTTGATATAGCTTCAGTTAAAATCTAGCTGAACAACAGTATAAATAATAACTCTGATTCCCATTTGCAGACAGAAAGACAACCCTGATCTAATTGCTTCCAGACTTTACACGTGTTTTGCTCTTCTTCGTTTCCCCCAGTCCCTGCACATCATCTCCTCACGCCCCTGTCATGCACTTGTTCCTAGCAGCTGGGCTGCAGACAGGGGGAGAGGTGGCCACTGGCCCAGCCTTCATGAAAAAGGAGGGAGGCGGGCAAAGAAAATATGACAAAATTCAAACGCAAACCCAGGCTCCACTTCGGGAAAAAGCATTGTTCTTATTTGATTTGGAGGCAGAACAGATTAGCAACCCCAGGTAGAAAGTCACAACCTGCCTTTAAACAGTTTTCCCATGAGGGACAACTGGGTGGCTCAGTTGGCTGGTGTCTGACTTCAGCTCAGGTCATGATCTCGCAGTTTGTGGGTTCAAGCCCCGCGTCCGACTCTGTGCTGACAGCTCAGAGCCTGGAGCCTCCTTCTGATTCTGTGTCTCCCTCTCTCTCTGCCCCTCCCCTGCTTACATTCTGTCAATCTGTCTCTCAAAAATAAACAAACAGTAAACAATTTTTTTAAAACAGATTTCCCATGAAAGGTACAAGTTTGAGACCCAGACTGTGTTCTACTGGAATTTTGACTTCGTATTTTTTTTTTCTTTTTCCTTTGGAGACCTTTAAATTGTTCGCTCTCACTGTGAATATGGTCATTTCCAGGCAAAGAGAGAGAAGGCATAGCCACCCCATGTTGGTTTCTGGTTTTCAGAGGGTTGAAAATTCCTTCCTAAAGTGGAGAAAATCTCAGTATGGTTTGTTTAATTTTAGTATTTTATGCTGTTTTTACGTTTTAATTCTTGACACCCTTAAGTTTTGAAGATGGTTAAAACAATGATGTACACTAATGACATCATCTCATTAGAGCCCCTGTGCTGGGTGCCTGGACATTGATGTGTTTCTGTTACAGACTGAATGTGTGTGTCCCCCCCATCCCCCACCCTCAGCGTCCACAGTTCATGTGCTAAAGTCCTAACCCATAAAGGCCATGGTATTAGGAGGGGGTCTTTGGGAGGTGACTAGGCCATGAGGGTGAAGTCCTCATAAAGGTGATCAGTGCCTTTATGAAAAAGACCCCAGGGGCGCCTGGTGGCTCAGTCGGTTGAGCATCTGGCTTCAGCTCAGGTCATGATCTTGCGGTTTGTGGATTCGAGCCCTGTGTCGGGCTCTGTGCTGACAGCTCAGAGCCTGGAGCCTGCCTTCATATTCTGTGTCTCCCTTTCTGACCCTCCCCTGCTCACGCTGTCTCTCTCTCTCTCTCTCTCTCTCTCTCTCTCTCTAGGATAAAATAAAACATGAAAAAAACAAAAAGAAAAAGACCCCAGGGAGCTCCCTAGTTCCCTTCTGCCGTATGAGAACACAGGAAGAAGACGGGATTTATGAACCAGAAGAGTGGGCTCTCAGTAGACATAGAATCTGCTGGGGCTTTGATCTTGAACTTCCCCACCCTAGGGTGCCTGGATGGCTCAGTCAGTTGAGCATCCAACTTCAGCTTTGGTCATGATCTCACAGTTCGTGTGTTCAGGCCCCACATCAGGCTCTGTGCTGACAGCTCAGAGCCAGGAGCCTGCTTCAGACTCTGTGTCTCCCTCTCTCTCTGCCCCTCCCCATTCATGCTTTGTCGCTCTCTGTCTCTCAATAATAAATAAATGTAAAAAACAAATTGAACTTCTCCGCCCCAAGAACTATGAGATCTAAGTTTCTGTTGGAGTGGTATTCTATTACAGAAACCTGAAAAAACTAAGAGAATTTCCATCAATAGTCCTAGCAAAGCCAGGATGAGCTGGACACACACAAGATGACCCCTCTTGGAGCATTGTTTTCCTTCTTTTTATTTTGAAAGAACGGAGTTTTCAAAAATCCTGGCCCATGGGCGTATGTGACACTTCTGTAGTCCTTCCTCCTCATGGCCAGCCCTGTCTCCCATTCTGGACTTCTCTCTATCTCCATAGCTTCACAGTGATTCTAGTTGTGAGACTCAAGGAACCTTTCCAAGCCTTCCTTAATGTAAAGGAGTTTGGACATGAACTTGAATGGCCATTGAGCTGATTTTCCAGCCGACAGGAGATGGTTAATGTAAGCTGTCTATAGGAGTCTTAAAAATCTGTCTGGCCAAGTTAATAGCGGCTTGAAATTTATGACTTGAGACCATTGGGGGCGATAAGGAACTCAGAGCCCCAGCAGCTCAGGGTAACAATCCCTCCAGTAGAAAATAAAGCCCAGTGGGCAGATCTCACAGCCCTATAAACAGAGATGATCAAAAGTAAACATGGTCCAGGGTTAGCATCTCTGGAGGCATTATGTTCTTCCCTTCTGGGAGAGCATCTGCTTGTTCCAAGCACACACGGTCAGCCGAGAGTAAGACTCAAGTTCCAGGGTTGTGGGATGGCGTTTGTACATGCTGCAGAGGTGGGCGCTCTGCACAACTTTCTGACATGCTGTTTTAACAACCGAAAGGTAAGCAGGCCATTTATGTAAAGTGGATGAGCGGGTAGATCTTTCTTCTCTCTAGAATTCTGAATCAAAGTGCAGTGTCCACAGTTGTGGAAGGAGGGCACCCAATCTGGGTCCAGGAGAGCATGGAAGCTCTTTCCAGGATATCCTGTTGAGGGATGTATTCTAGTACAATCTCTGAGGGAGAGGACAGGCTTAGCAGGCGTGTGAGCCGTAGCCTCGCTGCCCAGGAGCGTAGACTGCTCGCGAGGATCTGGCTGGTGACCCTCTCCCGTTATTCCTGTCCTAACTGGTCCTCAGATGCCTCAGTGGTTCTTCTAACTGCTACTTGCATACTGAAGACCTGGAAAATCAGGCAAATAGGCCCCGCCTCACCGGGTCATCAGGAGGATATGTGAGACAGGTGCTCGGCACAAGGTGCTAAGTAGATAGATGTCCAGTAAGTCAGGCTACCCGATTCTCACTCTTTCTTTCCCAGGACACACGTGCAGGGGAAGGGCACACATGCGTGGTTAATGAAGGTATGCACTGGGGATGGGGGTGTGAGACTTCTCCTACGTATTTCCACACATCTGCAATGCGTTTAGTGTTCACAACGTGTATGGCATTTTTATAGGTAAAAAGAAAAGCTGAAACACCATTTTGGTGAAAATTGAGGGTCTCTTGCTGTGCCCCACATGTAGCGAAGTAGCTAATGGGAAAACACCTCATTCAGTGTGAATAGTAGTTATTTGGACCCATAGAACAGGTGAAAAAAATGACTCTGAGTATAAGGTTTTTTTAAATGTTTATTTATGTTGAGAGAGAGAGAGAGAGAGAATCCCAAGCAGGCTCCCTGCTTTCAGCCCACTGCAGGACTTGAACTCATGAACTGTGAGACCATGACCTGAGCTGAAAACAAGAGTTGGTCACTCAACCTACTGAGTCACCCAGCTGCCCCTGAGCATAGTTTTAAGGCTTCCCCACTCATGGAGTGAGCCGGTTTTATCTCTTTCTTCACCAACCATGCAGTCTCAACACATGTGCCCACAACCCACATCAGCTGCATTGAGCACCCCCCTTCCTGTCCTCCCAAGAGAAGGCATCTCCTCCTGCAGGGAGTGTTGGCCAAAGGCCTCCACTGCTCTGCGGAGCCAACTCCTTCTTGGTGGAGGAGCCATGCCTCCCCTGGGGCTGCTCCAAGCCAAGGGCTGAGCGCAGCGAAGATGCCAGGCTAAGGGAGATTTGCTCTGTGCATCCCTGGGAGGCCTCCTTTGGCTGGACAAGACCCTAGGACTCCCTCCGCAGTCTAGGATGCCTCTATCTCTCCTTCACTCAGGGTCAGGCTTGCGCTGTGGTCAGATGGCTCTGCCTGCATCTCAGCTTCCTTCCCCACCCCCCTCATACAGGCATTTCCCCTCTTAAAGCCTTTACACACTTGATCTTCTCTGGGCTTCTGCTCCCCAGAAGACCCAGGCTAACACTTCGGGCTTTTGCTTATTTGCTTTGTTCTCCTGTCTGCAACTCCCAGAGAGGAGACATGGGATGATCCTTGCTGGTTTCTTGCTCTGGGGAGGGAGGAAAATTTCAGGATTGCCCTCATGGCCTCGCATGGCCTCCATTGGAATCATATCCCGAGGTGCCCTGATTCCTTCCTTGAGGGGCCGGAGAGCAGCTGCTGGCTGGGCGGTGAGATTTGTTTCCAGGAGAGTGAATGCATTTTGCTTCTCTGACGAGAGAAGTAGATGAGGCATTGTTCAGAAATCCTTGAGCCCAGACTTCGGCATCAAGATAAAGTGGGTTCAAATTCTGCCTCAGCCTTTTCCAAGGTGGGGGCCTGACTCTGGACAGATGAATAGAGGGTGCTCGTCTGTAACACGGAGCCCATAACACCCACTTCCAGGGTCCGTGTGAGAATCACAACCAAATGCATCCGTCAGGTGGTGTGTAGAGTTTCTGAACTTAGTAGATGCTCAGTGCAATATGTTTTGACAGTTTTTATTCATTTTTTTTGCTCTTCCTTGTTAATTTGTATAAATGTCCGTATTTTGCCAATATAAATTCACATTTTGAAATGCATGAATTTAAGCCATTGAAATATTCAAGTGTACATTTTTTATTTAAACAATTTTTTAAATGTTTATTTATTTGGGGGGGAGGGGCAGAGGGAGAAGGGGTGACCCCGAGCCCAAAGCAGGCTCCAGGCTCCAAGCTGTCAGCACAGAACCCGATGCAGGGGCTCGAACTCACAAACTGTGAGATCATGACCTGAGCCGAAGTCAGATGTTCAACCGACTGAGCCACCCAGGTGCCCCACAAGTGTACATTGTTAACTACAAAGCCTAGTGAATTGAATGTTTTCACAAGGATTCTTACAGTTCAGAATATTTATTCATTCTTACTGCCGGTTTTTTACGCACATCTGAATATGCTCATGTGGATATGGCTTCAGCTCTGTGCTAGGTTTGAGGGGCAGTGCGGAAGTGGGTCAGTCAGAGGCCATGCGTTTAAGAAGACAGTAACCGTGTTTGTTGCAGGTTCAATGTACAGAAGAGATTAGGTTTCAGAATACATACTTGTTCCATTGCTTTAAAGATGGACTTTCTGTCTTTCAATCAGTGGCATCTTAGATTTGATGAAATATGACAGTCATTTCAATAGACTTTGCTAGTTTGGAGGAAGGAGAGATCCTTTAACTTCAGTGTGCACGTGGAGGTGGCCAAGACTCAGCAAGCTCTAAACTGTTGAGACGAACAGACCTGGGTGGAAGGCAGTGGGGAAAGGCATTTCCAAGGAAAGAAAATCGTGAGCTAAATAGAAACAAGGGACGCGGCAAGAGCTTGGGGCTGATGAAAACACAAGGGTAATAGAAAGAAAATGGAGTGGAAGAGGTTGAGAAAGGCAAGGTGGGAGGGGACAAGTCCAGGAGTTTGGGGATTTATCATGCAAATGAGAGAAGGCCAGTGGAACTGCTGGCATGAGTAGGTGAGACCATGATGGTGAATGACTAGGGCTATGCTCCAGGACTATGGGTATATGGACACACAGAACGGAGTTGGTGTGAGGTGACGTCAAATGCTAGTACAACAACATGGCGGATAAGTAACGAAGAGAGATGGAAGCCTATCTCTTGGCCTGGCACGATATGCCAGGTATGATCTCATGTGCTCTTTGAAATGACCCTGGAAGTTATTGGGAAAATCCAATGAGTCAACTCGGTCTTCCCCTCTCTAGGCTCACTTGTTCCCTCTGGTCCCACTTCAAGTTTGGACAGACCTTGTCTCCCCTCCTACCCCCCAAACCCCCGAGTCCACAGGAGCATGCCTTGTGTGAGATGTGGTCACTTGGTACCCATTTTGGTTGCTTGGCATTCAGGCATCACCATGCCTTCCATGTCTTCACCACTGGTCCGCCTTCATACACCATCTGGAGGTTCCTCAGTTTCCACTGATGAGACCCGAGGCCTGGACTCTCCTTGCTGCTGCTCCTAAGCGCACTCAACAATGGAAAACCAAAACAAAACTACAGATGCTAAAGCTCCAGGTTTAAAGTTGTGCGTTTCGGGAGGTTTTCCAATTGATAGTTATCATTTATCAGGAGGTGGGGTCCTCTGTGCATCCAGGCCCAAAGCCAGGCTCATCAGGCTTAAGCTTCATGATGATGATTTCAGTGATTTGATCTAGCAGGTGCCAGTAAAGGGACAAAGACAGAGCTGATTAAAGAACACTGTTTGTTTTTCCATCTATAAAGAGCTGTTAAATATCTTTCCTCTCTCTCCCATTCCCTTCTCCCTTTCTTCTGTCCTTCTGTTTTTGCTTCCTTTCACAGACAATTATTCAGAGCTCACTCTGAGCCAGTACTCTGTGATGAGAGGGAAGCATTTCCAAGTGCTACCATTGATGCCTGAGAAAAGGGGGAAGGCACAATCCTGGTCATCTAGAAGCTTGAAAGCTATTGCTCCAAATGGGACAAATCCATGTACAAGAGTTGGGAAGCCATGACAGAGTAAAACACAACTCGGGGAGTAATCAAGACAGCAAGGGGAAGCATGGAGGCAATACCAGCTCAGCCGTGCTCACACAAGGTCTTTGGAGGAGATGATTTAAGTCTTCAAAGCTCTGAATAGGGAGAGGAAGTTAATGTATGGTCCAACCCAACAATTATGGAAACTGACCCATGGTGATGGTTCTCCTGCAGGCCAGTTTTGTCCCTCCAGGGGACATTTGGCATTATCTAGAGACAACTCTGAGTTGTCACTACTGGAGAGGGCTGCTACTGGCCTTGAGTGGCTAGAGGCCAGGGATGCTGCCAAACAGCCTAGGATGCACAAGGAGGCCCAACAATAAAATGCCCAAGTACAGAAGTTGAGAACCCTGCTCTCAACAGGGTTAGTGATCTAGCAGTGTGATGGGGTACGGCACACATGACCCAGAGAGATGATCAGAGATGGATCCATGGGGGCTGGGGAGGTGGGGGATCTGAGATGAAAAAAGAACCTAACGCCTTGCCTGCCAGGGGCAGCGTGGCCTCTAGGGTCCAATGCCGCAGGTGCTTGGATGATCCAGAGACATACGAAAATCCATGCTCCAGAAACCGTTGATAACAGCAGGGAGAAGAAGACAGTCATGCCAACGTCCAAGACCTACTTGTGCCACAGAAGGAAGGAGAGATGGTCATAGTCTGGTTCTCCAATACAACAATGTCCCCAAAGGCCTTGTTTGGTTCTTGGGGATGTGGGGGCTCTGGCTGACTTTTGTAGTGTTGATCTCTTTTAGAAACACCACAATTTTGGGTCACCTGGGTGGCTCAGTCTGTTAAGTGTCCAACTTCAGCTCAGGTCATGATCTCATAGTTCCTCGGTTCGAGCCCCGCATTGGGCTTTGTGCTGACAGCTCAGAGCCTGGAACCTGCTTTGGATTCTGTGTCTCCCTCTCTCTCTGCCCCTTCCTCTGCTTGCACTCTGTCTCAAAAATAAAGAAACTTAAAAAAAGAAGAAACACCATAATTTGTTGCATCTTGAAGGGAAAGTTGCTCTTTTAATACATTTCTCACTCTTCCTAAGCCAAATGGGATCATCTCTCTTAGGCTTTCTGGATGCAAGTGAATTTGCACTGCAAGCTTGAACTACCAGGCCTGGTTTGTTTTTGTTTTTGTTTTGTTTTTTTAAATAGGAAAGTTTAAGTACAAACAAGAACAAAACAGAATGTTCTCCTCGGGAGAAAACCTGTTGCTTTAATGAGGTTTTGCTTCTGTATTTGCTGTTCTTGTCACCATCTACTCTGCCTTTCCAGCTTTCTGAGACCACTCCTCCTCTCCTCGTGTTGCCTCTCACTGCGGGTCCCTGGGGTGTGGACTGGGTGGGTAACATTCCCTTCTGGTTCCTGTTCTTCTTTGTCCTGAGAGGAGCTTGTGGTGGTCTGGTGTGGAGTGCGTGTGCATGCACGCCTGTGTGCGCTTTGCTTCTGGGAACAGGGAAAAGGGCAAGAGAGAAACAGATGGGCCCCCTGAGCTTCTCCTTGGCCTGAAAACTGAAAGGCGGAGAAAATCGTAATAAAAAACGGAAACAGCTGTGGGAGGACAACAGCAGCTTGTGGGGTGGGTCCCCGCCTGAGGGGGGTTACAGCCTGTCAAGATTCTTCTCCCAGGCAGGGTGGGTATCACCAGGATTGGTGTCCTCAGCATAGACACTGCTTCTACATCCTTTCTCTGTCTTCCCTTTCTGAGCCGGACTGTGAAATGAAGGTTGAATTATCTGTTACGTATCAGAGAAGAAGATTTGCAAACAGACTTCCCTCCCGCTGCTGGTGGTAGTTAACTGTCTTTGCAGGGTGGCTGTTCTTTCTTCGATTTCATGTACACTTGAGAGAAATCTGGCTATGTCAGCCTTGGTTAAAGCTGTGTTTTGTCAGGCCCCTGGCACATGAAGTCAACGGTAGGTTAGCGCACCGTATCGTTTCTGTCAACGATGGACCAGGACGTTGCAGGGAAAGAGCAGAAAAGACATTCTAGGCAGGATCATTGGCTTTGTTTCAAGTACTATTGGGCTCTTTCTCCAGGGGAACTTTCAGGCTGGGTAGCTCTGAGAAATCAAGAGTGAAAAATGTGGCCACTTGGAGAAAGAATGTAGATATCGCATCAGAATAGACAGAGTTTCTGGGAAAGTGAGAAATCTGCCACCTCTTCCTCACCACCCCCCATCAGTAAGGCAAGGGAATTACAGTTTCAGTTAAACCACTAGAGTTGTAGTAAACTATAACCTTGCCATGTGGGATAATCTAGACGCTAATCAAATAAGAAGGTGGCTCTATGAATCAGTATGGATTTTCTCCCCAGGTGATCAGTTTATTTATTTATTAAGTAATCTTTTCCTTTTCCTTTGGTAGTTAAAAGCAATACATGTTCAGATGATGAATTTTAGAGGCTAAGTAACACCTGATCGTAAGCTATTTATTTATTCACTTAACTCCCTTGACTCTATTTAACCCAGCAACCTAACTCCATAATTTATATTGAAATTACTTGATAATGCAGATCTCTCCTTACTAGGTGTGGGGTCTTTCTGGACCCCTAGCTTCCGGCACTGAGCCTCTCAGGGGGTAGACGTGCATGAAACATTTGTTGTCTCAGCAATTGTGACCTCTTGAGCAATGCGACTCAATAGACCAGAGCAAGATAGTTCTTTCCACACTATGTGTCCATGAGGACCGTTTTGATTAATAGCTGTGGGTGCTGGCCTCTAGCTGGACAGCTGAATTTCATTTGCCTCATTTCTATTGATCGGTTACTGCTGATAGCTGATTTCGGATACTCCGTTGGCTCAAGTTACTTTTCCGCCATCTTAATTTTGGTGTCTGGCATGAGTTTCAATGGTTAACCACTTGCACTATGGCTGTATCAAAATTACCAGATAACGCAGATGAAAGCTGGACGTGAAAGAGTCTTTGTGGGAATAGGGACTCTAGGAACAGAGGCATACCATTTTTTTTTTCAAATCCCAGAAAACAGCTGCAGGTGGAGAATAGGATGGATTTCAAGAATTCTCCATGGAGGCAGACGTTCAGACAGGGGCCAGCTGGGTGATGAAATCAACGCAGAGGTCAGATGTGTGCTCATGTTCAGTGAGGGCTTCAGAAATTTCAGGGACTTTCAAAATTGGCTCTGGAGGGAGGTAGTTCTGTTGACTGGGAGACAGGACAAATGCATGGCCATTCTGGGATCCAGGGGCCTCGGGCATAAGGGGAAATGAAGCTCCAGGCATTTTCCTCTGTCTCTGCTTTGGGGAACCCTGTAAGACAGTGCTCTTTTCTCCCCTGAACTTATAGTGATGAAGGACCTCCCAGAACAGAAGCAAACCTTACCTTTTTAGGGGCTTTAAGCCATAAAATTATAAAGTTCTGGAAATGTGGCCTTTCTATAAGGTCCGTTATCTGCATAGATATTGGTTCCCACAGGTGAGAAAATTTAGGGTAACTTGAATAAGCACCACCTAGAAGTTCAGATGTTTATTTGGGCTTGAACATCCTTCCATTATCCTGACTTCCCCTGTCTCCCATGCTGCCCACAAGGGAGCTGGGAGTTTCCTATTAGATACCCCTGGATTCCCAGCCTTCTTTGTCTTGCAGCTGGACCCGGGGAGCCCCAGTACAATCAGCCCCCCTACATGCTTGGCATGCCCATATGGTTCTAGCTGGATTCATACAGTTCAGAGGCAGCTGCAAAATGAAAAGTCATAAGAAAAATGTATACCCAAACGTTTCCCATCCAAAGAAAGGAAAGAAATATCTGGGTTCCAAAAGAGTGTAGAGGGTTGTCAGATCTGATGTCAATTAAATTCTGTAATGTAGAAGAATGTACAAGAGCATGACATAGAGCGCTGAGGAAGAGGGCTCATGGGAAATGCAAATTAAAAGCATGGATAACCATTTCACAAAAAGAGATATCGAAAACTTAAAGTCTGACAACAAATGTTGCTATTGATGTAGAGGAACTGGAATTCTCTATATTTCATGTGGGAGTGTATGATTTATGCACTTTGGAGAATGGTTTGGAAGCTTCTTACAAAGTTGAGCATTTATGTGTTCTACAACCCAGCAAAAACATTTGTAGGTATTTGCCCAAGGGACATTTCTATCAGCTTTATTCACAGTAGCCTCAAAGTAGGCCAGATCCACATGTCCCTCAGCAGAAAGATGGATAAACTCATTGTTGCATATTGACACAAGGGAATGCTATTCAGCAAGAGAAAAGAATCAAGTATTGACACATGCAATGTTGATGGATTTCACAGAAATAGAATAGAATTGTGATGAGCAAAAGAGGCAGATATAAATAGGTATGTATTGTGTCATTCCATTTACAAGAAGTTCAAGAACAAACCTAATGTGTGGTGATAGAGCTCAGACCACTGTCCATGGAAGATGGGGATTGACTGAGGGTAATGGTTATGTGCTCTACTTTGATTGAGGTGTGGTTGCTCAGATGAATACAGAGTTACACACATAAGATCTATGCACTTCACGATACATAAGGTTCTTTTTCTGTTTTAATTTTTTACTTCAGTAAAATAAGGGAGGGTCAGAGTCAGAAAAAGAAAAGGAAATCTGTGAAGGATAATTTTGGGGAGTTGTTGCTATGGTCTCCATAGCATGATATGGTCTCCATACTCACCCCATTTCCCTGGGGACATATGGTGGTGTTATCCACTATCTTTGAGTTCAGCAAACAGGCCTTTAAAAGATGTTGGTCACAAAGCTTTGAAATGCATTCTTACAGCAAAGAAACCCAGAGAAGCGGTGCCTGACTCAAGAGTCTAGGCAACTCATGTGGGATAAGAAGTGGAGACTTCTCCTGGGTAAGTGCTAGGTTTCCACTCACCCAAAGTGGTTTGCTGGGGCAGAGAGCAAGCAGGGTTGCTTGCTCTCCTGGCTCCTGCTTAGCAGAGTCATCTTCTGGGGGCAAGACCTTACAGAAAGAGGCTGGAGGTGTTTTGAGCATGCTGAGCACTGGGCTAGGAGTTAAAAAGCACCCATGTGAATGATAATGTATATCCTTGAGTTAAGACAGCTGCCCAAATGAGGACTTATGGAGGTGGCCCAAGGGAAAAAGTCCACTCTGATCAAGTGCCTGGCTCACCAGGGATAAGCTTTGACCATCGACCAGGACCTGACACGTGATGTCATCCCAACACTTCTTTCCCTTCCCTCTCCTTTCATCCCCTGTTGGTCCCATCCTTTTGGACTCTGTTGGGCAGACAGGAAATGTGCGGAGAAGGGTAGGACTACTCCGCTTCTCAAGTCATGAGCTGAGGAAGGGAGTAGATATCATATTTATTTACTTATTATTATTTATTTAGAGACTGACTGTGTGTGTGTGGAGGGAAGGCAGAGGGAAAGAGAGACTATCCCAAGCGGGCTCCATGCTCAGTGTGGAGCTCGACTCAGGGATTGATCTCACAACCCTTGGATCATGACCTGAGTTGAAATCAAGTGTCCCAGTGCTCAACAAACTGAACCACCCAGGCGCCCAGGGAAGAAGATACAAATTTAAGCCAATTTACGTATTTCTTGGAATGGGAAATTGCAATGACTGGAATGAGACTTTTAAGAATTATTATTGCTTTATAACTATATAACCAGAGGACTTTTGATTTTCTGGAAATGTTGGGATGAATCATGTCCTCATGGCCCCCTAACTGCAATTCCATCCAGAGCCAAGGAAGACCCCAGCTCCTGCTTAAAGCCTAAAGAGACAGTAAAGGAAAAAAAAAACCAAGCTGCATTTTGATCACATCACACATGCTATGCTGTTTCGTATTGTAGGTTACATCTGTAGTCAAGTGCCCACTAAGTATGTTCCTACATCCCGTGTGTTCAATGGCATCGCCACTCACCTTGTCACCAAAAACACAGGACAGAGGTCTAGAGTCTCCTCAGAGCCATTTCCATCCATCTCTCCACTTCTATCATCACTGCCTAAACCTTAGCTTGGACTTTTATTCCTATGCAGAAGGCTAAAGAAGAGACTCCAGAGTGGTCTCCGTTTTTCTGGATTTTGACAGCAAAAATAAAAAATCTGGGTTGGTTCAGGGGAATGAACACCATTTTTAAAGCACACAGGCTGCTCTTATCATTATTCTGGCTAAATCCTTTCTAAAATTCCTTGTAAGGGGCGCCTGGGTGGCTCAGTCAGTTAAGCAGCCAACTTCAGCTCCGGTCATGATCTCGCAACTTGTGGGTTCGAGCCCCGCGTCAGGCTCTGTGCCGACCGTTTGCTTAGAGCCTGTTGCCTGCTTCTGATTCTGTGTTTCCTCTCTCTCTGACCATCCCCCACTCACCCTCCGTGTCTCTCTCTCTCAAAAATAAAATTTTTTTAAATTCTTTGTGATTCTACCCCTGCTTATCTCTCAACTCATTCTCTGCCATTTACCTACCCACTTCCAACCCGAGTCACACTCAACCAACTTGCGGTGGCTCTGAAACGTGAATCTCGGGTCCCCATGTTCTTGCCGTGACCCTTCTCTGTGCCTCAACTATCTTCCCTCGGCCAGCCTGCTTCCCTTCCTCCAGAAGGCTCTCTCTGCCTTGCATCTTCTCTAGTTTTATAGCACAGGATGCACACCTCTAGCTCAATCCTCGACACCACTATTTTTGGTTTAATTACTTTATTTCCATCCTTTTCCTTTTTTTAAAAAAATGTTTATTTATTTATTTTGAGAGAGAAAGAACATATGTGGGGGTGGGGCGGAGAGAAAGGGAGAGAGAGAGAGAATCCCAAGCAGACACCGTCAGCACAGAGTCGGACTCAGGGTCTGAACCCATGACCTGTGAGATCATGGCCTGAGCTGAAGTTGGACGTTCAACTGACTGAGTCACCCAGGTGCCCAATTTCTGTCCTTTTTTCTTTTTTTTTTTTTTGTGAGCTCCTTATCTTATTAGTTTTAGAGTCTTTAGCTCCTAGCCAAATGCTCATTATGTGTTCACTTAATTGATTATTTAATTACAGAGGAACTGATAACTTTTTTGCTTCTTAATCCCAAATACTCAGTTCCCACTTGAGGATCTGTGGGGATGAAAACAGCTTACTCTACCAATGAATTCATCAATAAATAGTTATTGAGCTCCTGTTATGCATCAAATACTTTTCTGGGTACCAGAGATAAGTTAGGAAGAAGACAAAGTTCAAAGCCTTAGTCAAAGTTGATGAACATGCAAGGGACAAAGATGCATGTAGAAAGTGACAGTGTTGCAATAATAGCATAATGAGAGAGAGTGACTGTGGACCACTCCAGCTAGGGTGGCCTGATCCCTTGGGGAAGGCGACATTTGAGTTGGGAACTGAAAGATGCAAAGGAAAAAATGGAAAATTTTGATGAAAGGGTGCTATAAGCCAAGGAAGTAACATGTGCAAAGGCCCTTAAGTGGCAAAGAGCTTGACAGATTTGAGAATGAGAAAGAAGGCAGAGGGGTAGGGTCGTGGGGAATAAGGACAGTAATGGCAAGAGACAAAGGCACAGAAATAGGCAAGGGCTAGATAGTGTAGAGAAAGGGTCAGTAAAAGGTCAGCTGATAAATATTTCAGGCTTTGCAGACCATGACCTCTATTCCCATTGCTCAATAGTGCTGTCATAGCAGGAAAGAAGCATACATCATCTGTAAGCTAATGGATGTGACTGTGTTCCAATAAAGCTTTATTTGCAACAATAGGTGAGGGGTTGGATTTGATCTGTGGGCTCTAGTTTGCAAACCCCTGGAGTATCCTCTGGTAGAGACTTTGGATTTGATTCCAAGTGACTAGGTAGGCATGGCAAGGTATTGAGCAGGAGACAGGTGGGTCATCTGGTTGGATTTTCCTTTAAAGAGATTCCCTATAACATAATTTACAACATAAGAATTTATTCTCTTTTTCCCATCATAAACTCTACTTCAAATTCCCTTTTGAAAACTGAGGATTCAGTAGGTGGGGGCCGGTGGTAGGTTGGGGGCGCCAATGGCAGTTGTCTGAGCCATTTACTACTTACATGACCTTAGGTTCATTGTTTAATCTCTCTGAGCCTCAGTGTCCTTCTTAGGAAAAGTGTAATAATAACACCTGTCTCTAAGGGTAATTAAATGGATTAAATGAGATCATGTATAAAAAGTATCTGTCACAGTGCCTGGCAAAGTAAGGGCTCAGTGAGGTAAGTCCCTTTTCCTCATTTTCCTTCCATAGAGCCTGCATTCCAGTCGAGACAGAGGCAAATGTAAAACTTGGTAATTAGGTTCAAAAATTCAGTTGCACAATTTTGCACAATTATAGAACAGGTGAGAAATGTCTCACTATAACACAATGGTTGATTTGGCTACCACAACCACAGATACAATTTTAATTCAAATTAATAAAAGCACAATTTCTGATTACAAAAGGGATAAACTGATTTGTCTTCCATATTAGTCAAACCATATTGGGAGGCCTGGAATTAATTTGGGTAATGCTAGTGAGTGAAATACATTCAAAGAAGGACAAGGTACTGAGAAGCATTTGGGAACCAGGTCACGTGTAAAATGTACTGGAAATGTTTCACATGCGGGAAAAAAAACACTGAAAGAGAACTTGAAAACTGTGTAAATAGTTGAAGGGCTATCATTTGAAAGAAAGACAAGTCTCCCATCATGTTGGTGTAGAGCCAGGGCACCTTGGACAATTGGTAGAGATGACAAAGATAAGATTTTTGCATAATTAAAGTTCTCCAGGACAGGAAGTCAGTTCTCATGAATCAATGTGAGCATTCTAGAAGATATTGAAGAGTGGTCAATGGCTTAGGTGTTGCATAAGGGGTTTTTGCAACCAGAGCACACCCAAACTAACACACCACCCATCATGTGTTTTATATTTCTGATTCCATAAATCTTTGGGGTGCATTCAATGAGTCTCTGAAGACCAAGAGACCCTCTTGGATTTCAGGGATCTCAGGTAAAAAGAGAACTGTGTGATACATGAATGTGTGGTTCAAGAGGTAGAGGGACTTGGCTCCCTTCCTGGCAGGGGACCAGGAAGACGTGACTAACTAAGGTAAAAACACAGTGGGTCACTTTTATGTGACCGACTAAGCCACCCAGGTGCCCCTTGCCTAGTTGTTTTGAATGAATGCAAATCCAATATTGCTGTCTCTCTCTCTGTCATTGTATTTGGTCTAAAATAATTCTTCAGAAGGATGCCTGGGTGGCTTAGTTGGTCGGATGCTTAGTTGATTAAGCATCGGCTTTGGCTCAGTCATGATCTCACGTTTGGTGGGTTCGAACCCCATGAATCAATTGGAGCATTCTAGAAGATATTGAAGAGTAGTCAATGGCTTAAGTGTTGCATAAGGGGTTTTTGCAACCAGAGCACAACCAAACCAAAATACCACCCATCGTGCATTCTATATTTCTGAGCAGACAGCTCAGAGCCAGGAGCCTGCTTCTGATTCTGTGTCTCCCTCTCTCTCTCTGGCCCTCCCCACCCACGCTCTGTCTGTTTGTCTCTCTCCCCCCAAAATAAATAAACATTAAGAAATAAACAAAAAATAAAGTAATTCTTCAGATACAAAGAGTAAAACAGGTCCGGTCGGTGAATGATGGAAAAGGAATAACCTAATAACGGCCTACCAGCAAACTCTTTCCAGCTGCAAGAGTCAGGGAGACACCCTAAGAAAACTCAGGGAAGAGGTGGTGGAAGACAGGAAAAATACAAAGAAGAGTTGGAAATGGGGAGCAAAGGAACGAGGAAGGACAGGTAATTAATAGCCTTGGGAGATTTACTGCACTTAACTTCTGTTTATGCCCAGGAGAAATTATCATTTGAGAAACAGAAATGCTCTGAGTCTCAGAGGGAGAAGAAAACTGTGTCAGGTCTCATGGTGGAATGTCACGGCAGAGATTCCCAGTGATGTATCTGCGACATGGCCACCAGGTCCTATGATAAAAGGCTGGTATTCGGTAAGCTCACTATGTGCCAGGCACTGTTGAGAATAGAAGTAAAAGCATTGACCTTGCAGCCTCTGACGTTACGGTTTGCTGTCTGACAGCTATGGTCTTGGACAGACTCGGGTTTTCTGACTCATAGAGGTTATATAGTTGTGTGTGTGTGTGTGTGAGAGAGAGAGAGAGAGAGAGAGAGAGAGAGAGAGAGAGAGAGAAGTCTTAAAAAAAAAGATATTAAATATTTGGGGCACCTGGGTGGCTCAGTTGGTTAAGCATCCAACTCCAGCTCAGGTCATGATCCACGACCTCTCCCGGTTCATGAGTTCGAGCCCCGCGTCAGGCTCTGTGCTGACAGCTCAGAGCCTGGAGCCTGCTTCAGATTCTGTGTCTCCCTCTTTTTCTGCCCTTCCCCCGCTCATGCTCTGTCTCTCACAAAAATAAATACTAAAAAAATTAAAAAAATTAAAAAAAGACATTACATTGTTAAAATATCAGATTAAGTGCAGGGCCTCAAAAGGAGGCAAGTGACCAGGCCTGAGGCTTAAGATTATTTAGTATCATAATAAATCAATCTCTGCCTGAATTGATAGTTCATCAATTAAGTTAATGTAAAAATTGCCCCCGCACTGCCTCCAAAATATTTAGTGTGGAAATCAGGGAAAAGAAGGAATGGGGGTGGAGTTGAGGTGGGAAAGTCAAACACAGCTCAAGCGAATCCATAAGTGCCATTTTAATAACAGCCCAAAGGACTGATTCTAAGTGAGGTTTTTATTCCCTTATGTTTATTCTCTTTTGTTTTAAAAAAAAAAAAGCCCTTTTTGTTAAAATAGTGGGAAAAAAAGGTTTTATTTGAATACAAAGAAACAAATAACCCTGGATCTAATTATAAGCTTTTTTCTGGTCTGGAGGACTCTTTCCTAGGTTTTCTTTTTCTTTCTTTCTTTTTTTAAAAGTTTATTCATTTATTTTTGAGAGAAAGAGAGAGAGAATCCCAAGCAGGCTCTGTGCTGTCAGTGCAGAGCCCGGCATGGGGCTCGATCCCACAAACCCTGAGATCATGACCTGAGCCGAAATCAACAGTCAGACGCTCAACTGACTAAGCTACCCAGGCGCCCCTCTCTCCTACGTTTTCAATAAATGTCCTGTTGTCAGGGTGATAAGCTCTGTTTCTAGACTTAGAATAAAAATTCCTCTAAAATATTTTATAATCTGGCGATGCTGGGCTTAGACTCAATCCGGGTCGAGGGGGGTGGGCGGGATTCAGAGAAATTCTCTCTGTGCTCCGTTGTCTCTTGCGTTTTCCTGTGTGTCAGCACCGGCCTGTGAACACCCTTTTCACCACTTACCTTTTATTCAGGTGCTGTAGGAATCCTGTGTGGACCAGAAGATTCAGTCTACTTCTTGCTAAAAACTGCTCTAATAGCAACCCTGTCATAAGAGGGAGAGATTATAAATGTTCTTAACAAAAGGGAAAACCAAGGCATAGGAAAGTAAGCAGCTCGCTCTACCTCATCTAGCAAGATTACACCCGCATGGAACCTTCTGGCTCTAAGAAGGTCTGCGGAAGGTCACACACTGAGGGGGAAAAGCAGATTTCTAGCTGCAGAGAGAACAGTCCAGCAAACATTATAGATTTGCTCGGGAAAGTGGGGGTCAGGATGGAAAGGTATGTACTGAGTTTAATAGATAAAGGGATCTGGGGGGAATAAGAGTAAATAAATGGAGAGCACCATGCATACTTTAAAAAGGACTTTGTGGGGCGCCTGGGTGGCTCAGTCAGTTGAGCATCCGACTTCGGCTCAGGTCATGATCTCACGGTTCGTGGGTTCGAGCCCCGTGTCAGGCTCTATGCTGACAGGTAGCTTAGAGCCTGGAGCCTGCTTCAGATTCTGTGTCTTCCTCTCTCTGTGAGCCTCCCCTGCTCATGCTGCCTCTCTCAAAAATAAATAAAAACATAAAAAAAAAAAGGACTTTGTGAGCCTTGGCAGGGGGAAAAACAATAGAGATTCTGTAAGAATCGAGGCTAGACTTCGGGCTTAAGCCAGCAGGCACTGTG
Source organism: Suricata suricatta (assembly GCF_006229205.1). Classification (NCBI taxonomy): domain Eukaryota; kingdom Metazoa; phylum Chordata; class Mammalia; order Carnivora; family Herpestidae; genus Suricata; species Suricata suricatta. The sequence goes on along the minus strand of NC_043716.1, from coordinate 50,390,305 downwards.
GCACAACCAAACAACAAAATGAGATGTCTGGGGGTGGTGGGGCCATTTGCATGGCACCCCATAGATCACAGGCCCTCAGTCAATGTTGGAGGAATTTGCAAAGGAGGCCGAGTCCTAGTGCTGCCTGGATTTGATAACCGCCATTTTCCCGGTTGCCCTGATCCTGGCGTGGGACACAAGCCAGGAATCTGAAAGGCCCAAACAGACAAGTTGAGGTAATACCAGAGGGTCCGGGTCCGTTTAAGAAAGGCCAGAGACAGGGGCCTGGAAGTAAAACCAGCCTGAGGTGACAGAGACTTGCCTCCTTTGGAGACACTTGCTCAATTGCCCTGGTGTGTGTGTGGGGGGGGGGGGGGGGGGGGGGGGGGGGAAGGAGTGATTTCATCTGTTTAATGAAAAATGACCTGGACGTTTCTCTGGTCCTGGAAACTCCCATCTCACCGAGGCCAAGGAAAACAGGATTAGGTCTTATTACTTCTACCAAGGCTCTGATCTCCTCAGAATGCGCTCAACTGCGGGGAACAACAAAATAAGGTAATCTCACTCCATTGTCCCTGTGGATACCCCAGGAAGGCTCTGGATCATGTAATGGGTTAATAGAACAGACTTCCCTCTGATCCTCTCTGCCAGCTTTTCTTTTGGCTTCTTCTGCCTTTTGAATGGATACCCCCTTTTTTTGGTATGTGTTCATAATAGAAAGTTTGCTGTTAAATTCAGACAGGCGAGTTCCCCCCTCTGGCATTATGTCCGCTGACAAGCTACTGATTTCAGGGCTAATATCCCCCTTGGATGTCCACAGAACAGCTTTTGCCCTGAAGCATGAGGCTGTTAATGCTACTACAGCATTTTGCCTGTGCTAGCAACTGGTGACATGTAATCATTTAGGTGACCTAACGAGGTGACGCTCTCCCAGATCCTCCCCCCCCACCCCGCCCGCACCAGACTTTTGGGGACACGGACTCTTCATCGGAGCCGAAAGTGCACACACAGAAAAGTAAATATCACAGTGATTGGTATGTGACCATCTCTTTTGTGCATCAATTCTTCAAATCATCTTTAAAGGGGAGAATGGAGTAAGACTACAGGGTCACTTTCTTTTTAATGCAATGTATATTTATTGTAAACAATAATATACAAAATAAAGAAAAAAGGAAAGAGGAGTTCCACAGAGAGAACAAAGGTTTGGGGGGGAAACAAGCAAAAACAAACAAAACACAAACACAAACCAAACCTTACCTAAGGACAGAATATGATTTAAATGACAGGTTTCTTAAGTTACAGGAATAGGTTTTTTTTTTTAAAGATCTGCTTTTATACAGAAATTGAAAGATGCCATATTATAAGAGTGCTTTAAGATTTTATTCTACTGACTTCTAAAACTGTTAATATATCTTTTTTTAAATTAAAAAAAAAGTTTGCTGTCTTTTTTAAAAAGCAATCCTCAAACTCTCCAGCCACAGAAGGAAGTAAGAATTAAGGGTCTTGTTGGGCTGATCCCCTCTGCCTCTCTTCCCTGTCCCCAAGAGAACTTGCAGAAGGCCTATCCGTGACACATGCGTCACAGCGCGCATGCGCACACACACGCGCAATTTAGGCAGCCCGAAGATCTGTGGCAGAAAACACTGCAAATGACTCAGTGATATACTACATTTGCAACCTCTCATTTGTACAAAAAGAGAAACAAGTTTCCAGTTTGTTTTCAACAAAACAACAAAGAAAAAAAAGGACAGACAAAAGGCATTTATACAAATCTAGGACAAGAAATCCAAAGAAAGTTGCTTTTAATAATAATAAAAAAAGATTAAAGAGATAAATAAAAAAAACTGGTTACAGTTAAGAACATAATTTAACAACAGATGACCATACCCTTTGAGGAAGGCTCAACAACCTATTTTCAAGAAGGAAAAATGTAAAAAAAAATTTTTTTAAGAGAAAGATTTTTTTTTTTGATGAAAACCTCTCCTTACAAAATAAATAATTTTAGCACGTGGAATGTCTTGAAGGTGAACTGCTGGTGTTCGGAGAGGCACAGGTGGTAGTGTGAGAGGGAGGGCTCTAGCATCTGTGCCCCACATGGGGCTGGGGCGGCAACCAGGGGGCAGTGGGCTGGGGGCCGGGGGGG
>NC_043716.1:50387017-50388083 GCF_006229205.1 Suricata suricatta | reverse complement strand
CCCGCAGCAGCAGGCGGCGCACCCGCTGACCCCGCTGAGCGGCGAGCCCGGCCAGACCCAGCGAACGCACATCAAGACGGAGCAGCTGAGTCCCAGCCACTACAGCGAGCAGCAGCAGCACTCGCCCCAGCAGATCGCCTACAGCCCGTTCACCCTCCCGCACTACAGCCCCTCCTACCCGCCCATCACCCGCTCGCAGTACGACTACACCGACCACCAGAACTCCGGTTCCTACTACAGCCACGCGGCGGGCCAGGGCTCCAGCCTCTACTCCACCTTCAGCTACATGAACCCCGCGCAGCGGCCCATGTACACGCCCATCGCCGACACCTCCGGGGTCCCTTCCATCCCGCAGACCCACAGCCCCCAGCACTGGGAACAGCCGGTCTACACACAGCTCACCAGACCTTGAGGAAACCTTGCACCGAGGGCGTTGATGGCCCGCGATGATCAGAAAAAGAACCGAAGAAATAAATCACCAACCAGAATTTCCTTGGGGACAGTTTTTTTTTCCTTCTTCTTATTCCTTTAAGACATTTAAGCTAAAGGCAACTCGTGCCCAGATTGCAAGACAGAAACATTAGGTATCCAGACGCGTGACCACCTTGCTGCAAATCGGTGGCCCGGCAGCTCTCGGCCCCGGGGGACCTTTGGAAAATCCGTAAGAAACCGAACTCGAAGACCTTCTACAGAGCAAGCACGGAGGAAGGTGGAGAATCGTGTGACCAATTTGTTTGCTCAATCTCTCCGGCCTGTTTGGGACTTTGTAATTATTTTTTAGCAGTAATTAAAGAAAAAAGTCCTCTGTGAGGAATATTCTCTATTTTAAATATTTTTAGTATGTACTGTGTATGATTCATTACCATTTTGAGGGGATTTATACATATTTTTAGATAAAAGAAATTAAATGCTCTTATTTTTTTCCAACAGCTAAACTACTTAGTTGAACAGCGTGCCCTAGCTTTTCCCGCAACCAGAGTATTTTTGTACAGATTTGCTTTCTCTTACAAAAGGAAAAAAAAAAGCGTGTGCGTGTTGTTGTATTAACAAAAAAAAAAAAAAAAAA
>NC_043716.1:50384940-50386917 GCF_006229205.1 Suricata suricatta | reverse complement strand
TGCGGGGGCTGCTGCGGCGGGGGCGGCGCCTGCTGCTTGGACATCCACACGTGGCCCGCGCCCGTCGGGGTCGCCGCCGTGCTGCTGATGCCGTAGCTGCCCGTGTAGGTGACCTGGCCGTGCGTGGCCGGCACCCCCGGGTGGCCGTTGGGCGGCAGGTACTGGTCGAATTCGTTGACGTCGAAGGTCTCGATGTTGGAGATGACGTCGCTGCTCAGCTCGCCGATGTCCACGTCGCGGAAGTCGATGGGGGGCTGTCGGCCCCCCTCTGGCAGGGGGCGCCCCTCTCGTTTCAGGTCAGCCTTGCCCGGCTGCACGTCGGTTTTGGGGGTGGTGGGTGGCGTCGGGGGGCCCTGGGATTGCCCTGCGGGCAGGGAAAAAGAAGCAGCACAGAAAAGTCAACAGGGGCCGCGCAAAGGCCTCACTCTTAGGAACCCTCCTGGGACCCCCAACACCCTCCAAGCTTAAAAGTGTTCTAAGGATCCGCTACCCCGCGGGAGACGCGCAGCCCCGGATAGGAGTCGCCAAATGATTAACCTGCCGGTACACATTTGTCAATCTCCTTTTATCAGGGGGAGGGTCTGAGGCCCTGAGGGTCGGGAAGACCAAATTGCTACTTGTAGAAGAACCCTGTGTGTGCTTTTGGGGTGGCGGAGAAGAGAAGAAGGGAGAAAAGCTGTAAAGGCATGTTACCTCGCCGTAACAGTTAATCCCCTAGGATGTCTCTACCCGTGTGTGTGTGTGTGCGCGCGCGCGCGGGCGCAGGGGCTTCGCGGGGCCCTGGGCAGGGAGGGAAAAAGGATTAGGCGCTAAGGGTAGTTTTCCCTTCCCCGGGGAGCGCAAAGTCCCTAACCTGAGTCTGCCAAGTGGAGACCTGGGGGTTTGCCCGTCGGCCTTGGGAAGCGCAGCCTGGAGCTGGGGGGAACGGAGTGGGGGGTGACTCACCCGAGTGCTCGCCGCCCGGGGAGTGCACCTCGCTCATGCCCGAGGACGAGTGCGGCGAGTCGGCCTGCAGCGCCTTGAAGATGGCGTTGGGGGAGATGTGCGTCTGCTCGGTGGCCTCCTCGGCCTCCGCCTGGCCGTTCTTCACCGACTTCCTCCGCCTCGGCTGGTACTTGTAATCCGGGTGGTCCTTCTTGTGCTGCACGCGCAGCCGCTCCGCCTCCTCCACGAAGGGCCGCTTCTCACTCTCGTTCAGCAGTCTGGGGGCGGGGGAGAGGGGCGCAGAGAGAAACAGAGGGGCTTCTGTGAAACCGGCTGAGCTGTCAGGTCGGCGGGAGGAGGGGCGACCCCGACCGCTCGGCTTCTGCGCACACAACCCCTTCCTCCCTGCTCCCTGCTTGCCAGCCACTGCTGCAGCTCATAACTTTTCTTTAAAAAAAAAAAAAAAAAGTAAAGAGAGAGAGAGAGAGAAAAATAAGAGAAAAATCTCGGTTCTTTCAGTCGGACCTGAGCGGTCACTCCCGGCCCCGCCCTCTCATCTTCTATTTTGGAAACCCTGGAGATGAAAATAGCTCTCCGGGGCTCGGCTCTAAGTGCCTCTGCCGCTGTAGTTTACCGGTCCCCGCCCCCATCTTCTTAAAAAACTTTCCCCAAACACACTTAATCGCCATGGAGCTCCTCCTGCTCCGCACCCCCCCCCCCTTGCGTCCACCTATTTCCAGCAGCACTCGCCCCATTCCTGCCTGGAGTCTCCTCTAGCCTTGATGTCCCCCTCCCACCTCCATCCCATCCTCTCGTGTGTAAGGCTGCACGGGAGAGCGCAGTTGAAGAGAAAGAGGGGCAAACATCACTTCCCACCCAACCCCCCACTTAGGATTGAACTTCACAGCGACGCGAGATAAGGCTGGCAGCCCCCTCCCACCCTCTGCCTCTCTCCGTCCCCTTCCCCCTAGCCCTCCCTTCCCCAAGAGCAATCCAAAAACTTTGTCAAACTCTGAGCCAAGTTACACTTCGTCCCTCCCCCGCCCCCCCCCC
>NC_043716.1:50375055-50384840 GCF_006229205.1 Suricata suricatta | reverse complement strand
TCCCTCCCCCGCCCCCCCCCTCCTTCTCCCGCGCCCGCTCCGGGACCCGCAACTCCCTCCTGCTGGGAGGCGGGGCACGGAGACCCGGTCCCGGCCAGCGCCCCTCGCCATCTGGGAGCCCGCCCCGCCGCGCCCGCCCTACCTCCAGAGCTTGCCCAGCGTCTTGCTGAGCTCGGCGTTGTGCAGGTGCGGGTACTGGTCGGCGAGCTTCCTGCGCGCCGCCTGCGCCCACACCATGAAGGCGTTCATGGGCCGCTTGACGTGCGGCTTGTTCTTGCTCGAGCCGTTGACGCGCACCGGCATGGGCACCAGCGTCCAGTCGTAGCCCTTGAGCACCTGGCTGACCGCCTCGCGGATGCACACGGGGAACTTGTCCTCCTCGCTCTCCTTCTTCAGGTCCGGCTCGCCCTTGGAGAACGTGTTCTCCTGGGGCCGCGTGTTCTCGGTGTCCGAGCCGGAGCCCGAAGGGCAGGGCGAGCCCGCCGAGTCCTCTGACATGGTGGGGCTGGGGGCGCCGGACAGGCCCTTCTCCTGCTCGTCGGTCATCTTCATGAAGGGGTCCAGGAGATTCATACGCGGGCCCGGGGCAGGGGGCGGGTGGCCGGGAAAGGCGAGAAGCCGCGGCGGCTCGGGGGCTCGAGGCGCGGGCTCCTCTCCCCTCGGCTGCCCGGACGCGGAGCGAGCGGCTCCCGGGGAGCCTGGCGCGTCACCCGGCTGCGGCGGCGAGCACTTAGGAAGGCGCGCGGTGGCCAGCCCGCAGCTGCCCGCTCCAAGTGGGGGAAGGCGAACTGGAGAGGAGAAGGAGGAGGGGAAGAAAGAGCGCAAAAGAGGGGCGCTTGCACCCCTTCTCTTCTCCTCCTGCAAAGAAAAGTTCCAGCAGTGAAACTGGCAAGTCGCGGCGCCACTGAAGTTTCCAGTGAGTTTCAAGCTCCGCTCTCAGCTCCTCAACTCGCAGCCCTGGGGCTCTTTAATAACTACTGCTTCCTCACCTTAGAGACGGCCAGCCAATCACAGCGCGGCATCAGGGGTTGGCAGGCAGCTGATTGGATTCGATTTTGCGGGGAGGAGGATTGTGGCACTGGGCTTGGGTGACGAGAGGGGAGGGGGGAAGAGCGGGGAGGGGAGCGCTGCCGCTGGTCTGGCTTGGGGGGGGGGGGCGGTGTGCAGCGGGGAAGGCCGGGGACCCAGGACGTCCAAGTGTGTAAGTTTGCCGGGCTCTCGTAATGTCCCAAGTTTGGGGCCGTCTCCGCACGAATTTTGCGTGCCTCAGTGTGTGTGTGTGTGTGTGTGTGTGTGTGTGTGTGTGTGTGTGTGTGTCTAGACTAAGATCTGCCTCCACCCCCAAGCATTTCTTTTCCCTGCTTTCTGCGCGGTACCGGAGGGAGACTTAGCTGGAGTTTGCAGCAATCAAAAAGCAGTCGCTCCTTACCGCGTCCAGCCCAGTTTATGCGCCTGGAGCCTGCCTCCTCCGAAAGTGCTTAGAAACGGTCTTTTGAAGCAAAGGTTTTGGTGACTCAACGCCCGCTGTTCCTCTGTAATAATCCATATAAATAGATTAACATGCTCTGGTTCGCCGGGGCTGCTGTGGCTGGTAAGGATTCTGTTGCACTCTTGCAAGGGGAATCAATGAAAACCAAAGCTAAGTCCCCGTGAGGGCCGGTGGCGGCGGCGGCGACCGGGAGCCCAATGCTCCCGGGAGCCGTCCCGCGCCACGGCGACCTTGAACTCTGACAAGTCCTTCTCCGCGCCGCCTCCCCCCCCCCCGCACCCCACCAAGCCCCCCATTCCGCGACACTGTTTAGTAATGGGCAACTGCTTTGAACTTTCTGCTTTTCACCTCCTGGCTGAGTCCAAACGTCAGCAGTAGTGGCCACTGGAAAGAGCTTGCAAACTGCCCTGACTTTGAGAGATCGAACTTTGCCAGTGTGGCCCTCCCGGGCCAGGCTGAGCGGCTGAGGCCGGTCCCTTGGTTTGCGAAAAGCCAGACACATGGGCAGCACCGCAGACAAAACACTCCACTTTGGCGGAGTCTTGCTGCTCTTTCGCCCTCCTTTTACGAAACACCTGGAGGGGTGAAGCTGTTGTCTCCTGCCGGTAGTCGGGTCCTATTCCCACTCGCAGTCGGCTAGGAGTTCTGTGGGAGGGAGTGGGGGTGTCTCTGATGTATCTCCAGTGTGATTTGAGCACAATCTTTCTGTTTGCACCAACTGCCTTTAGTGCCTGGTTGGATGTCAGTTCTGGAAGACAAGAAAATTCCTAGACGCCTGTGGGTTACATGTCTTCAGAATCACAAATAAAGGCACAACTGTGAAAATCTCTTCATTTTACACTTCCCCCTTTCTGGCTCTCCCAAATGTCCGCCTGGAATTAAATTATTGCTACGGTGAATCGGCCTCATCATATCAAAGACTTGTTTATTTCTGATTTGCACATTGCACACGCTATTGCAAGATTTAATTGTTTTCTTTGAAGAATCTTGTAAAGATCTTGTTTTCTCTCACTTTCCTCCAAAGAGGCCGACATTTCTTATAGGAAACAGAGCTCTTCAGAAGGTAGTAAGTTACTACTTGCAGTTAAATACGATTTACTTTTTAAACGAATGTAACTCGCTCACAGTGAATGGCTATAGTAACCTATAGCTTGTTTACGACTTTCAGAGACCTCTGAAAGCTGTATATTCATGACTCCGTGAATTTGCTGGGAAAGTGTAAGGACAACTTTGTCCTTTCTTTGGAGGAGAGAGTCCCGCATAGTATCAACTGATTTCTGTGTCTCGGGGAGGGGACATTTGTGTATATAACAGTAATTCATAGACACCTGATCCAGGAGGACATTCTGGGACCAGAACTTCGGGCAGATATTCTAACCAAGTTGTCTGTATTCAGTTGCATTTTATTGTAGTTCTCATGTTTACTGGCTTGAAAGTACTGAAGACTGGGACTTTAAGATATTTTGCAATATTTCTCTAAATATTTATCAAGATAAATACATGCACATATAAATATACACAATATATTTATGTAAAAGGAGGACATAATGTATAGAATTTTAAAACATAAACTTACAGTGTTTTGGACATTTTCTGTTCGTTTGATGGAAGCGTTTTGTATTCTTGTATCTTCTTGAAAACTTAGGATAAACAATCAGTGGACTTTAAAAACGGTGCAATTTTCAACTGAATCCGGAGGGGGCGCCAAAAGCCCAGAAACTGCCTAACTCACAGAAACTGCAGGAAAATTTAGATGGGGGGGGGTGCGTTCCACTCAATCAGGACTGCTTTGCTGCTGAGATTTATCTTTGCAGAAATTTCTACTACTCGCTATTTCCTCCCGTTTGGATTCACCTCTGGGCAGCCCAGTTACAGGAACTGGGAGGTTGTGTGTCTATTGGGGACCCATCAAGAAAAGAGTGATCAAGGTGCCTGACATTTCTGGGCTGCACAGAACAGGGAGACCGGGTTCAGAAGGACCCCTGTCTCCCAGATACCAGACGTTGCCTTCTCCTCGATGTGCCAGGATCGGGCCAAGTCTGACTCGTGGACACCACTGATTAGCTTGTATTTCTGCAGGGGCTCAGGTGCCCACTCCTCCCCCACCTCCATTCAGGGGTTCGGTTGGCTCTCTTGTGAGCTTATCGGGTCCACTCTGATGTCTCCTCCCTACCCCGGGGAAGACGCTCTCGGTCCATGACCCTACGACCTGCATCAGAGTGAGCCAGAGGGAAAAGGAACCCACTATTAGCGTTCAGGTTACAGATCTGCAGACTGAGGCCGTTGGCTCAGTTTGAGCCAGAGCGTTCTGCCAGGAGCCAAACGCGCTGGGCTCCACATTCGGGTGGAGATAAGGAAGGGAAGGGGCGCAGGTCAAGAAAAGCTGCAGGAAAGGGAGGGCCCTTCACGAGTCCGCAGCAAGCATTCTGGTCTCCACTCCAAGCAAGCGCCGTTAGTTCTGCCGCCCGGAGCAGAGGCTTGGAGGTGCAAGCGGATCCCAAGGGGGACCTCGGGAAACTGAGGTCTGGGATCACCCCTCCTCCCCTCTTTGCACGACCGGGACGGCGCCGGGCTCAATTTCCCTAGCCTGGGCCGCCAATCTCCCTCCCGCGTCCAAGCGGGCGCCGAGTCCGGAGCCCGGGGATGTTGGCGTAGAGCGAGTTTCGGCGGCTCCGTGGGGCGGTGCGAACGCCCTGCACAGGGAGGTTTTCCTGCTCCGAATGGGGGTTGGACCGTGTGGGCGAATGGGGTTCCCTTCACCTGGGGAATTAGGGACCATAACCTCCCTCTCCAAAGTTTCATAGCAAAAGTGGGGAACGTGTGTGTCAATCCGTTTTCAGCAAGGACGCATAGCCGGGAAGAATTCGGTTGGGTTGAGCAGCAGTCGCGTCTCCCCAAGATCTCAGCCCTGGCTCTCTATAGAGGTGCTCAGGGAAGGGGATACCCCCTTCCCTCTGCCAATTCCCTGGAGCGTGGCTCCCTTGAGAGAAAAGATCCCAGTCCCTGGCGGGACCCTTGGGTCCCAGCGCCCTTCTCTTCCAGCCTTTCCTCGGGGATTAGGACTCTTCACCGGGCTCGAAGCGCCCTTGTCGCTGGCCCTTCAGGGCAGTTCTGTTGGGAAAGGAGCGCGGGGAAGCCGGGTCTGGAGGACAGGCATTGGGCTGGACAGGAAAGGCAGAAGGTAAAACGAAAGTGCCAAATAGTTGCATAGATGCCTAATAGGTACCTATGGACGGCCGAACGCATGTGACCTTCGGGCATTTTGCCCCAGCGGGTGCACGGTCCGTCACAAGCCTCCAGAGCCCCCAGCGACAGTTTTGTAAGTGCCTGTGACTGTACAGTCTTACATGTGGATTTGTCCCCAGACAGGCGCCCCTTCTTTGGGAGATTATCTGACACGTAGAAGACCCCCTTAAACTGTAGGCCAAGAAGGGCGGTTCCGTTTTCTTCCCTTTTCTGTTTTCTAACAGAAAGAGGAAAGAGGTGGACCGGAGGTGCTGGGCGAGGGAGGCGTGAACCCGGAAAGTGCTCTCCGGTGACCTGGCCAGGGTGTGGGGCCCTTAGAGGGCTTTAGCCCAGCGGGTGGAGCCCCCGTGGAGGTGGGGGTCGTGCAGACCGGAGCCAAAGCTGAGACTGGGCTGGCTCCTCCTGGACCCTGTTACTGGCTGCGGGGAAAGGGAGGATGGGGGTGGGAAGTCCTAGATCCAAAGGGACAGTTGTGTTTCCAAAGATGTGTGTGCGTGCGCGCGCGTGTGTGTTCTCCTTACTTTCCAAAAAATGTCTCTAGACAGGGTGCAAGGGAGCCTTGCGTCTTTTGGATTCCCCCCGCACATCCCTGGGCCGGCCTGGAAATTTCCTTCCGCCAAGTTTTATTACCACCCACTCCCCTTCTCCTTTTTAAAATCTCTAAGGCATTTTCAGCGGGAGGTGCTTTTGCACCCCCCCCAAAAAAATAAAAGTAAGTGCGCAACACTCTGTGTTTTTTTTGCAGCCGAGTCCAGCAGGCCAAGGGGGCTGCCCTCGGCAGTTGGAAGCTGGCACCTGTACCTCCTCTGTCACCCCCCACCCCGGCTGCTCCTGTCCCCTCCCCGTCCCCTGTCAGTTTAAGGGTGCTCGGTCCCAAGGGGGACACCGGCAGAAAAGAGCTGAGATTCTCAGAGGACAGTTTTGTGCGATTTTCCCAGGGTAGGCTGGGTGGTGCACGGACTCGGCTCAGCCTGAGGGGCCTGGAGCCCACTGCTCCCACTAAAGATGTCCAGTTGGGTGGGTCATTAGGTCGGATCTTTATTAATTAGAGAAGATGTGTCCATCAAACCACAGAAGAGGAGAAATGCTATAATATAGAATCCGAAGGTAGCTGTCGGAATGAAAAACGAATTCTCTTGCGTCTTTCTTACAAGCCTTTTCTATCTCACCTTCACCCCCCACCAGGCCCCCTGGGGAGGAGGAGTGCGCAGAGCCGGGTTTAGAGAACCCACAGCTTCGCTGGGTCAGACCCTGCATCCAGGAGCTGCAAGCTGGGCTCGGCTTTAGACAAGCGTGGGCGCTTCCCAGTTCTGCCCCGGGAAAAGCGAGGGCACAGCCCATGAAGTCAGCTCCCAACTTTGGAGTTTTCCGGACAGTGACGTCTTCACGCTGGGGGCTGTGGCTGCCGAGGGTTCTCAGATCGGTGATGTCAGAAAACTACTAGGGGGTTGTGGGACCCGAACCACATAGAACCCCCCCCCGGGGTGGGGGGGCTTAGGAAAGTGGAGCCACCGAGAACGTGGGGGGACCCGCTGGGCTTCCTGCCGAGTCATTGTTTATTTCAAATTAATTTCTTGGTGCCCGTTGCTGTCTGCAAGCCTTGGGGAGAGACAGCTTATTACCCGATTCCATTCCGGTTTTGTTTGAAGGGTAAGCCAGGGGTGTCTCCAGAACTGTCTCAGCTTTGAATAGGCAAATCAGAATATTTTGAGAAAGCAGGGTTCCCCCCGCTTTTCCTGCTTTTCTTGCCCTTTCTCTTTAACATCTTTCTCCCAAGGCCCATTCGCTGATGTAAAAGGTGTTAAGTGGACTCTTAAATGGCTTTTCTCCCCCCTCTGTTACACTCTCTTCCCTAATTTCTTTTTTTTTAAATGAGAATGAAATTTGGCCAGGCAAGGAAGAGATGGACAGTTTTTTTGTTTGCTTGTTCCTGTCCGCTCCCTTTAACTCATTAAGACCCAGAAAAAGCTCACAGCCTCCCTGTTACTATCTGTAGTGTATCTTTAGGACACAATGTATTTACATCTGATGGGAAAGGGCAGACTGTTTGCTTTCACAGCGAGTCCTGCCCCCTGGAACCCGCAGTTACCCCAATTTCCCGATTGGGTGAAACGCAAGGGAAGGTCCCGACAGAGCTCAGTCTGGACAAGGTATGTACTGTCTGCAGAAAATGGCGTCCTTCTGGGGTGCTCTTAAAGCTCACAAAATTGTCAGCTTTGGCTGGCTGGGGGCTGTCATTTTAGCCTCCTCTGCCTTAATATCCACATACAAAGCAGAGACAGGTAAGCAGTTACTGCTATAAATTAGGGATAAGGTCACCATCAATTCAATCATCAGAGCATTTATAATTCTTTAAAAGAGAAGGTAAAGTCTCGGAGGGCCTTACATGTAGGCATTTTTCCCTTAAATACTTTCTTGGGGGCAATGGAGGCATCCCGTCGGATGAGAAGTTTCCTTCAGCAACTGGGAGAGAAGGTGGTGTCTGTCTAGGGCTGATACCTCTGGTAGGAAAGGAAGGCACACTGGGTGGTCTTGGCTCAGACACTGTCCCCAGCCATTCAGCCACCCTGCCTCCCAGGCCTACTTTCTCCTGGGGGGGGGCGGTGCTCTCCCCTCCAAAGTGTCCCCAGGGAGCCCAGAATCCAGCTTTCCTTTGAATCCGAGCTACCTCGGGCAGCAAGCCAGATGCTTGCAGGTTTCCAGGCATGGAGGACCCCAGAAGGTTGTGCGGGACTTGCAGCAGTGGGGTGGATGGGTCTGAGTGCTGGCTCTCGGGCCCTGGATGATGGAGTGAAGTTCTGGGTGGAGAACGCCCAACGCGCCCAGTGCGAAGGAGCCGTCCTGCGTTCTGCCACTTGCCATCCCTCTCCGGTTTGCTCGGCTGGAATCCTTCTCAGTTCCCCACACGAATCAGCTCAGCGAATATCATTTGAGGGCTTACTATGTGCGTGACCACCCAAAAGGGACAACACGGGGTCTCTGCTATTTTTGCCTTTGTGTCTGGTTTCCATCCGAATTCAGCCTCTGTCTGCCCCTGTGCCATTTTGCCCCCTGGGCAGGGTGTTTCCTGAGACCCTCTCTCTCTGGGCCTCTACCATGGCTTTCCCTTTCTTTGCCCTGAAAGGGTGTGTGGGTCATGGCGAGCTGCCTTCCATCCTTGCTGCTCCATAGAGGGCTGAGCAAAAGGCAAAACAGGGGCACCTGGCTCAGTGGCAGACTCCCCCCCTTTCCTGGGCCCCAGAAATCACCTCTCTTCTTCCATCTCTGCTGCTCTTTGCCTGAGCCATCACCTCCCACCCGGCCTCCCCTCCCCTTTCTTGGTCCAAGCCCAGAAATGCCTTGTAGTGTGTGGTACGCTTCACTCTCTCTTTGGGGGACATCTGCCAACCGGCACAGTGGTGATGACAGTTTCCAGATGATTTTCCAGGAGCAGAGAAATCTTCTGAGGGAGGAGAGAGTGGCATTGGCCAAACGCTGAGTGGGCTGAACATTGTGGTTCCGGAAGAGGCCCGGGGAGGTGGAGCTCTGCTGGGCTCCAAGATTTCTTTTCCCCCACTCTAGATTCTGCCTAAAGCAAAAGTCACTAATTGCTTTTTATTTTCCTGGCACTTTGGATTCTGACTCTCCTCCAGGACCTTAGGTCTGAGGAAAGCAGGACCCCCGGGGTTGTCCCAGCGGGAGTGGGGTGGGGGGGGTGTTAGCCTCCAGGCTCACCTGCGGCAGCTCAGCGAGGCCCAAGACCTGCTACAGCTGACCTCCCAACTTCCCGGCTCCTTCCCTTAGCCATGAGGACTGGGCAGGGGGGGCAGAGGATGGAAGGAGCACTCACCGGCCCCCTTCTGTCCCTGTGTGTCATCAGCCCAATTTCACTTCTGCCGAGGACACTTTGATTTTTCAGTCACACCAACCAGGAAGTGGGGGGTGAGGTTGCCTTTGAGATTGAACCAGGAGTCCGGAGAAGAAATGATTAGGTTGTCTTTTGATTCTGAAAATTTCCAAGCAGTGCTTCTTTAGAAGGAAAGAGTTATTGATTTACATTCATTTGCTTATTTCTAAAAGCATTGCTAACTTCTCAAGTCTCTTTCATGTCCTTCGGCTGTTTCTCAATGACTCATGGGCAGAACTCGCCCTGTCCTCCTAGACGAACGTACTGGCTTCTTCCCCAGAGCCAAGATTTTCCTTTCTAAGGTATCGGGGAGCCCTCATTACAACCCTTGTTTGTGCTACTCCTCTCTCTTTTCAGGGAAAGGTGTTTCTCTCAATAAAAGCTGCCCTCACCTACTGTTCTCTCAGAAAAGATGTGAGACTTGTTCAGACTATGGAGTAAATGACTACTAAGGCTCAGTATATTCTGAGTCTAAGAGACAGCCAGATTTTGGTAGGGAATGGAGATCCAGTTCAAATGCTGAAGCCTCTGTGAAGACTTGAGTTCTCTCCAAGAAAAGATATGTGCTCCTATCTCTGTGTTCTTATAACATTTTGTTCATGACTTTTTGTGTGGTCATTTGTTGTGTGTAAATGCTCACCTCTAAACCGTGATCTCCTTGAGGACAAGAACAGAGTGTTATATCTCCTTCTATATGCCGCATAGACTCTGCCCAATAAATGCTCAGTGTGGGAATGAATGATCAAAATTTAGCCAAAGCAATGAACACCTAATGATACAATTCAGCTACCAGGCATATAGTATGAAATGCCTTGGCCAGTCAGATGAGATCTTTATGGCTTTCCTCAAAATGTATCCTGTAGATGACTACCTATATCACTCCCAAGGAAGTCTGTCCTTGTCCAGAACCCTCTTCTAAATTCCCTGTCCTCAGACTTCTTTCTTTAAGAGAGGGTGTTAGAGGCGTGCCTTTGGAGAAAACTTGGGGTGATGGACATTAAGCTTTCAGATTGCGATCTTTCTACATTTCTGGCCTGGATTTACAGGTTTTGAGAAAACAATCAAACCACAGACCGAAATCATTATTCACCTATCAGAACCTCTAAAACCTCTAGACCTTGCTACCCAAATATACAACAGTTATATATATATATATATATATAT
>NC_043716.1:50368401-50374955 GCF_006229205.1 Suricata suricatta | reverse complement strand
CTGCAACCAGCGCTGTTGTTTGTTTGGAGAAGGAGAGCGGTGGGTATGGAATTAGGGGTTTTCATGTGGGTTGCACGTGTGGCTGGAGCTACCTGAAATCTGCCGGCTAATCACTCCCAGATGGCCCCAGGGACTGCCATCCCCAGAGCCCCAGAAACACAAATCCGTCCCCAACTCCTCCTGGGAGCCGGGGGAGGGGATTTAAAGGGAAAGTGAGGATGGAAGTGTGTATATGTGGATTTGTACGCCTAGGCACTTTGAGGACTTGCGATTCACCCATCTCCTTCTCGGCCCCTAAATCCAAACTGTGATTTATTTGGAAGAAGGAGGAGGAGGAGAAGGAGGAGGTGCAGGAAGATGAGAACCAGGAAGAGGGGAGAAACACTAGCCTTCAGGAATGGTTGCCCTGCTTGAGGGTGGGGTGGGGTGGGGTGGGTTAATTTCACCAGGTATTTATTTAGATATTAAATGTCAAAATGCCTTAGCTTTTTGCTGCTTCTGGGTGAAATCTTTGGCTCAGGTCCGTGGGGTGATGCAATGAGGGGTCAAGAATGTGCAACGTCCTGGGCCGCCTGGGTGTCTCAGTTGGTTAAGCGTCTGACTTCGGCTCAGGTCATGATCTCACGGTTCATGGGTTCGAGCCCCGCTTTAGGCTCTGTGCTGACAGCTAACTCAGAGCCTGGAGCCTGTCTCAGATTCTGTCTCCCTCTCTCTCTGTCCCTCCTCTGCTCATGCTATCTTCTCTCTCTCAAAAATAAATAAAAACATTAAAAAAAAAAAAGGATGTGCAATGTCCTCTAGCCAGTGAGCAGCCATGCCACGTAGTAAACGTGGGGTGCAGCTTGGAGAGGAGGAGCCTTCATCTTGGCCTCTGTCTGTTCAGAGACTCGCCCTGCTCTGCCCCAGGCACTGTGTCCGCTTCTGTCCACACCACGGGCCGTGTCTCTCTGCCCCCGGAACCAGCCTTGGCCTGGACTCACTTAGTACAGCCGTGCACAGTTCCCGCCCGACAGGCATCCAAGTGCTGTGGGTCCGAACCACACACCTGTGCTCATCCCGTCTCCTCCGTGCATGTCACTCTAAAGTACACATATCCATCTGCTCTGCCCCTCTTCACCTATTGCCAAGGAAAGAATCCCATGGCTAATGAATATTCCTGGCCGCTGCTTCCTGCTTCGCTTCTGCTTTTGAAATGCCCTTACATCCACTCCTCAACTCTATTCCCTGGACGTCTCCTGGAGGTGGTGAGGGGAAGGAATTACTCTTTGCTTTTCATGTGAAGAAACTGAAGCCCTGCAAAGAGCCTGTGGCTCACTCAAGGTCATGCAGTTAATGGGAGAGGCAGACCCGGTCCCGTGCGCGGGTGCAGGGTGGCTGCCTCCCCCGCAGGGCCTGGAGAATTCCACACTCGGCTGTGAGCAGGGAGCCCTGCTCGCAGGGAGGCTCCCCGCCCCCGCCCACCCCCACTCCCCCGCAGCCTTGTCCTCCCCAAACTCCAGCTCCTTTTTTGGGTCACGGGGAGAGACGGGGGCTTCACTCTTTTGTGAAGTGCAGTTTTTGATCTCATGTCCTCCTTTCTCTCCTAATCAGAGTTTGGCTGCCTTTGTCTCCCGGGAGCAGAGAACAAAGTGTGACTTGAACCATGCACATTCGCCGTGTCTTCCCTCCTCCTCTTTATTTCCTTCATGAGAAGCTTTCTGGGTTTGCAGGAGGGGTGCGTTGGCTGATTTTGTCTCGCGGCACTTCACTTTGCTCTGATGTGAGCTGCTTGCGTTTTGTCTCTGGGTTACGTGGCAGCAGCTTTTTACCTCTTGAGCCAGGCCTTGTCTAGATTTCCAAGATCATCTGGTCTCCAGTGCAGAAAAAGGGTGGTCACTATCCCCTTAAATACAGGCAAGTCCTCATCTGGAAGTGCAGGATCTCCGTTATCACCCTGATCCAAATTTTCTTTCTGTTGTGCTGGGACATTTATCAGCAAGAGGAAATGTGTGCAGAGCCCTTACCATGTGCTCCAGGATGTATGTAGGGGTTTCACTGGAGACAGCACCTGTACCTCCTTCCGAGAAGCTTTCGTGGCTATTCCCCCCTCTCCCCCGCATTTAGCAGAGGAGAAAGCTGAGGTCTAGAATGTTTAATTCTCTTGTCTGAACTTTCAGCTCTAAGTGTTAAGGGGTGAAAGCCCACAGTCACCCAACTCTTGGGTGCTGACCGTGTGAAGTGCATTTTCTACAAAGGCCAGATGGGATATGCCATATCATCATCCCTATCTGGTGGGGGGGGGGAGACTGTTTACCCACAGTTCTCTTTATGTGGGATCCTGCCTGATTTCCTTTGGACTCGGTTTTGTGGGGCCATGCTCATCCACATTTGGGGTCTTACAGTTTGCACAAGCGATGGCGGGTCAGGCGACCTGCTGATCTCAATGGCTGCTTGCACTTGTGATTGGTACTCGCTCTTGGCCCTTAGGAGCCCTTCCCCCCTCTGCACAAACTTTTGACGTGTCCCCTGAGGTCGAAGGACATGTCCTTTTTCAGACGAATCAAAATTAGGATCCTCTGGTTCAAACACGGTCTGAATGATAGCGTTGCATTGGTACAGCAAGGATTGATGTTTAAAACTTGATCCTGTTTCACACGCCCAGGGCACACCACGAGGCCTGTTTAAGGAGAGAGGGAGCTGGCACACAGGACGTGGGGCAGAGACACAGCTGCGAAGTCCTTGCCGCTGTTCTAGCTGGTGTTTTCCGTGCAAGAGCCAGCTTAGAAGGCAACAGATCTCAGCCTCCCTTTTGGGCAGGTATCCCTGTATAATTGGTTGGAAAACATGGAAACGTGGGATAAAGGTGATCGCTAAGGGCTGTCTTCAGAGAATATACAGAATGAGGAGAGCAGATTTCAAAGAAGGAGAAAGATCACATTTAATTGCTGCTCCCTGAGCTCAGATCCATCTCTGGGAAGCCAAGGAACATAGTGGGGGACAAGAATGATGACAAATTCAAACGTTAGGGCTCTTGCCTCTAGGAAGGTCCCAATAGGTTCTAACAGTGGGACAGAAATCCTTAAAGAAGCAGCACACATTCATTCCGCAGACATTTCATGAGTGTCTAACAGAGGCCCGGCCTCAGGCTGTAAACTACACAAACGGACCAACCTAAGGGCAACTGCATTTCTTTTTTTAAATGTATATATGTAACTTTTTTTTAGTTTATGTGCTTTGAGAGAGGGAAGAGAGAGCATGAGTGGTGGAAGGCAGAGAGAGAGGGAGAGAGGGAGAGACAGGGTCTGTCAGTATGGAGCCTGATGCAGGGCACGAACTCACAAACCTTGAGATTCTTTTTTTTTTTTTTTTAATGTTTTTTATTTATTCTTGAGAGACAGCATGAGCAGGGGAGGGGCAGAGAGAGAGGGAGATACAGAATCCGAAGCAGGCTCCAGGCTCTGAGCTAGCTGTCAGCACAGAGCCCAATGTGGGGCTCGAACCCACGAACTGTGAGATCCTGACCTGAGCTGAAGCTGGACACTTAACCGACTGAGCCACCCAGGTGCCCCATGAACCTTGAGATTCTAACCTGAGCCAAAACCAAGAGTCAGACGGACAGAGCCATCCAGGTGCCCCCCGCATTTCTTAATCCATCCTGTCAGGCCTTCCTACTTTCTTAGCTCTAAAGTCCTAGTCAGTCCGGCCTTTTGCAAACAAACAAACACAGACAAAACCCCACCACTTTTGGGACGCATGTGTGCTACGTAGCTGGACACGTCCATATCCCTTCCCTCTGTGTGGCTGACGCTCGCTCATTGTCTTTTTCTAAGTCTGTGGCCCCAGAGGTTTCCATGGACATAATAAAGTGCTTTGTGTATTGGAAACTGTGAATAAAAAGGTAAGGGTAGGGAAGAAAAAAAAATAGGCGAACCACCAAGCTCACCCAAACCCTAAACCTCAGACTCTTGGAAAGGAGCAGCTGCATGGAGCCGTCCCAGACTGCAAGCATGCCTTCCGAGGGGAGGGTGAAGGACTTGTTGCCGGAGACACTGGTGGTCCAGCCACTCCGGAGGCCTTGCCTGCTGAGTCCACACCGGGGAGGAGTGGAGATCCTTTCTAAGTTTCTGAAGGCCAGGGGCTTGTTTCCTGTCGCCCTCTCCCTCGCTCCCTGGGACAAGGCTGGCCGGAGCCCCTTGGGGGCTCCTGGCTGACCCCCCAGAGCTAGCCTCCTTCTCCTCCATAGCAGTCACCCCTCCTACCAGCCCTTATCTGGGAGAGCAGGAGCCCTGACTTTCAAACTCCCCCCCCATCTGCCACCCCCCCTAGTTTCTGAAAGAAGGTATTGTTATTTCCTCAAAACTGCTCAGGTTAGGAACAAAGGAAGACTCTGGATCTTCTTTAAGCAGGATAGAATTGAATTGACATTCCTTTAAAATGGCTTGTTATTACAGCCGATTTCTGCTAACAATTACCTGACAATATAGAAAGGGATCTGAGTTTTCCTTTTCTCTTGTTCTTTTTTTGCGGAGCCTTAAAAAAATTGATGCGTACTTGGAGTTCAGATTTAGTTAGAAAGATCTCGGATGTTCGCACCCGCGACGTATATGTAAATCCTCCCAGACAAATAATGACTTTATACAGTGCGCATGTGCAGGCGCAAGTGTGTTCTCGTCGCAAAGAAAGCGGAGATAACTTCTTTCCTTTTATAATCCCATGGTCTCTTCTTAAGAGCAGGATTGTAGAAAGAAGAAGAGAGTGAGTTGCTAAATTTTAGAAACGTGTGTGAAAAGTATATTATGAGGGCTTGTGTCACAGCGGATTTCATACATATTTTTTGTTATCTGGTTTGAGCAAATGCTGTGCATATGCTTGATGTTCACCAAATATTCATTAAAAGACTGCACCTGTTTGGTTGGTGTGTTGAAGTAGAAGGAAGTCCAGGCTGGGAACTGGAATTTGTCAGCTTGAGAGCAAAATGTTTTATTGTTGGTTTGAGGGATACAAACAGCTTGGAAATGCTGGTACAACACAGTGTAAGCAGAGGGTCAGGACACTTGGTGAAACCTAACTTTTTTGTCAACACAATACAACCTCCATATATCTTTCTGATAATAATCCTAAATCCTTAGACCAAACATGTGACCTCTGTGTTCCTGCAAACGTGTTATGTGACCTTCTGGGAAACACCGTGCTTCTCAATAAGCCAGATTTCCCACATCCAAGATGAGACATTGTCTGAGTTTCCATCGATATTTAAGCAGCATTGTCTTCGACTTTCCAGGAGTTTTGACGTCCCAGATAAGAGCTAGATTTAAAAGCCGATCCAAGCCAGACACCTGGCATTATCAACATGGCTATTCCATTAGATCTGTCTGCTTGAGAGAGAAGCTGGGGGTGGAGTGGGCAGGTGCCTTAAATTCCCCGGCCCCGTGAAAGGTAAGATACTCCATAAATGTCCCTGCCAGCCTGACGGTACTTCATCGGCTCAGTAGACGACCAAACAGAAAATTCCCTGAATGCCAGATTTGGTTGTTTGCGGATGGCCGGAGGCTGTCTTGGGACCTGAGACGAGTTCTAGCCCTTTTGGAGGTCATGTCCATGTAATCGTCTCTGTAACATGAGCCTCACACCAAAGGAGCAGAATCCTTTTTTGATGAGGATGGGTTTGTTAGCAGATCGATAGGTTTTGTTTGTTTGTTTCAACCCAAACCGAGGTGTCACCTTTCCCTTTCACCCCTTTGTTCCTACCTTCCCGGCTCCCGCTCATGGGCCCCACACATTGATTTTAATTTTCAACACTTAGTGCCTGACTTAGTGATCTAAGATCACTGACTCAGAAAACGGGAAAGGTCAGTCTGACTAACACCTCACCCAGCGTCCCGGGATTAGCATCCAAAACAAACAGATCTGAGATGGGATGTAGACTCCCAAGAGACAATTCCCACGTGTGAGAAAGCCCAGGAGAAACGGATGGCGTTTCTCAAGCTCACTGACATCACTCAGGTTCATGATCCAAGGCTTTACCTTACTGAGGTTGGGGGGTTGGGATTCTCCTGGAAGAGCAGGAAAACGGGGCTTGTGGATTAAAAAAAGTAGGGGGAGGGAGAGGCGTTCTTTCTGCTAATCAAAGGAGAAACCAAATAAAAGGAATGAAGTCCAAGAAAAATACAACGCTATTGTTTTGGGGGCATGAGATGCTGGCTTCGAGGCTTCGTTGAGTAATCCAGGTCACACCCCTTCTCTGTGGGACTTAAGGAATGTTGGCTCTCTCTCTCTGGAGGCCAGGTGGGAGGTGGGTAGACAGGTCTATGGAGATGAGACTTTCTTGGAGCTGGAGCTCTCTGCACATCCCCCATGGCCTTGCAGCCGGGAGGCTGGAACACAAAGAACCAGGAACGCAGTGCTGAACTAGAGCCAGGGCACAATGACCACAGTAAGGGATGCGGGGAGCAGAGGAAGGTGGAAGGAAACCAGGATACAGGGGGTGGGGTGGAGAATGACACCGGTCTTCTTGCCCTCATCTGAACAGGGGCTTCTGTGTCCTCAAAAGCCCCTTGGCTTCCCTTCCGTAAACC
>NC_043716.1:50339443-50368301 GCF_006229205.1 Suricata suricatta | reverse complement strand
CCTTCCTTCCTTCCTTCCTTCCTTCCTTCCTTCCTTCCTTCCTTCTTTCCTTCCTTCCTTCCTTTCTTCAGTTTGCTCTGTGACTTCAAAAAAGCTATACCACAGAAGCCCAGACACATGGTATAGCTTTTCTGAAGTCACAAAGCAAATGTCTATACCACATGTCTGGGTTTCTGCGGTATCTCTTACTCAAAAGTGGTTCTTCATCAAGAGTTAGTATCCATTCACCCTTTCTTTTGCCTTTCTCAAGGCTAAGAGTCTTACCTGAGGATCTGTGATATGCTCCCTAATGGAGGAATCTGGTTAGAATGAGTTTGAAGGAGCTTAAGATGAGGAAAGGGTTGGAAGTAGTCCAGAGCTTTTTGGGGCTGAAAGATGGCAGTCTGTTTGCCTTTAAAGAATCCCATGCCTTCCCCTAAAAACAGAGAAGAGCTAATCATCTTTGGGGCAGCAGCCCCAGAACTGTAAGGGTTTAGAATTTGTATGGCAGCCCCCATGGAAAATATCTTTGCACTGAGCACATGAGAGATGAACCGCTCTGGAAACATTTCCACAATGTCAATAGCCATGTTTACAGTAGAACATATGGATAGAATTTAGATTTGATAAATTTCCATCACTTTTTACAAAAAGAGGATCCGGCCAATAAAAGGTATATTTTAACAAGTGCATGTGTTTGAATTCTGTTCGTCTGATATGGCACGGGAGAACCCAACTGTGGCATTTTAACATCTTCTAATTTCTTATCAGAGCCATAGAAGCCGGTGTTCTGAATTAAAAATCTGAGCCCTCAAAGCAGTGCTTTGCAAGAGAAGTCTTTGTCGCTGTACAGAACATAGCTGTCCAGGTGTCCCTTCAGTTTGGAGGTGCTTCCCTAAGGGCTAGGTGCTACCCATTCTCGTAGTGGCCTCAACCGTTAAGACAATGAGGTGTAGGAAGCCAGAGTAACGAGAAGGGCTTATTTGGTTATGTTCTCAGCTGTCATTGGGTACTGACTGAGCGCCCTCTCTAAAACTGCTGCTGCCTGGGTGGCTCAGTCGGCTGAGCATCCGACTTCAGCTCAGGTCGTGATCTCTCAGTCCATGAGTTTGAGCCCCACATCGGGCTCTGTGCTGACAGCTCAGAGCCTGGAGCCTGCTTCGGATTCTCTCTCTCTCTGCTCCTCCTCCATGCACGCTCTCTCTGTCTCTCAAAAATAATAAACATTAAAAGAAGTTTAAAAAATAAAAATAAAAATAATACTACGCTAAGGCTAGTCATCATTATCCTTAAGTTATTCATTGAAAAGCCGCTGCGATAAAAGCCCCGTACAAAATGTGCCATGTTAAGTATTGCTCATTTCACAATGACCCCGCAAGGCAGCGGGCCTGGGCTTCCGCCTGATTCTCCACAGGCAGAGTTAATACTCGTGTACCATTCCCGAGGTGCCTGTGAGGATTTGAGCTAGTGGGCGTCCCATGGAAGAGTTCCTGGTGCCTAATAAATGCTCAGCATAGGTTAATTAGATTAGTTCTATGCCTATTGGACATTGAAGGCAAACTGAGACTCAGAACTAGAAAATACACACCCAAGTTCACTTAGCGGGTAGTGGAAGGGTTGTGATCAAAACCCAGGTCTGTCTGTAACTGTGACCTGGGTGAGGTCCTCTTGCTTTCTTCCTTTTCTTTCTTTCTTTGGAAGTTTGTTTCTATTTATTTTGAGAGAGAGAGAGAGAGAGAGAGAGAGAGAGAGAGAGAGAGAGAAAGAGCAAGCAGGGGAGAGGCAGAGAGAGAGAGGGAGGCAGAAAATCCCAAGCAGCTGACAGCTCAGAGCCTGATGTAGGGCTCGAACATACGAACCATGAGATCATGACTTGAGCCAAAGTCAAGAGTCAGACACTTAACCGGCTGAGCCCCCAGGCGCGCCGGTCTCCTCATTTCTGACAGAGGGCGGTGAGAAGCTGCAGCACACAGAGCACTGGCTTCCCACGCCAGGGGTTCCCATGAGAAGGCTCTTGACCAAAAAAGAGGCTTGGAGCGAAGGATATGGACACTGACACCACGCAAGAGAGGGTGGTAACTTAAAACTCTATCTCATGGGCGATGACTGTGTGGTTTTTTCCTTCAAATTTTCTGGACATTTAACATTTTCATAATGCTGAGAAAATATGGTGCCCTCGAAGCAAGATGAGGCTGACACAGAAGGTGAAAGGGTCTTTCTCCAGAGACCCAAACTGTAATGCCGGCATTTTCTAGAGGCAAGAAGGAGCCGCCATGGCCTGAAGCTCTTCTCTGTGCTTTTCCAAGGCCGTCACCCAGCGGCCGTCTGCCTCATCTGGAAGAGACGTTGTAGGGAACAAAAAGTCTTTTGCCCCCAAACCTTGCTGATGTTCACGTTACATAATGTAGAGTGTGTGGTTGGCAGCGGCCTGATCGTGATATGTCGATAATACACGCAGTCTTAAATGCAAACTTTGTTTATACGCCGGGCCCTCCCTCCGAGTCTGGGGCAGGTAGCTGGCTGCGCCGCCTCCATCAGAGCCGGGAAGAGTCAGTATTCTATGGATCCCCGTGTTTACTTTGCTGTCTAACTATGTTAGCCATTGTGAGGGTGGTTAAAGCGAAGCCCTGTAAAGACACAGAGAAAGCATCCTTTGATACAGAAGCAATTGCACTTCCGCATGTACGTCTCTTGTCAGACGGCATCCCTGTCTGTGGAGGAGGGGCCGCCCTTGGCCCCAAAGGAGACTAGAGTCCTGATTTGATGCTTTATCTCATTGCCTAAAACAATGTGCTTTTACGTGAATGCCCGTTTAGAGACCTGACCGAGTTTTATGTCCGCGGTGGCTGTTGGTTTCTGAGAACTGAGAACTGGCATCCCATCTTGGAAGGGATAGAAGAAAGACGCATTCCAGTGGGTCTCTTCCAAGCCATCGGATCTGACTGGGAAAAGAGACCAGCCCTTCTCAAGAAGCCTCCACCATGCCAGCCAAGAGGGAGCTCAGGCCTCAGGTTGAGGCAGGTTCCCACGAAGCAGCCAAATGTTTGCAAAACAAGCGCCAGGCTGAAGAGGCTCGGTCTGCAGAGACATCCCAAGGTTGCGACAGGCTTGGAAGATGTGAGCAAGCTGATAGAAGAGCCCGGGGGAGCCAGGGCTGGGAGGCAGACCTGCCTGGGAAGAGCCAGGGCCCCTCTGCTCGCCGCCCAGACCCAGCGTGACCAGCAAGGGAGGGCCGACGGGCTGACATAATTGTCCCGTGTTTATATTTGAAAAGGGATCCTACACTTCCAGGATAATTCCCTCCAGCCCCCTCTTGGGCTAAGATTTCCAATTGGTCTAAAATCCTGAAGAGAAATCGGGGCTGATTACCTGGCCAACTGGGCCGCAATCACACCTTTCAATACTAATTATCTGCTTGTTGAGTTCAATGACATTGAGCGTCTAGGCTCTGTCTGGGGCCAACCTTGCCCAGTGGCTTGTATCACTGGCTTAAGACAATGATTTGAATGGACAAAGTACCCTCGCTGTGCCTTGAGAAGCAGGAAATGAACGCTTGTTTGCAAATGAGATTGGGAAATGTGATCAGCATCTTTTTCAGCATCTTTGGGTGACCAGCCTGATAATACTAATGTCGAAATAATATGTTAGAAGACACCAGCAAAGGATTCTTTCTGTACCTGAAGCAAAGGCAGGAGTAAATGAAATGTTTTGTGGATTGTTTTCCCCGCTGAAAGTATCTGGCTTGAATGTTTCTTTGTGGGGATTTGGGGGAATGATTTGGTATGAGACTTTTTCAGTGTGGGGATTTGTTCATAGATATGGCTTCTCCTAGATGCCTAGTCTCTGATCTCAGTCTTCTATCAACCCCTTTCCCCAGAAAGCCTTCCTTGATTAACTAGAATAAAAATTCTACTTCTCTCTGGATGCAACATAATCAGGGTTCATTAGTTAAATAAACAGCTTCAGTGTAGATTCATTTGAGTGGAATATAACTTGGTGGCTGGAATGCATTACGAGTGCCTAAAAGCTCACGGAGGAGTAAGCAAAAGTCTGGATACATGGAGGGAGAGCGATTGGAGGCCAGTTATCTGTTAGAACTCCCTGCATTGTGGCAATCTTGACGTATCCTTTCTGGCGAAGGAGTACTGGGTACAAGGAGTGAATGTTCATGGTCTCTAATCTTTGGGGACTGTTCCTTTCAAATCCTGACCTCTCAATCATAAATTAGAGAAAGTTAGTGTCATGGGTTGAATTGTGTGCCCTTGAAAGATGTGAAAGGCCTGACCCCCCCCCAGGACCCCAGAATGTGACACCTTCTTTGGACATAAGGGCACGGCAGAGGTAATTCGTTAGGATTGGGCCCCTAATCCAATATGACTCGTGTGCTTTTAGGGAAGGAAAATCTGGATACAGACAGGAAAGAAAGAAGACATGGAGAAGATACCATGAGAAGACAGAGGACTAGGCTTGGTGCATCTATAAGCCAAGGAATACCGGAGGCCTCCAGAAGCTAAAAGAATGATGTGGTGATCCTTTCCTCTTGGCTTTAGAAAGAACACGGCCCTGCTGATACCATGATTTCAGACTTCCAGCTTCCATAACTGTGAGACAATACATTTGTGTTGTTTTAACTCACCCGGTTTGTGCGCTGGGTATGGCAGCCAGCCCCAGGAAACGAATCCACCTCGCTTCCAGATGGGAATGGCAGGGTCAGCCTACCCAAGCCAAAGAACACACATGTCCTTTGATTTTCCCACTTGGGCAGCGGGAGGTTCCTGGGCTCCTTGGTCTGTGATCACTGACGTCTCAAACGTCCCGGGCCTGTCTTGGAGGTGTTTCAGTTTCGGGAGACTGAATCAACCATCAGCACACCTCAGGCCACATTACGAGCAGAGGTCAGGATGTAATTGAGACAGCAGTTTGGTATGATGGACTTCTCCTTTGAATTCCTACCTCATCCTTTACCCTGGAAGGAAGGGCAGCCAAGAGAGAAGTGCCACCTGGTTAAAGTTTCAGATGGTTTTAATAGATTTTCTTAGCTACTTGATCCGTCTTAGGGCTCTTGGTAGTAGATTCAAGTGTGCCCTTCCTCACTCTTCCCATGCAAGTTCCTGCAAATAAAAGGGGGACTCAGGAGGAAGTATAGACCCTCTGGTCCGAAAACACTGGCGGTATCTTATGCTTGTCTCTGTTGCCATCCTGAGAATTTCTAAATTCGTAAGATTCTGATGAGTTTCTTTCTCCACTTGGCCACTGTTCCATGTTGGGAAATTTCTCTTGCCCTGTCCATTACTTTTACCATGGCCATGTTTAAAACCATTGGACCGTAGACATAAAAGGGCCTTCAAAGATCAGTAGTAAAGCTTTCTTATTTTTGCTTGAGAATGCTGAGGTCCAAAGAGGGAGTTGAACTTGCCCCAAATGCTTTTGCCTTAAAGTGGATCTGAGTCCATGTGTTCTGAACTTGTTCTTCATTAGACACCATGGCCCCATTCCTGCATCTTCTCTGCAAGTTCAAGACTTGGCTCTTGATTTGACAAGTTCTCCTTCCTCTGTCTTTCCCGAACTCCCATCTTTCTGCCACCAGATCACCTAGGATTATTCTCTTTTCCTATGGAGACTGTTTTCTCTCCTTAGACTATTTTTTATCAGAAAGGCAAGGAGAATTCATGTGTGCTGGGTGCCTACTGTTTACCATGTATTATGCCAAGGAGCTTACCTGTGTTAGCAGATGAGGAGGCTGTGGCCTCAAGAGTTAAAAGCCCAAGATCATGAAGCTGTAAAGAGTAGAGCTGGAATCCACATTTCTCTGGGGAGGCTCTTTCTCCAGCTAGAGAAAGGAGACCACACCCAGTGGTACCATGCATGGGTGTAGTTGTAATGAGCAGAGGAGGGGGGGCGGTGAAAATGGTACCTCCATGCTACATTTCCATTCTCTGCCACGTTCTTCCAGCTCAACGGTTCCTTGTTTCCCCATCAACCAGGGCATTTTGATTCAATGGGAGTAATAACTGCTATCTGTAAATGAGGTGATTTATTTTTTCCTGCTCTTGACCTTCCCATCAGGAATAGAACACATTTGGTTGTGGCGCACACAGATGCTTCTTTGCACGTTATAGGTCCTGCATCAGAGTCAAAGCAAATCAACAAATATTTGGTGGGTGCCCGTGATACCCAAGGTGAAAGGAGTGATC
Organism: Suricata suricatta; assembly: GCF_006229205.1. Lineage (NCBI taxonomy): Eukaryota > Metazoa > Chordata > Mammalia > Carnivora > Herpestidae > Suricata > Suricata suricatta. Next base: position 50,362,128 of record NC_043716.1, on the reverse strand, counting down.
TGTTTGAGTTGGTTACTGGCCTTGAGAAGGATGACTCAGGTGCCTCTCGACAAGCCAACGTGCCAAAAATAAGGATGTTCCATGAGGAAACCAGCCACTGCCACCCCTCAGTTCGCCTCCAAGCCTCTTCTGTCACGTCTCTCCACTCCTACCCTAGTCTGCTTGCCACAGCCGCGGCCACATCCTGCTCACTCCTTTCGGTGCTGTGGCTGAGATTTTGACCTACCACCTCTGAACGTGGCCCAGATGATGTAGTGGAAAGACTGGGTGCCTGGGCTTCAGACTCCCTGACCCTCCTCTGTTGCAGGACCCAAGTGGGGGCAAATGTCACTGGACATCCTTTTCTGCATTTGTAAATAAGGGGGTGGGTCTGCCAAAGGAAATGAAAACAGGGCATGGAAGTGATATGTGTACTCACATGTTTAGTGCAGCATTATTCACAATGGCCAAGATATGGAAACAACGTAAGTGTCAGTCAAAGGATGAATGGTAAAGAAGATGCAGTATATATCTATATATCTTTATCTATATCTAGATACACACACACACACACACACACACACACACACACACACACACCACAGTATATTATTCAGCCCTGAGAAAGAACGAAATCCTGCCATTTGCAACAACATGGATGGACTTGAGAATATTATGCTAAGTGAAAGAAGTCAGAGAGAGATAGACAAATACTGCGTGATATCACTTCTATGTGGAATCTAAAAAGGCCAAACTTGGAAAAACAGAGTCAAATGGTGGTTACCAGGAGCTGGGGATGGGGGACTAGAAGAGGTGTTTTTTGCTTTGTTTTGTTTTGAGAGTGAGAGAGGAAGAGAGAGGGAGTGTGTGTGTGTGTGTGTGTGTGTGTGTGTGTGTATAGGAGCGGGGGAGGGTCAGGGAGAGACGGAGACAGAGGACCTGAGGCAGGCTCTGTGATAACAGCAGCCTGAGTTCATGAACTGTGAGATCATGACCTGAGTCAAAGTCAGACACTCAATTGATTGAGCCACCCAGGTGCCCCAGGAGAGGTATTTTTTAAGGGAACAAACTCCAACAAGAGACAAGTAAGTCCTGGAGATGTGATGTACAGTATAGTGAATATAGACAACACTATATCATGATTATCAAACTTGCTAAGACATGAGATATAATTATTCCCACCACGAAAAAAGAAATGATAATTATGTGACGTAATAGAAGTGTCAATGATCTCACCCTAATGGTAATCATATTGCAATATATCGATGTATCAAATCAACATGGTCTACACCTGAAACTTACACAATGTTAGAGGTGCCCTGGTGGCTCAGTCAGGTAAAACTTGAGCTCGGGTCATGATCTTCTGATTTGTGAGTTCGAGTCCCTCATGGGGCTCTGTGCTGACAGCTCAGAGCCTGGAGCCTCCTTCGGATTCTGTGTCTCCCTCTCTCTCTGCCCCTCCCCTGCTTGCACTGTCTGTTTCTTTCAAAAATAAATAAACACTAAACAATTTTTTAAAAAATGTTTTAAATTTACACAATGTTATATGTCAAATGTACTTTCATAAAAAAAGAATACTAAAATAAGGGGTTCTACTTAATAAAATAAATCTGGTTTAAACCTTTATAATGTTTCTATGCCAATCCTGTTCACTCATTCTATTTAAGACTTTAGCCAAATCTTTAAATTTTTTTCTCCTAATTCATTGAAACTCACTCAAACCTTCAAAGCACTTAACTGAGTAGTTTTTATATTGTTTTATGTTTCTTATAGGCTGGCTCCTAGAATAATTTCACAATTGTATATTTTGTTTTTGAGCAAGACTGTTGGCTACTGAGTGTGGAATTGCATTATTCATATGTTTACAGTCCCAGGCACTCAACAAATTTGTGTTGTATGAATAGACCCTGATTGTGAATTCTTATGTGTTTACTTGTCACTGATAATATTTTTTCTTCTGGTCTGTTGTTCAATCCTTTGATGATTTAGATATTTTTATAATTATATTCACATTCTTGCACAGGTAGAAAGGTTCCCAAGTGGGTGTGAAGAAAATGTCATATAGTTGATGTTGTATGCTGATCTCAAATTATAAAATACACAAAGAGAGTTAGTGCAAAGTAGTTTCCTTGGATTTTTGAGCTGTACATCTTTCTATCACTGATATTCAGTTTTAATGTGAGGGCCGTTGAAGAAAAAATTATCCAGGGGCGCCTGGTGGCTCAGCCAGTTAAGCTTCCAACTCTTGGCTTCAGCTCAGGTCATGATCTTGCAGTTTGTGAGTTCAAGCCCCACATTGGGCTCCACATGGACAGTGGGGAGCCTGCTTGGGATTCTCTCTCTCTCCTTCTCACTCTGCCCCTCCCATACACACACAGTCTCTCTCTCTCTCAAAATAAATAACTACACTTAAAAAAAACAAGATAAAATTGTCCAGAGGATCGGGGTTCTGGGCTCTGGTGGTTGTTACCTCTCCCTTGCGCTAATGAAACCCGGACAAAGCAAGAACATTCATTCATTACTTAAACAGATATTGATTGAGTCCCCATCAAATTCCAGGCACTGTGCTGACATAGCAGAGGACAGGCCTCAAAGAGCTTCAAGTTGGAATGGAAAGACAAAACAAATAAAAATTATTGGAAATTTTGACAAATATCTGAAGAAAGTCCATGAACGCCCCAAACAGTCAATAATTGGGGTGTGGTAGGTGGAGGGAAGCTTGTGGGTGGGGGGAGGGCTCTTTGAGAAGATGACATTGAAGCTGACACCTGGAGGAGATCACTATCAGGACAGGAAGGAGTGAAAGGTGGGGATGGGGGTGGGGGAGAGCATCCCAGGCAGAGACAGGAGCACATTCAAAGGCCCTGAGGTGGTGGAAGACTTTGTGGTGTGTTGGGGGAACCAAAAGAATGTTGGCAAGTTTTCAAATGGGCAACCTGTGCACAGAGGCTAAGCTCATTTTCAAGCCCACCCGGCTAGAAAGTGGAGAATCCAAGTTTGTGCTTTTTCCCGCCCACCATGCTTCAAGAACTTGCATTCTGCTGGGTGTGTGTGTGTCTCCGCAAGGAAGTCAAAATGGCTCACATGTCAGGACTGAGGAGGCTGGGGCTTGGCTGGCAGGATGTGGAGCGTGTGTACTTTCTGTTTATTCTTGAAGTTTACTTCCCTGCAAATACATGCCTAACTGCCATGCGCCTTCTACAAGGAAGCCAACACCAGCACTCCATCGCTCATGAGCAGTCCTGCAAAAACAAATCCATATCCTCCATGCAACCGTAGGTGCCAGCCAGTCAGGCCTGCACTGGCCGGGCAACCCAGAGCTCAGGAACAGTCTGGTCCTCAGGAAGGGAGGGAAGAAAAACAATTTCAAACTCCAGGCGCCGAGGGCCTCTTACAGATGGCCATTGTCAGGAGAAGGGAAAACTAAACTGTGTAAAGGAGCCCGGTGGCGCCTCTGGGAAGGGAGAGGATGTTGAGGTTAGGGGCTGCTGCTCAGGGCTGCTTGGGGTGCATGAACGGTGGAGACGGGGATGGGTGATCTGAAGACAAGGCTCAACGGTTTACTCGTGTGAGCCTGGGCAGCTGGTCTTTAAGGGGAGTCAGTTTCCCCGTATTTGAAATTATGAGAAGAGGGGCACCTGGGTGGCTCAGTCGGTTGAGTGTCTGGCTTTGGCTCAGGTCATGATCTCACGGTTCGTGGGTTCGAGCCCCGCATTGGGCCCTGTGCTGACAGCTAGCTCAGAGCCTGGAGCCTGCTTCAGATTCTGTCTCCCTCTCTCTGACCCTCCCCTGCTCATGCTGTCTCTGTCTCTCAAAAATAAATACAAAACATAAAAAAATAAAATTATGAGAAGAGTAATAAGTGCTCTGTCTCCCTTGGGTTGGATGCAGGAATGAAGATAGTATTAGGGAAGGGGAGTGGGCTCTTTAAATGTCAGGAGTTCCAAAAGGGGGCTCCCTCCCTCTTGAAGTATGCTGTTGGCTAGACTTCCCCCCACCTCACGGTGTCCTAGTGACTTTCACCCTCCTGGGTATAACCATGTGATAAGAGTCTTGTAGTTTCCCATTTCCAAAAATGAAGGTCACAAGTGAATGTTCTTCAGTATGATCTAGACTAGGTTAATCCCCCAAATGGCTTTGTTAGCCGCAAAATAGTATCAACTCATCAAGTTCTAAAGCAGCAGGACTGGCACGGAGAGGTGCAAGAGGGCTGTTTTGACATTTTGATGATAGTGTTGATGATGGTGATAAAGAAAATGACAATGGTGACAGTTGCCCTTTATTGAGTTGATTGAATACCACTGCACGCCAGGTGTCTTAGCTCCAAACATCACAAAAATAAAACTATCACAGATGTTGTGGCTTATAAACAACAGGAATTTATTTCTTACAGCTCTGGAAGCTGGGAAGTTCAAGATCAAAGTCATGGCAGATTCAATGTCTGGTGAGAGCCCAGTTCCTCCAAGACGACTTTCTTCTCATGGGTAACTCACATGGTAGAAGGGATCTCCCTGGGTCTCTTGTATCAGGGCATTGCCCATTTCTGAGGGCGCTACCTTCATAAGCTAACCGCTTTCCAAAGGCTCCACCACTGAATACCATCCCATTGGGGAATAGGGTTTCAACATATGCACTTTGGGGAGATACGAGCAGTCCATTGCCCTTAGTAACTAGTACTCAGCTCTTCATTCTATTATCTAGTTTGATCATCACAACAACTCTATGGGCACATGCTAGGGGAGCCCCCACTTTGCAGAGGAGGAGACTGAACCAGAAAGGGGCAGATAGCTTGCTCTTAGTAAGTGGCTGAGCTGGCTTTCAAAGCCATGTACATCTGACTTCAAAAAGGACGATCTACCAATAATATATGGATCATTTTTGAGATGTGAACCTTGAAATTTGAGTAATTTTTAACAAACTTGTCTGAGCGCATATAACTATATTTAACCTTTATTGGTTAAAAACTATTTACCATGTGGGATTGCTTGATTTGTTGCTTTGCACCTTCTTTATTCCTTGGAGCTTTCAGAGAAGCAAAATATTGATGTAACGCAAAAATTCAGCGATGGACTCGTACTCTTTGTTTTCCATCATATTCTTTCTAGTCCCATGAAAGTTAGCCAGAGAAAGGAAAGGTGGGGAGAATACGGTCCAGACAGATGGAACAGCATAGGCAAAATTCAGGTGTCATGAGAAAACATGGCAGGTTCTGGAGCTACGTGAGATGGTTTAGCTGTAGAAGGCAGGGAAGGTATGTGGGGTGGGGTGGGGGGTGGAGTGCGAGATGAAGCTGAGAAAATAGTTTGGTGCCATATCCAAAAAGGCTTTTTATACAATGTTTGGGACTTTGAAATTGATCCAAAACCAAATGAAGGCGGTGAAACTGGAGACAGACAAGATCTGATTTGCATTTTAGGACACAATACTGGCTGCAATAGACCAGTCCTCATGCTGCAGACTGAGATTCATATCCTCTCTGCCCCCCACCTGCTCACATTGTGAGAGCAGGTGAATTTTTTTCATGATTGGGTTCAGTATTCCATCGATTCCTCTGAAGAGTTATGCCATTTTCCTCTTTGGTGTCAGACAGTTGAGTTAACCACAGTCACTGGGGCAGCCCTGCCCTAACCTACTGAGAACATGGGTACCTTCCTGGCTTTCAGTCCAAGGGTGTGCCCCCCCTCCATTGTTATTCTTCATGGGATGCTACACAGATAGGTACTGGGTTCCAAGGCTTTCAGCCTATTCACTATTAACCTTTATAGTGAGTTTTGAAGAGTGTTTCGCTCAAGCCACTTGGCCGCAGATGCTGATGTGAGGTCATGAGTGGTTTTTCACTTTGGTCATCCCGCACATCAGGAAGGAAAAGGCTGAAAAGACTCATGGCATTTCTGTACTTACTGACAAATAGAATGTGTTTCTTCATCTCCTGCTGGCACTCAGATCTCTGAATGGAGTCTGCACTACCACCACAGCAGGACGCACAGTTAAGTGACAGGTGAATAAAGATTTTAAAAAATGGGCACATTGGACCTTAAATGTGCCAAGTCTGCTGACCTCTGTCCTTGAGTTTGCCTTTCCCTGAAGTCAGTGATACCAACTTTGTTCAGGACAAACCTGAGACTTACAGGTCAATGTAGGAGGCAGGAGCCGTGGTGTATAGATCTGGACTTGTTTTAACATTGGGAGGGCTTGGTGCTGTTTCTGATTCAAATTGTCCAATTTATTCAGATCATCACTAAATGCAATTTTCTGGAGGCTCAGTTGTGATGGCCAACTAACCAGAATAGATGAGCCCGGGGAATGACTGTGCCAGGAAGCAGAGCCAGAAAATTCTTTCCCTATTACTTCATACATGTCAGGTCTTTGGAAGGTGAAGGGCTGTTGTTTGCAGGGTGGACCTTTGTCACCTGAGTGGAGCTTGGGAAACTTCACAGCTCCGCTTCGAACTCCCCTGTAAGAAGTCAGAGCAAACAGTGGAGGTCAATGACTAAATCATGTCTTAAACCCTTTCCATGAGAGTCAAATTCCATTGCCAGCTGTTTAACCAGGACCTCTGGACCCTGGATGTGAACACTCTGACATCTATTCTTGAAGGGATAGGCCACTGGCTGATGACCAAAGGAAGAAGAAGAAGGAATAAAAATGGCAGAACATGCCGTTAAATGGTTTGGTAGCCCTGATGGCATATTTCAAAGCTGGCCACTAAAAGATTGGTTATAATTACATATTTCTCTTCCATTTTATTTTCTCAGTTTGAGTTTGCTTCAAGTTCTAAATCTTATCTGTGTTAGAAACCATGGTTCACAATATATTGTGATTAAGCAAACCTATGGAAGTGCACTTTTGTGCAGCAACAAATTTAATATTTAGCTCAGAGCTTCCATTCTCCAACTAACACAACAGAGAAATAATGAAACAGGTGGGGTTGTCATGACTACCACTGTGGGTATCTTCATTAACTCCTTAAACATCAGTCATCTATGTTGGATGAACGTGATGAGAGACAGACACATTTGTTCTTAGTATTTTAGCCTTTTTCCACCTTTACTTTGGTAGTTATATCATTATTTTGAAAACTTTTTAAAGTTTATATTTATTTTGAGAGAGAGAGGGAGTGCAGGGAGGGGCAGAGGAGAGGGAAAGAGAATCCCAAGCAGGCTCTGCACCCACCAGCACAGAGCCCGACCAGAGCTAGAACTCACAAACTGCTAGATCATGCCCTGGGCCAAAATTAAGAGTCAGACATGTCATTGACTGAGCTACCGGGGCACTCCTGATAGTTGTGCCATTATTTAAATGCATTTAAACATTTGAAGATGATGTGTAAGACTTTGTGTCAGGCTCTGCAAAGGCCCACACATGGGTTACCTTTGACAAAATGCAAATGCATTTCAAGGATTGGTGTGGGTTCAGGAAAGAAGGAAACACTATGTCCTCCAGCACAGTAACTCCCTAGATCTTAGTAGACCCCGGACTGTGAGGTCTATCAACCCTCCTGGAGAACTGGGCTGCAGAGACTAGCTTTCTCTTTGCCTGATAGTTTCTGAAAGAAAGGATTTTATCGGCCTTAGATGCTGCCATCCCACATGAATATCTTTTTTGGGCAGAAATTAAGGAAGGACATACCCAGAGACATTTAGCCTTCTTATTGGGTGTATATACAGCTGTCTTTGTCTTATCAACCGTTCCCTGGGGCCATCAGGTGTGGAGAGAAAGCAGGCTGCTTTATCCCCACAACATGGCAGGCACTATATCATCATATGTAGGAATGAACCACTTCAATGAGTGTGAACCACTTAGACACCTGATGATTTGATGCATCTCCCACAGCCCCTGGCTCATGCCATTCTCATCTTGCCCAACGTCTTAGAGTATAATGTCACTGGTGTGCCATTGGAACAGTGCATTTGGTTCCAGTGCTAAAATTTGGTCTTTATAGGTACATCTAAAAGACCTCTCTCTGCAGAGCTTGTCCTTGAATAAGCCTATAGACATACCTGGTGGAAGCCCAGGGAACCTCAGGTTAGACTGAACCACTGGTCTCCTTGTCAGTGTGAGTTTTGTTCAGAGACCCCTGGGAATCCCAACCTGAGCTAAAATTTGAATGTCGATCCTGCTCTTCTCTTGTATCACATTTCACTTGAGAGTGATGTGTTTTCAGTAGACATCGTTACATGATAAGACAAACTGCGTTAAAAAATGTTTTTACAGTGTTTTTTTCTTGCTTGTCATTTCTTGCAGAGCCAGGACTATGGTGAGGTAAGCAACATACCTAGAGAGCAAAATGTGAGGAAACTCACTCTCAGGGGCACGAAGGTGCACGGTTGGCACTTGAGAGTGAGTGCGTCCTGGCACCTTGCACCTCGTGGCTTCATTACTTCAACCTTTTTGAAAATAATAGTATTAACAATAACTGGCACCTATTCTAATATGGACTTCCATGTATTTGCTTATTTTTCCTCCCATAAAACCCTTTGAAGTAGGTCCGAGTCATATCATCTGTATTTTACAGACACAAGAACTTGAACATGCAGATGTAAACAATAAATATCCCAAGACCATTCATCTACAAGTGCTAGATCTGGGCGTTGGATCTGGTAATCTGCTTTTGAACTCTTGATCTCGAAATGTCTAGCTTAAACCTCTTCAAGGGCACTTCTGTCCACGTGTCACATAGAACACTTCCAACGCTGGCTTTCTGACCAGCCCAGTCCAGTATTCCCTAACAGCAGCCTACTCATATCAAATGGGATTTGAAGCCGAGAATTGCTGAAGGTCAAGAATTTTCAGAGTATCTCTCTAATAAGAGAAATTTCTTGTATCAAACCCCAGGACTGCGTGTTCTCTGCATGGTCTTTTAAGTGACCAATCCTTGGACCAGTCCATCGATTCATTCATTAAACAAATATTTATCCAGCCTCTCCTATGTGTGACATACTGTTCTAGATTAAAATTAATTAAGATCTCTGTCCTCATAGAGCTTGCCGTGTAGCAGGGGAGACAGATCAGAAGTAAACGAACAATGGCTTTCCGAGAAAGCGGCATTTCACTAGCATCTTGAGTGACATGAAGGAGAGACACAAAATGCACGCATTAGCGAGCAGTACTGTAGTCATTTTGTGAAATAAAAGCTTTCTACTGTGCATTTGACATTTTGGTAAGAAAGCCCGAGGTCAACATGGACGACAATGTAATAACGAGACCGTCACTCACCAACAGGGCTCTGTGAGCTATTTTAGTCTACTTGCCGTGGCAAGAGGGAGTAGGTGGGGTAGATGGTCCATAAAACTGTTTGCTCCCTGGGCATACTTTTCTGACTGGGGATTTGAGGTCTGCTGAGTGATTCTCTGTTTGTTCTTCTGAATTAAATTAGAACTGGGCAGTCTCCATCTCGCGGTTTTGTTCTTCAGTCTCCGGTGGACCAGAGCACCTGCCAGTTTTCATTTGTGTTGATTCACTTGGAGGAAAAAGCTGGGACAGAAGCTGCCCGACACGTGTGAACAACCAGCATTTCTGGTCCATGGCCGCAGGCGCTGTTTCCATCAGCCTTCCCGCGGGGTGGCATTGTCCGTGTTGTCAGCGCGGTTGCACGTGGCCCGACCCGCGAGGGCTCGTGCAGCGGATTTGAGGCTGGCTGAGGACAAAAACCAAGAAGACATTATTATGTGCAGTTGATTAGGCCGGAGATTTCACTCGGAGAAGCCCCGACTGCACTTCGGGGAAGAGCTAGCGTGTGATGGGCACCTCGGCTTGAGGACGGCTGGTGTGGGCAGCATCTTTCGTCTCTTCCAGCCTGGCACCCAGAGGAAGTTTATATCAAAATGTGATCTGGGTGAGTGCGACTGGCAGTGGTGGTGGCTGCCCTGGGACGGCTTTGGCCGGAGGTAACGTTTTAACCCTGTTCAGAGCCAAATTCTAAGTTTTGGCATGAATGCGTTCTGCAGCTCAAAGCTTTCCTCCTCACCCTGTCCTGAGAAGGCCCAGCCACCTCGGCTCCGCCCACCCCTCCCCATTGCCCCCTTTCCTCCAGCAACGGCCCAGCTCCCGGCTGTGCCCAGAGTAGGTGTGCATTACACTCTAGGAAGGTGGCGGGGAAGGATGCAGGGAAGAAAGAAAAGGCAGAAGGGGAAAAAAGGAAGAAGAAATGTCTAATCTATCCACTGCCAGCCTCAGTGGTACTGCTCCCCTGGACACTGGGCAGCCATCAGGAATTAGAACAGTCAAGTTCAGATCTGATCCCTCACGGAGAGCGCTGTGTGACCTCAGATACCTTTCTGAGCCTTGGATTTTCCTCTTCTGCAAAGGATTCATTTCAGCAAAAACACATTGGCCAAAGGATGCTGTTAAATTGTCAGCAAATTGCTTAACGCATCATGCAAGCACGTAACTTGAGACTTCTTTCATTATTATTTTATTTAGACACTGAGAGCCCCATGTCAGGGACAGCACCGCCCGGCGTGGTGTGGCGTGGCAGCCACACGTCCCAGGCCCTCAGTCTGTGGCTAAGAGTTTTGAACAATCTGACAGCTTCTGGTGATATGAGAACATAGAGAGGCCCAGATGCCAAGGAAACCATCGAAAGCAATGATGGCTATATTAATGACAACTCAGCAATGCTAGAACACTGAGCTATTGCACCAAACAGTAGGCTAAATGTGCGGAGAAGGTATTTTGTAGGTGTGGTTAACATTTACAACCAGTGGTCCTGTAAGCAAAGGAGAGTACCTTAGTAATGTGGGTGGGCCTCGCTCAATCAGTTGAAAGATGTAGGAGCAAAAACTAAAGTTTCCCAGAAAAGAAAAATTTGCTTCTAGACTGCAGAATCAGTTCACACCTGTGTTTTTAGCTTATTGGTCTGCCCTATGGATTTTGGACTTTTCTAGTCCCCATAGTCACAGGGACCAATTCCTGAAAATTATACACATGCCCATACACATATGTGTAACATATATTTTGTGGTTATTTATACATATGCATGTGTAACATGTATTGTAAAACTATGTATTATATATGTATCATAATCATAAAACATGAAATACACATATGTGTGTGCATGCAAGTGTGTGTGTATAATTTTCAGGAACTGGCTCATGTATTGAGCCAATATAAATATGTATTTATATGCACATATACACTATATTAAAATATATAAAATAAATATCATACATATATACATATATATATTCATGCCCTATTGATCCTGTTTCTCTGGCTAACCCGGACTGGCATAGAAACTCATGACTTATACACGTATGTGGATAATTTTTAGCTAGAATCTTTTTTCAGGTCATCTATTATAGGAATCTAGACTTGAGTCTTTAATGAAAACAAACAGAAAAAAGCATGAAGGCAGGAGCTTCTGGTGCGGTGGGGACCAGCGTGGGGAAGGATTTCCTAATCCTGACCTGAAAAGGGAATTTTAAGGGTAGAATGAGCACCGTCCCAAACCCCAGCTCAGCGTTCCGTCTCTGAAAGGCTCCGGGAGGAGTAAGCAGTTTGGGTGGGGTGTGCAGTTTTGCCGGCTCCATTGATTAGCATTCTGGGCCTTTCCCCCAGGCTTGGTCACGGTGGTTTGTTTAAAATTAGTTCTTGTTTGGCCTGTGGGGGAAGAGTGATTTGCAGAGTCTGGGATTTACTCTGAGGCTTCTGAGTTTTCAGTTCTGAGGCTGGATCACTTGGCTATTTTAAAAACGACAGACAGGAGCCCAGGACTACCGTGTGACCAAATCTCGGTCCTCATGGTTCAAAGTGGCTCGAAGCTGGCATTGAGCCAGAGGGTGTCACCTTGGTCATATCTGGGAAGGATGTCCCCTGTTCCAAAGAGAGCTCCCTGCCTCCCATGCTGAGATGCCCCCAGACTTCCCAGGCAGATGTCCCGTTCGGGAATGACCTACAAGCAGCTGTCCCATTGCAAACATGCTGTTTCAGTCGCCGCTGCCTGCGAGCACACACTGTGGCATCGCGGCGCCTGGGCGGCTCAGTCAGTTAAGCGTCCGACTTCGGCTCAGGTCATGATCTCATGGTTCGTGGGTTCGAGCCCCGTGTCGGGCTCTGGGCAGACAGCTAGCGCAGAGCCTGGAGCCTGTCTTCAGATTCTGTGTCTCCCTCTCTCTCTGACCCTCCCCTGCTCATGCTGTTTTTCTGTCTCTCAAAAATAAAATAAAAAACATAAAAAAAAGGACTGTGGCATCTCTTGAAGCAGAGACCCTGTGCAACAAGATGCAGGATGGGTAGTTTGGATGGGGTTGGTGGGAGGAAGGCTGAGATTCAAAGTGCACATAATTCTTTTGGAATTCTGGAAAATAAGTCTGGCTCTCTGGGGGGGTCAGCACACAACCACTGGGGGGTTGGGAGTGACATATACTGATAGAGTGCCCTCGGCGAAGGGGCAAAGGAGCATAAAATCTGCCATCCAGGGGCCCCAGGTGGCTCAGTTGGTTGAGCGTCTGACTCTTGATTGCGGCTCAGGTCATGATCCAGGATCATGGGATCGAGCCCCACGTGGGGCTCTGAGCTGAGCATGCAGCTGGCTTAAGATTCTCTTTCACACTCCTGCTCGTCTCCCCCGTTACCTCCCTCTCTCTGTCTCTCTAAAATAAAAACAAATACAAAACAAAACAAAAACTTGCATCCATCCACTTCGCCAGTGTTTGCAGTTGGCATGAAACCTTCTTTGATGCCAGTCTGGTTTTCTCTCAATGTATTTGTTTTCCCCTTTTTTGTAAAGTTCGCTTTGCTTTTAGCATCAGACTAAGGCTGCACCTGGCCAAGTACAGATACGGGCTGGTCCCTGTGAAAATATCTAACTCCTCTGGAGTTCAGGGGTGCTGCCGAGGGTTGCCCCCAGTGCACTTACACCGTGCAGCGGTATTTAAGTCAAGAACCATGTCGACAAGTTGTATTGCAGACGTGTTATCAGCTAATGACACACACCCGTATATGCACACTTGCTTGCACACATACACATGCGCACACACAAGGCATTCTGCTACATTTCAGCCTGAGCTTAGTTTTATATTCATTTTGTTTCAGCAATTTTTGATTCATTTTCCATATATCAATGGTAATTGGCCCTTTAGACACTTGATGGTACCTATTTAAAGCTTTGGTTGGCAGGGCGCCTGGGTAGCTCAGTTGGTTGAGTGTCTGACTTTGGCTCAGGTCATGATCTCACGGGTCGTGGGTTCAAACCCCACATTGGGCTCTGTGCTGACAGCGCAGAACCTGCTTGGGATTCTCTTTCTCCGTCTCTCTCTCTCCCTCCCCTGAATATTTGTGTGTGCGCGCACTCTCTCTCAATAAATAAATAAATAAATAAATAAACAAACAAACAAACTTAAAAAAACCCCTTTTGTTGGCAATTTACTCCCATGGTAACCAAAAAATAGTGATCCTTGGGGTAAAAATAAGCTTGGTAAGAATGCTAAGATTTTAATACCGCAGCTATAGCCAAACAAACAAAAAAAGAAGCTAGAATAAGTGAAAAATTTGCTGCAAACTCATATTAAGTTCTAATAAAAAGAAACTTCCACACATCTGCCATACAGACAGTAGATTCCTGTTCCAATTATAGGTAATTGTGTAATCTGTCCTTCAGTTAAGAAAGTTCATATAATTTGGGTTCAGATAAATGAACAATGGAACAAAACAATGAATTTTTTGCCATGTCTTCCTAACAGAACCTGATTTGGGAGAGGTTTAGGGAAGTGAGGTGTCAGGGAAGGTGAGCTAGGAGGATGCTATGTGAAGGTCCTTGGCTGATCGCTTCCTCTTTCCAGTGATAGGCTTGGACATGTGCCCTCTAATCTTGGCATATGAAGGATGATGGGAATATGCTAGAAGCTTTGGGGAAATACTGCCCAAAAAGATTCACCAAAATAGACTTTTCCATTTTGTCTTGAATGTTGCCTTATAGGAAGTAATGTTTGAAGCTGCTACAGGCAAACTGCAACCTTTAAAGAAAGCCAAGAGACTCTGCGAGAAGCCAACTATTGAGCTCCGGAATTAACCCATCTTGGAGTCTCATGTCTTGATGTGTCCCTGCCATTGAAAGCCCTTCCGTTACTTGATTCCAAAAACATCCCATTGATACATTTTGCAGTATTAATTGAGAAGAAAAACAAAGGTGAGTGAGACTTAGTCTTTATATCTTTTTTTGGTTTTGAGTGAAAGAAAGATAATGTAGTGGACAAAAAATCAATTGGACTTTTTGTAACTCTAGTAGCCATCATGTGAGAATAAGGCAATTTGGAAAGCATGCACACATGCCTGTGTGTGCGTGTGAGGTTGTGTGCATGTGTGTGTCCCAGGATGTGTGCATGTGTGCGTGCACACACATACATTCCATTCTTGAGGCTGATATATTGGAGTTTCCAGGTATTGGTTGTTTCACTGCTTCTATAGGTAGAAAAAATGATGAAGGATCCAAGAGATCCAGGTATAGAGCTTTTGTTACATGCAAGTGTGATAAGTTGATGATGCATAAATGGGTAGGAAAGGAAAGCAAGCGATCCCAGGACAAATAGGGAAGGTAATCTCCAGCCTTGTTGGGGTTCTTCTAGGCACATAATTCCAAGCTCAGAAGTCACCTTTGTGAAGTGTGCTTTACAGGTAGAAAATTCAAGATGCAGAGAAGTCAGGACCTGCTCACAGGAACTGAATGATCTAAATTCTCGGTGCTCCCAGAGGATTTTCATTACTACACATTATCTCTGGTTTATCTCCTCTTATGAACAAGGTTGTGCATGCCTGTTCAGCCCTCTGAAGATCCATTGCCTCATTATGAGCTTGAGCAGAAAGGAGGTTAAGCTACTGCTGAGTCTGCCCGACCTGAAACTATGAGTTGGTCACAAGAAAAATGGTTTTCATTTCAATTAACCCAGCCATCTGGGCTGCTCAGGTCCTAATAGCCAAATGTAAGGAATGACATTTGGAAGAGATTAATTTACTTTTGTAGTTTAGCAAGGGGGTCACACAGGTCACTCTTAGGGTCTTGCCAACACCAGACCAGCCACTGATGGAGATCCTAACTGAGTGTGACAGGTCTGAAAGTCATGCTTCCAGGTTGTTTTAGGGACACACTTCCTGAAAATCACCTCTGATTTAAAACTTTCTGCTGACACGAAGGCACAGTATCCATAATGTCTACCAAAGGAATTAAAGAAAACATCCACTGGTTATCATGAACATTTTTAGTTCAATTGCCATCAAGCAATTTCTCAAGGACAAAGAAGTGTATGAAAAATAGTGTCAATGAGGGACCAAGAGGGTTCAGACACCACTGCTGCTTTGGGGTTGAGCATTTCTGTGGTGTGAGAATACCACGGGATGAGGAGCCATCACAAACAACCTTTCCCAATTGACTAGGGACAAGAAATAAAAGGGTTTTGATAGACACAAGTCTAGTGGGGAAGAGACATGAAGTCTAGGCCTCCAACTTTCTACTACTTACACTCTGCCTCTCTCTTGGGGACACTCTGAGGTGGTCACACTTAGCCCAAAGTGATACTGTTCCCTTTTCTTCATGGAAGCTGGGGAGTGTGAGGAAAGATTTTTAAAAATATCTTTCTTTAGACAAAGACAGTCTACATTGTTCAAAAATATCACTGCTTTTTAAAATAGATTTTTATCACAAGAAAACAGAAAAGCATATGAACATGAAATGGGTGTGCTTCCAAAAGTAATTCTTAGAAAACTAAAATATCACCCTAGAATAGCTATGAGGACCAACAGGATTTGTCCTCATTTCTCTGGTTCCTATTTCTGTCCCATTTGGTGGGACTTTTTATACTTTTTAGAAACAGGTTGGCCTAAGATTCATGTTCTGATTACGGTTGCATGTTAACTAGCATTTGTTGCTGTTCAAATATATATGGTCCTCAGTGTGTGTCATCTTAGGACAGGATTATGATTTAGAGGAAGAATCTTGCTCTTTGTATATTTTTGCAGCATGTAGGCTTAATATGCCTTGTGCCCAATAAAGACACAAACTGTTCCTATTTTTTTGCTTCTTACTTCCACTGCTATCTGGTTTATTCTTCAGATAAATCTGTCCCTCCTTCTGGGAATGTTCTACCAAGAGTCTAAGTGAATTTGATAACTGCTGCAGTGGAATGAAGTATCATCTCCCAAAATGTGTTTCATGGAGCGCTGATCTCCTATAAACTGGTATTTCATGTTCCACCTAATAATATCCTCCAGGACTCACGTTCCTAGGGAAGTAGTTTGGGAAATGTTGGAGTATTGCACTGTCCTGGGGAATCACACTTTTAGTAAATCCTTGGAATATTGGAGAAGTTTTCCCAAAAGAGGTGACACTTGATCTTGATCCTGAAGACTTAGAGAACTCAACCAGGAACTCAACAAGGAGAAGAGGCTAATGGCATACTGGTTTAGATTATGTTGAAGTATGGACAACTCAAATAGCTTGGTATGTTTGGGACTTCAGAATGTCCATTAGAGGCTATCTGTGAGTGAGGGCTAGTGAAAAGGGAGGAAGAGTTTGGACCAGAGTTTGAAATGTCTTCAATATTGTGCTGAATTTATTCTGTTTGTCTTTCCAGGTCACTCTTCATTCTTGTCCAATTTGTTCTTGGAAAGATATGAGAGGGTCCCCTTGCCATTCAGCATCTGGTTGGATTCCCCCAGTGCAGAGATCTGAAGAAGGGAGGAGAGTGAGGTCTAAGTATTTGCTCCATCCATTGGCTCCTTCCATGAAAAATGATCTAGTGTTGGCTGCTTCCCTGAACTGAGGGTCATTTGTGCTCTAAGGCTGGCCAACTCAATTTGTCATTTAAGGTCAACTCAACTGCCTCTTCTCATCTCAGTCAGGTCTTTTTAGTGGGTGTGTTAATAAAGAAGCACATATGTCACATATGACAATTTTGTTTTCTAAGTGCTTGGGTCATCATATTTTGATATAATTTATTATTTTATAATCCTATGTATTTCAAATTATGCATTTAGACATACAAGTCTATGGGCTTCAACAAATTTCCAAAAGGGTTCATGGCACATGAACTGTTAGGAACCTCTCTTCATTCAGAGATATTCATTCAAGAAAGTGTAGCAATGATTGGGTCTCAGCAATATACCGTTCCAGAAAAAAAGAAAACCCTCAGGTAGTAGAAGGCCTGGATAATTTCTGTATATGGAGTTTTGGACTAAATTCTTAGAGATTAATGTGTTGACTCTATTTAAATCATCTTAAATATTTGATTTTATTCTATCTGATATTTCTTCTAATCCTTTGTGTTTCATAAATGAATTTCCTATTTAGTGTTTGACTTTCAGTGTTAAGAGCAACACTTGTCATTGTTGGCCTCATTTAATTTTCATTATGTAAACCTCTAAGAAGTAACTCACAACTAGGTGTCACATAACTCGCTTCTGAAACATCCAATGAGAAACTGCCAAGTTCTTCATAGTTGTTTATTTTGGTCCCAATACACTGTCCATGCCCTGGTTGAATATCTTGCCAAATTTCCTCCAATTTATTGCAAAACCAATTGGCAGAGCATTGAGGAAACCTGTTTGGGGCCAATTTTAGGCAATTGATAGTGCCGCCTCTTTCCCCCACCCCCACTTTCCACTAATCTCTCAAGTTTCTTCCAGATCTAGCCATTCTTCATAGGAATATAACATCTTGGCATGACTCCAAATATTAAAGAAACACATTCTTTTTATCCTTACCCGATTTCTCCCCTCCTCTCTGCTTCCTGTCTTTTCCTCAATAATGACACCCCCCACCCCAAAATTAACATCTCTCAGCAGGGAGAATGGTTGACCTGGCATTGCAACATCCAGAATAAATCTTATTTTGAAAATGGGTGATTGTGCTCTTATCAATAAAGGAAATTGGAGATTTCAACTTGTTCCTGTCAAGGTGTGAGTTTTTCACAAAGCAGAAAATCTGGAATGTTTCCTGTGTGGTTGACTTGGTGGGAGGAGATGATTGAGACTGAAACTAGTGTCTTTACAGCCTGTTGATACTAAAAGTAGTTTTGAGTAGATGATGGTGTCTTTCAAACATAGGCCTTAAAGCTCTTTCACATAGGCGATCTGTAGCTCTGCTGCATTTTAGGACTGAGCTCCCATTTATGGTCTGAAAACTAGAGGATTACTTAACATTATTCAGACAATTAATACCCCACACATGATGAAATTATTTTCTCTATTAGACTTTGCTGCCATTTTGTGTTTAAGAGCATGTTGGGTTGATTCTCGGATTTCTCCCTAGGTAGCAGGCAGAAAAATCTTTGGATACTGTATTTGTTAAAGATAGACATAGGAAAATGGAAACCACATTAGGAATTTCAACAGACAGAATTTAATATAGGGGATTTGTCACATAGCAGTTGAAGGATGGAAAAGGTGAAATGGGAACAAAGCGGTAATATAGAGGTAGTAGCTGATGGAAGAAGCTAATACCTCCACTCACAGGATGAGAATAGGGCCATGGAGCCTAAGAGATAAGATGGAAGACCCAGAGAAACTGGGGCCTGAGCCCCTGAGAAGAAGGTTCTGTGTCGATGGCATCTGAGGGGCTTGAGGAAATTCCTGTGGAGTGGTATTCCCGACCTCTTAGGAAACAGAAATGTTGCCCTGCTGAGGTTTGTACCTCATAGAAAGCTCTTTGAGACTGACTCTGGGAGGTGGAGCCTGCATCAACACCTGGTGTGAGGTGACATGGGTAGAAACCACAAGTAAAAAGGATGAGGGAAATGCATTGTCCATTCTCTCCTGCTCTCTATCTCTCTCTAGTGCCCTTAGTGACAGAACCCATTAGAAAGAAGCTAGCAAAGGTAAAAGGTTATCTGTGGAGTATTCTTTAGCATTGGAAGCAGAATATAGGTTTTAGAGCTGGGGGACAACAGCTTACTACCTCACACAGGTATGTAGGACACCTTCAGATTACCAGAGGACACATCAGTCACCAGTGGGGACATTTGGTATCAGGAAGAGATTGATTTAATGGGAACTCTCCAGGTCATGTAAGTATGGCCTACAGCCGGCAGATGAGTCATTGGGACTTCAGAGTTCCTAGGCCCTCTCTCTTGTTTGCATATTCCTGTTGCTTGGGGCAGAGAGAGTGGGGCTGATGTGGGAAGAATGAGATTGCAGCATACAGAGCTGTGGGTGGTGGTGCCAGTGCCCCTTGTCCAGCCATGGATGTTCTAGAAACTCCACAACAATCAGAACCAGCCTTACTGGACCAGATGCAATCTGGGTTTGACTGAGAGGAATCTAACAGAATATCGAAAGACCACTCCAATATCATTTTCATGAGCAAATAGTGTATTGGTCTAGAGAAGCATCTGCACCTGTTTATGGCTCAGGTTTCTGTATTTATAAGGAATACAGAGAACCTTGATAATCTAAATCTATAGATTCATGTACTCATCAAGTACTTATGGACTATCTAGCAGATTCTGTCCACCATTCTGGATGAGTCAGGTAAAGACAAATTAGTCTTTAGGGGAGCTCATATATTAACAAGTGTGTGCAATGGAGTGTTACAGTCACTTTTGTTCTGGCAGAGTGGGAAAGGAGTTGAAGGAAAGGTAATGAGGGCACATCAGGGACAGCTTCAGAGAGGATATGACCTGAGTTTTGATATAAGAATGGACACTTAGTGGGTGACACGGAGGCAAGAAAAAGCAACATGAACAGAGATTCCAAGGTATAGAACAGCCTGGTGCACATGAGAAAGGGGGAGGGATAGCATGAGAAACTCAGGGTCCCCTTAACAGAGCAGCTTCAACCTCTTTCTCTGCTCAAACATGCTACCAGGTAGCAGCCTGACTGGTTTGGGTTTCACCTCCTGCTCACCTCTGTTGAGACCAATAGTCATCACTATACAAAAGGAAACCAAAGAAAGAGGAAATGCAGATTTGGACAATATATCATTGGGGTATTGGCTCGTTGGATAATTGAGAGAAGGCAGCCACGTGAACAGTCTTGATTTACTCATGAAGACAGAGCCCAATGCCCTTGGCATCTGGCTTTTTCTGGAACCAGTCCTTGTGATCTTTTGGCCTTTTTCACATTTGAGAGAGGAGGGACCCACAGCATCTAGATATGCAGGATGTGATGTGCACGTCTCTCTGAATGACCTGGCCACTGGAGTCAGTCACTTCCAGGGAGCTGTCCTATGATTCAAACTCTAGCAACCTCCTTTCAGCCTCCCTCCTCCACAGAACCTTTGGCTTCCATCTGACTAGCCTTGACACCCAGTGTCTAAACACTGATAAAATTGATTCCCTTAAGTGTGGGAAAGTCCTAGAGCATTGATTATTTCCTCCTCTTCACCCCCCATGCCCTGGTATTAGCACTCTCCCAGAATGTACCTTGTTGTTTGGTTGGAGGAGGTCAAAGCCCTGGTAAAGAATGAATGGAATTCACAGGACCAGGCCAGTCTTGATAAATGACAGCGGGGGATGGTATGGGGAGGGGAAAGGATCTGGGATGTGGGGAGAACTGATTGGCTTGACAATAATCAACTGTGGCCTCTACTTGTTCCACCGGTCTGTCTAGTGCTCTTAGAGAGACCAAAGCCTTGCCATTCTAAATAATTCGAGTTTCAAAAAAGGATCTACAGAATGTTTCTTTTTTCAAGTTAAAATACATTAAAAATGTTTTTGAGAGTGTTATTATTATACCTCAGAGAGCTAGAAACACTCAAGCAAGATTGGCTATTCTTCCTTTCGGGAGAATAGTGTCTTTTTATTTTGACACTGTTTTTTTTTCTTCTTATTTTGGTGAATCTGATCAGTCCATTTCTAGCTGTAAATATCCCATTGTCCTCTGCCCAGGGTTCTGTGAAGTAGCTCGTGACTCCCTTCAACTTGCTGTAAAATGAGGGGTTGGTTGGTGGTCACTTGTGTTCCTTCCAGGTTTGACCTTTATGACCTGTAATGTAAAGGTGCCTCACTGATTCTGCACAATAAATAGAGGCAAGTTCTAACTTTCAATGAGCTGTCTGCAAGGGGGTATGAGCATATCTTCTCAAACCCAGGGGTCAGAGTGGCAACGCACCACGGAGAATCACGGTGATGTTTTTGGTTACTCGGCCATGGGAAGGCTAAGATGTCCCCTGTGAAGAAGGTAACTGCCCACATTATCAGGCAGTTAGACACAGAATCAGATGCCTTGGTTACAAGCACTACTCAGATCTCCCACTTAGGACCACAGGTACAGAAAACCAAATGGCTCTCGAACATGTCTTCTTTGAAAGGCCTCTCCCAGCCCTGAGAAATGTCTTTTTATTATTTAAGCTTCTGCATAGACCAAGGAGGAACATCGATTTCTGTTACCTCTGGATTTAAAATCAGTGAGGGACTTTGGCATAGAGGACTGAATAGGATAGGATTCTAGCTGTACACCCTCCGTTCTGTGACAATGAACATTTCTGTGCATTTAGTGCAGTAGTTCTTATCTGGAGATGATTTGGCCTCCAGTGGACATTTGCAGCGTCCGTAGACATTTTTGTCAGACTAGGGGGATGGGTGTTCCTATCCACTGAGTGAATAGAAGCCAGGGATGCTATGAAACACCCTACAATGCCCAGGAAGACCTCACACAACAAGGAATTTTTTGGTTTCATATGTCAATAGTGCTTGAGAAATCCTGTGAAATCCTGTGAGAAATAGTGATTGAGAAATCTTGATTTAGTGTCTCTTGGTTCCAGAGCAGTAGGATGGCGGTGGGGGTTGGGCTAAAGCTTTCCTGTTGTTTAGTGGGAAGATTCAAATTCAATACTTATATGTGGGTTTGTTTATAGCCAACAAGCCTGGCCAGCTGTGGAGCCAAAGGAAACCCCTCGTTTATCAAAACTGGCTCCAAAAGATGTCTGTTCCCCTTTTTGGGTGAATCTTCTCTCCATTCACAAGTGTGGAAAGAGGGAAAGCCTGAGAGGCTCCCCACGGATATGATAACTGGACGAAGAAACCCTAGAACTGAAGAGGCCTAGGGACCACATCGTCCATTCCTCTATTTTGGAGCTCCAAAAGCAGGGTCATCCAAGATGAAACCATAAATTATGCGATTTCCATCATTGCTCTCCATATCTATACTTCCTTCCATCATTCACACTCCTATTGGTGCCTTCTTTTCTTCTGGACACTTTCCCCTCTTCCCTGTGCCATACCCTCACTACTTTGGATCCCTGAATCTCTGGGAGAACACAGTCTAATTGGTTATTTCATGGAAAATATCAGCAACTCATTGGCAACCCTACTAACCTAAATTGGAATTCTTGATGAATAAATAATGCTTGGTCCACCTTTACAAGGGCAGAGCACTAAGTGTGAAATTACCTGCTGGAACAAAAGATTTTTGACTATGGGCCTCTTTCATCCATCTTCAAATTGTGTACAGGCAATCATCTGCTCATGATAATATTCTGAGCAACACATTATATATATTATACATTATAATATTATATATCTTCATTGGAAACACACCTGGATATTTTAGTGGGTTGGCATCCTCCAGATAATATCACTATATTTGCTCAACTCTAAGCTCTTGAGTATAATGAAAAAGTAACCCATCTAAATGGTCTCAGAATATTCATGATTTATATAGCTGCTAAACTGTAAGCCAATTTAGTCCCCTGGCATTCAGCATGACTTGCCTTTGGGTATGCCTTATTAGCGCTTCTCCAGCCCCCTCTGATGTAGAGTCCTAGACCGTCTATGAGG
>NC_043716.1:50242701-50339343 GCF_006229205.1 Suricata suricatta | reverse complement strand
AGTGATGTTGAGCATCATTTTATGTGTCTGTAGGCCATTTGGATGTCCTCTTTGGAGAAGTGTCTGTTCATATCTTCTGCCCATTTCTTCACTGGATTATTTGTTTTGTGATTGTGAAGTTTGGTGAGTTCCTTGTACATTTTTTAAAGCCAGTCCCAAAGTGTTCTTAATACCAAAGACTGTTAGCAGGTCACTGTTATTTTCAGGCTAGAAAACCACTGAATACATATTTGCTGATGTTGAGGGTCACACCTCTTGTGATGTCGTTTGTCACAAGAATATATCAAGTATATATCAAGGCTGATAGCAGCAGAGCAGTTACTGACATAGTTTAGGTATTTTTCAATTGTCTGTCATTTGTCATTATTAGACAAATACGGCTTCAGTAATTCCTTTGATGTTAGTATTTTAGCAGAGAAGTAACGTGTGCTCATGTGTTATTAGACTTCCAAGCATATGGTAAATAAGCTATTTCCATTAAATGTTTTGACTGATGATTAAAGTAATTATGCTTGTTGTAAAAATTTTGGAAAGCATTAGAGAGTGTAAAAAAGAAAATAAATACCATTCACAATCCCATCACTGATACAAAACTCTGAACTTTTTGATGCACATGTGGGTACATGAACATTTAACTATATCACATACATGCACATGTATAAACAAGTAAAATATAGATGTATTTTGGTAATTCTATTGCATATATGATTTTCTATACTTTGATTAATGTTATGCTCTGAGCATTATCTCTTATTGGTACTTATTGGTATTGGAATTCTTCATAAACAATTTTTAAAGGTCTGGCGGTTAAGCATTATTTGAGCACAACATAACGTTATTCTTAGCAGTTAAACAAATACTGGTCTCTATTTTTCACTCTTACGAAAATGCTACGAGCATCATTGTCTCAATCCTGTAGACTTTGTGAGGATTAAATGAGATGATCCATGTAAAATTTCTGGTATCACAGTGATAAACATTCAAACTGGTATTCTTTCCAATGGTCTCCCCACCGCACCCCACCCCTGTCTACTTTTCTTTTTCTTTAATGCATTTCTTTTCCCCTTAAGAATAAGACCCTAGAATTGTAACTGTTTAGTTAAATTATCACACATTTTTAAAGATCCCAATGTGGGTCACTAGGTTACTTGGTAGAGAGCTTATACCAGTTTTTCTTCCACACTGAGTGCTGTTATTTGAATCCAGTTCCTGGCTGGTTTGTGCAACTTCATTATCCTCTGTTCCAGTCTAAGGTCATGTTAAAATACAAGAGGGCGGGGAGCTCTGGAGTCAATTATCACTGAGTGGGAAGGCATGTGAGCACGTTGCCTTGCCCAATCCTTGCTCGCTTCAAGCTTTATCCACTTGAAACCAGCAGAGGATGAGCCCAGCTGGTTCCCGAACCAATCTTGACAAGACTGGAGGTACATTAGGGGTTCCATCTCCTCTAAGGGTCAAGAATTAGGTTCCTTGTGGGTGTTGCGACCCAAACGCTTTCCTGTCCACCAAAACCATTTTATTCCACCTTAATTACTCAGTCCATAAAATTAAAGCTTTGCTCCCCAAATTCCTGACTACGCTTCACGTCTTCCTTGTTGTGGAGACCCTGTCCTAGCCTACCTGGTTGGGGGCTTGAGCCACTCTCTGGTTCGTGCTGATCCCTTATCCCCGGGGAAATGCAGTCTGTTTCCAACTGCATGGACCACATGGAAGCTCGCTGCTGTCACTCTGTCACATCAGCTTGGAAATAAATGTGTGCTCCTCTATCTCACCAACAAGAGCCAACCTTCCAAAGCATTTACTGTCTTCCAGGTCAAGGTCAAATTTTCCACTCGTTTTTGGAGTTTTGGCCACCTCTATTCCCAAAACACTGGCCTGGGGGGTGAGGTGACCCCCACTATTCCCAGCATTTTTCCTGCATCATTGGCCAGTGTTGCTAAGTTCTGAGCCTGCTAGTGACCAACGCAGTTCACAACACAACACCTTCTGATGTGCTTCTTGCTGTCTCATGGCTTTGAGGAGAAGCAGCAGCTGGCTGGAAACATGTTAAATAGACCTGGCTCCTATGGGAATCACAGAGTTAAGCATTCCCACCCGTTAGGCCACCTTTCACATTTGATTGATTTTTTTTGATTGGTTGTTTGCCTGACCTGATCAGAGAGTTTGGGCAGCATTTCTGTTGACAATTAATTTCACTTTGGGTAAAGTTTAAACATGACTTATCACAACCCTGACACGTCTAGAAGGCCATGTTTTGTCCCCCCACAACCTCTTTCAGTTATGAGAACATTGGGTGTCAAGATTTTTTTTTTTATATATACCTAGGAAGCAAGTTCATTGCTTTGGATCTTTATGGAGAAAGGTCTTAGACATTCCTGACTGTTAGACTATTCTCTTTTGTGCTAGAGTCTAAAACTTTCATATATAGGTCAAAACCATCCATTTCTTGGAGCTCTGCTACTTTAAGGCCCCAGGACCAAGACTTCTATGTGTCTCTTTTTTCCAAGTTAAGTAGCTGAAGATCTGGAGCTGAAGTTACAAGTGTCACAGTGTCCCTGAGTGTCAAGTCTGGTAAAAGCTTTTAAAGGTCCTCTCTTCAACCTGCTGCGTAATGTGGATGTGCTTCCTACAGCATCCTTGCATGGGAATCACAGGTCTCTGTACTTGTCTAGCATCCTCAATTTTGGGGCTTATTCTCCTAAAGAAAACCTCTTCTTTGTATTTAATAGGAAATTACCTCCAACTTCCATTCCCTCCATATTTGCTCAATACCTACTATGTGTCAGCTGCTCGGCCCGTGGACTATAAAGCTGGGTAAATCCCAGGATTTGCCTTGGAGGGTTTGGAGTGGAGCAAGGGAAATGGTCAAGAGTATGGTGCTCAGGGGCGCCTGGGTGGCTCAGTCAGTTAAGCATCTGGCTTCGGCTCAGGTCATGATCTCACAGTTAGTAGGTTCGAGCCTCGCGTCAGGCTCTGTGCTGACAGCTAGCTCAGAGCCTGGAGCCTGCTTTGGATTCTGTGTCTCCTTCTCTCTGACCCTCCCCTGCTCGCACTGTCTCTCAAAAAAAAAAGTATGGTGCTCAAAGTTCCTGGGAATGAAGGTGGAAGAGCACCCAGTTCTTCCAGAGGAACTGCCAGGTAGAAGAAGCCTCTGCAAATGACGTGAGCTCAGAACTGAGGCCTAAGAAGTAGAGATGGGGTTGCACCCATGAGACCGAGAAAGAGGAAGAAAAGTTCATTGCACAGTGAGGAAAAGGTAACCATCCCTCCATTCATCCAGATCCACTGCTTTCTGTTACAGGTGTGCTATGGAATGGATGATCCCAGAAAGCCAGGCTGGAATGAGGCTGATGTGGACCTTGGATGCCCTGCTGAGGGTTTTGGGCTTTTTGCTGCTGAGAAGAGGAGGCATTAAAGTGAGGGATGTATGGGCATCAGTGGTATAACTTCTGACTGAGCAGGAGAGCCAGAAGCATGGGGCTGAGGCAGCACTGAATTCAATAAATATTTGGAGGCAGGATCACAGAACTGAGTGACTATTGTATCTGAAGAGTGATGGAGAACATTGTTCTCAATTCTGCAGCACCCTGGACACAGTTCTGCTTCTCCAGGAGTCTTCCCTTCTTTGGTCCTCAATTGGTTTACATACCACATGCTTTCTCGAACCTTCAACGTTGTTTGCACCTTCTTTAAACACAGAGGTTTGTTGAGGATCCTCTAGGATGTGGTCCCCAGAGTCAAAAACATATACTCAAAGGTGCCCCACCAGAGGAGATGATAGTGTCTTTTCAAGTGAACAGGACACTCCTTCAGTTCCATATTCTGCTTTTACCTCCCTTCATGCTTGGGGAAGGACCCCTCCCCTCCTTAAGTCCCCATCTGTCCATCAGCATGATCTATTAAATAGTGCACATGATCACTTAAAGAAAAAAGGAATAAAAGTTGTTTTGTTTACATTCACTTGTTTATTCTGTAAAAATTTATGGCATTTATACTGTACAAAGCATAATAAGCATTGCAATCAAATACCTACTATGTACCAGGCACCACACGGGGCCCATGGGATATAATGATGGAAAAATTCCAGAATGTGCCTTTAATGAGTTCATTCTAAACAAACATCTAAATATCTAAAAAGATGTGTAAAGCAAGTTTTCTACTAGTAAGGGACTTAGAGCCTAGAAGGCAAGGAAAGACAGACACCCATACTTTGATTCATGTTTTACAAAAACGTGACGTGCGTTGGATCCTTTTCCTGGGCAGGTATCCTTTTGGGGATTGAGACGAATGAGCTCACGTCATTCTCATAAAACCCTATGAGGCAGGGAGAGTCTCTCCCTAAACTTCTCGTTTTATAGAGGAGGAAACTGAGGCACAGTTGCTCAAGGTCACACGACTAAGAGGAATCAGAATGTAAACACAAGAATTTTGCCTCCTGAGTCTGTACCCATTACCAGTATGTTGTATAATCTCTTGCAAATAGGATTGAAAAAATGCCATGAAAGAGAAAGTGCCAACTCCTATGCCTAGAAAAAAGTGGCTCGTTTTGATCCCTTTGTAAATGATTTATCCCGGGTATGGGCTTCTCCCGGGCAAGGCTCCAGGTAAGGGGCAGGAGGGCATCATTGCCTTACCTCGTGCATCTATCTGCTGTGCCTGCATTTACAGCAGGAGAGCTCACACCCAGATGGATCTCTGTGTTAAAGTGATAATGTTTTATGCTTTTCGCTTTCAGCAGGTGACAGTAAAAAAATCAATGGCTTATAATTACAGGTCCTTGAAGTTCAGCGTTGCCACAAACTGTAATGAAAATTCATTTGTCGTAGGACAGCCACAGATTAGCAATTTATCTCTCCCCAAATAACAGGGTGGTTTATTATATTGCTGGTTTGCTACCTCTTACAGAAGGGACCGGATCATGTGCCAGGTTGCCCCAGTGAGTAATTGCCTGGTTTTATTATGTGGGATAAATCAATCACATAGACTTCTTGCGTTGGCTTAATGAGGTTAGTTCAGCAAGCATCGAGCTTGGGAAACAGTTGTTGGTCAACAGTCTCCAAGTGCTGACAGAGGGCCCTTGGAGGGCTGAATTTGGAGTGAATACTCAGCAGTTGGCCTGAAGGTGGGTGGTAAGAATCTTGGGTTCGGTTTGGGAATTGCCTTTCAAGAGGGCAAGAGTTCTAACATACGGTTGAACCTGCAGAAAGCATTTGCACATTGGTAGATGAGTAACTGAAGAAGCAAAACAAAACACAACCAAAAACAAATAAAAAAGAGGGTTTTTTTTTCAGCTGGTAGCCTTTGTCATTTCCCCATATAGTGATGCTTTATCTGGGATCGGGGGGCAGTGTATAGAAGAGGAATGGATCAAACCACAAAGCCTTCCAGGGGGAAGCATCTTACTTCTCCACAGTGAACACAGATTGGGGGCTGGGGAGTTGTTTAGTAACCCCTTGTATTTCCAAGTTCCCAGGTGTTGCAAGAACCAGCCTGCAATTGCTTGAGCTAGGGTCATGGCAGAAGAAAGGCATTGCAGTTTGCTTCTGCCCTTTGTACACTGGCTGATCTCTAAGTGAGATTCCTCTGAACACCTTCTAGACATTTGCCAATAGGGACAAATTGAAAATCGTCAGGAACTCCTTCTCCCTCCAATGAATCCTCCTGCCTAAGTGTGCTGTGAAGTCACCCCATTTGCCTCCCTCTGTGTATACAGTGAATGAGCATATCACTCTAGAGACTAAAGTGACCACAAGGGGCTGTGTTGAGGTTGCTGGAATAGAGAAGCATAGTCAGAGAGAAGTTTCAGGAGATGTCCACTATTTAGATTCTCAATTCAGAGTCAGTCATGTCTCACATCTTGGGATGCAGCCGCAATCCCTAAGGAAATTTTGGATGAGGACCCTTTGAAGACTTCCTGCCCCAGGTAATGCATTTCATGTTTCTACTTTGTCCTTTTCATCACAAGACATAGACTTACCAGAAAAACAAAGGTTTCAGTTCTCGACTCAGAAGATAGAAACGTCTTGACATCTGAGCAGAAAGGGGATCACTGAGACACAAGAAGGCACTTTGTAACAGGGCCATGATGGTGTAGCAATCAGAGTTGGCTGCCTTGTATCAGTCAGGGTGGTATGAGGTGGTAACAAACAGCCCCCAGATATTTTTTAACCTTTTCGTGTAAAATAAAACACGGACACTGCAACCCCCAAGAAACAATATTTATAATATTATTAAAAAGCTAACACTCATGTAACAGACATTCAAGTTAGGAAAAGGAGCTCAGATAGGCAACTCAGAAGCTCTTTACATGCCCTGTCTTTCCTCTCCCTCCCAGACTAAGCCCTGCTCCACTTTTTTTTGTAAAAAGCCCCAAATCTTAATAAATTAAAACAATTAAAGTCCATTGTTTACTCATCCTACTTATCTATCACAAGAAGCTGAGTATTGCTCCTTCGTCATTGTATCTTTACTCTGGGACACAGGTTGACAGAACTTTCCAGAACATTGCCAGTAAACACAGCAGAAAGAACAGTTCCTTCTGGGGAGACACACATTGGTCCAGCCTGGAAGTGATAAACATGACCTTCAGTCACAACTCCTTGGCCAGTGTTGGCCCCTGACATTCCCAGAAATGTGATGCCACCAAGTCCTCAAAAGGGGGAGCCAAGGGGGGTTGGGAAGGCATATTTGATAAAGAGCACTCAAAAGTCTACTGCAGATTTGGATTTCGACTCTGGGTTCAAATGTTAATTCTACCGGTGGCTAGTGTGTATTTTGGACAAGTAATTTTTTTTTTGAGAGAGAGAGACAGAGAGAGCAAGCAGGGAAGGGGCAAAGAGAGAGCTGGGAGAGAGTGAGAGAGAGAGAGAATCTCAAGCAGCATCTATATGGTCAGTGCAGAGATTGTGTCCTGAGCCAAAACCGAGAGTCAGACACTTACCCAACTGAACCACCCAGGTGCCCTTGGACAAGTAACTTTTTAAATGATGTTACCTCATTTATATGATTTATAGAGTTCTAAGAAGTAATGCTTTAAAGCCTTGGGACAGTGCCTGGCAATGGTAATCTTTCCTGAGAGTTTATTATGAAGACTGTTTAAACATCCCCTATTCAGGTAAGATGTTCAAGATTGGAAGAGATTTCTTCCAACTGCTGTCTGAGACGGGGTGGGTGCGGATCAGATGACTCGAGTGGTCTGTGCTGCCATAACCCCATGTGTAAACACAAAATAACAGAGTGAGGGGCCATTTTTGGAAGCACCTTGGAGTCATTCTGTTTCCTACCCCACAACCTATCAGTTTGAGGAGGGGTGGAGGGGAGAGAAGGAAAGGAAAGACAAGACATTCTCATTGCGAGATCCCTTTGGGGTTTCAATGGTGTTGTTAATACTTCGGGATGTTGGTCTTTCTCCCCTTCATGGATGTCAAGAAAGTGATTCATGTTCAGGGGAGGGATCCCATCCCCTCTTTCACTGACAGCAAAACTGTCAAAGAGCCCATCCCTATAAACACTAACCTGGCAAAGGAGATCAAGCCTCCATATGGAAAATCAAAGTAAGGGATCTGGCAGGGAGTTGCAAAGATGGTTTGAATCAGAGGCAGAGACAGCCCATGGACACTGGGGTGGGGGCTTGGGGGCCGTCTGCGCCCTTGTGCCAAGATGGCTGGGAACCTGGGCCAGTGAGTTTCCATTCGTTGGGGAAGGCAGGTCCTGTCTGCACTGGAAGCCAGATCATGGCATGTCTCTGGTTTAAATTCCGCTCATCGGAGGGTCCTCCAAGCTAATTGGGAAGGAGTCGGGCTGTGTTTTCTTTCCCGCTTCATAACAAGGGGAATTGCTTAATGCTCTGGACTTTATTAGGGGGGAATTTGACAATGTTTTGTTGGACAGAGGCTTTGTCCAGAGAACTAATCTCTCACACCTGTTTGGCTTTGTTAAGGAGCCAAGGGGTCCCGGCCTGCTCGCTATTGGTTACTGTAGGAATGGACGTAAGGGGAAGAAAGGAAGAGACCAAAGAAGAGATGAGCGTTTTCCTCCTTACTCCTAAATCAGAAAACCCAGTGGTAAAGATAATTAAAAATTCTACTGATGGAGTTAAAACCTATGCCATTTGTATCTGGAGTAGGCCCATCCAACAATATCAATTCCCTAAATATGTAGTAAGCATTGCTGTCTGCAAGGCACTGGCCTGTGCTCGCAGCAGGACAGGCAGAATTTCTGCCCTTTTGGGAATTCATATACTGGCCATCCCAAGAAACAATGGAACTGACTCATATGATTCTAGGAAGCCGGACCTAGGAACTGTTGGCTCCTTGCCTGTGCATTGTCATTCACTGGAACACCTTTCATCCATTGCAGGCTATTTCATGAGCCTATGGAACCTTGGCCTCTATCCTCTGGGGGAAAACTTGCTGCTCATTAGTGCTGCTAGAATTATGGTCAATGGAACCACGGAGAATATGTGTGGGCATATATACCTGTGGGAGGAGGGATGAATGTAGGACAGACGCAGGGCTTGTGGTTACTAGCTGCTAGTTACATGGGGGCTGGCAGAGGAAGGGTCTGTCCATGCTGGAGCAAGTAGCTAGTTGAATGGCTTGGGGAATCATAAAAGGATGCTGACTCTTATGGGTAGCAAAGAAGAGGCATCCCACACAGGGACCAACAGCTCCATCTCTTGAGTTATCTGGCTTTGAATGTGAGCCAGATCCATCTACATAAGGGAGAGAGGTGTATCCATGAGATCACAACCTCCATTCCAGAACATGCTCAGAATTTAGATTGGGGGTGGGTGAGGGCCTCCCTCCTTTCCTCCCCATCCCAGGTGAGAATGGCTGGGCCTTCCTCTCTGGAGAAATACAGGACATGTGCTTGACCCTGTCCCTATGTGTACCTATGACACAGGGGCAAAAGTTGATGACCAAACATGAATTTTCCTTGTCTACCTGCTGCCCTAGTGGTTAGGGGCAGGGGTGGCAGAGGGGAGGCCAGGCAGGCCCAGAGCATCAGGGAGGGCAAGCAGGTGGGTGAGAACCCGTCCCAGGAAGGCTGGTAGGCGGTGGGAGGCAGGACCATGTGTGAGCAGAGGCCCCAAGATCCCGCACATGCTCCATCTGACTTTACTTACAGAACACAAATTCGAAGACAGAATCATTAAGAATTTCAAGACAGGACCTGCAGAACATTATACCCCAAGCACAGGCCCTTAGAATCTTCTGGATGATTGCATGGTTGCCCACCTAGGAAGCCAGTCCCTGTCCCAAGTTCCCCACTTCTAAGCAGTAAAAGCTTGAGAATGTCACTCAACCTCTGTAAGCCTGAGCTTCTCCATCTACAAAGTCATGATGATGAAGAACCTGTCTATAAGGGATGTTGTAAAAACATGTATGGATGTATCCGTTTGCCTTTCTCTGGTATGATGTACGACTGAAGCTTTCTTTATTTTCCACCCCGTTCACTGAGGGGCCCCACTCTTTCCTTTTGCCTTTTTGTGGCCAGTGGCAGAAAATTCCAAGGTATCTAGCCAAGCTCAAGGAGAAGGATAGAACATGGGGCCCTCTGCCCTTCAATATATATACACACTACACGCAACACTCACACACACACACACACACACACACACTCACAACACTCACACACACACACACACACACACACAGGTACACATTCTACCTTCATTAACATTAAAGGCTAATGCGTATTTTTTTTAAGGACTTCAAGGAGACCGAGTTTCTTTGGTGGCTCTCTAAGGATGTCCGTGAGTGGATAGAAGTTTCGGTCATCTCCCTCTCAGTATCCCCATTCAACCACAAAAACTTGCCCGTTGGTCTGAATTATATTTTGGGGTTTTGTATAAGATTTTGTTTGAAAAACTTAAAAAGGTTCTCCTCTCCTAAAAAAAAAAACAAAACAGTATGAAAACCAGCACACGAATCAATGGGTCCGCATTCTGCTACAGCTATTTGTCCACCGAGTCTGATTCTCTAGCCATGTAGGTGCTGACCTGGGGCGGTGGCTGTACACGGGCCGGCAGACAGAGCAAAACCTGGGGCCCTGATGGCATAAGTTTCTTGCCCAAGGAGACACAGCTAGCAAGCCTGACTGAGTTTGACAACAGGACAGTCAGATTCCTAAGTGCCTTCTCTTCCCACTGCATTGCCTCCTTGCCTACACACGGGTCTAAGAGGTATGGAACTTTGCAGAAGCACTGCTCCAACTTGGGGATTTTAATTGTCTCTTGAGAAACACTGGGCTGAGAGTCAGATCCGTGTTCTACCTGGATCTTAGTCACCCTCAATTGTATGGGTTCTTTGGCAAAGGACATAGCTTTGTTGAGCCTCAATATGTTCATCTGTAAAATGGGAATGCTCTGTCTTACCTTTATCACAAAGCACTCATGAGGCTCTGATGATGTAGTCTGTGCAAAAGTCCCTTGGGAACCTGCAAAATACTATCCAGATGTATGAAAATTTTATACATTTTGCCTCTTTTGCCTGTCCTTTGATGAGCCTAGTTCTTGGAAGTCCTGATGAAGCAGTAGGGTTGATAGGAAGTGTTCATTCTGTGTCATTTGTCTTCCAGTAGCCTCCTCTCAGTGTTTCGTGACCTGCCTCTGTTAAGCCAAAGCCAAGTGATGAACCAAACACATACGCACACACAAGTGCACATATACATATATGTCTATGTAATTGTCATCCTAGAAATCATTAAAATTACCCCGTTTCCTTACATGTGGTGTGTTGGTAAATGTTTAACAACCAACTCTCTGGGGGCGCCTGGGTGGCTCAGTCGGTTAAGCATCTGACCCTTCATTTCAGCTCAGGTCACAATCTCACAGTTCGTGAGTTCAAGCCCTATACTCAGGTTTCTCTCTCTCTCCCTCTCTCTCTCTGCCCCTGCCCCACACATGCTCTGTCTCTCTCTCTTTCTCTCTCTCTCTCTCAAAATAAGTAAGTTAGCTTAAAAAAAAACCCAACCAACTCTCAGAAGAAAACATATTCATGTTTATATACACATAAGTAGATTACGAATCTCATTGACATAAAAGATACGTAGCACATGATTTGTGAATAATTATAAAATATGAAAACCTCTTTACTGTAAATTCCATATAGTTAATTGATTCTTGAGCTACATTCCATCGACTTCTCTTCTGCAGTTGGTGAAAGAGTCTATCTACACTCTTTCCAACACAAATACTGGTTAAAATGATATTTGCACTTTTGTTAAAGAACAAGATAAAAGAATGAAGACATTTGTTGGAACCTCACTTCTTAGTCGGTGATGTTAGTAATTTCTTCACGGAATCAGAGAATAGTTTTGAAAACTGAAAGAATATTTCATATATTCTCTCTCTATATATAGTAAGCACTATAGATGTTATAAAATTTTATGTATAATCTACATCCACAGTATTGTCTTTATCACTCTCAAGTCTAGACAATTACAAAGCCATAAATCACATCCTGATTTGTAGCATTTTTAGATTTCCACGGTGTTGATGGCACCACCATGACCAATTTTAAGCTACAAACGTGACACCACTGAACACAGAACAGGGAAGAGATGGGCAGCAGTCCTACCACATACACACGATATGTGTAAATAACCGCAAGACCACAGATCGTGGTTAAACTTTGTTAAATAGTACGGAACTGATAGCTCATTTACCTTGGTTTTTAATATAATTTATTTTGTTGCAAGTTTATAGAATTCCACTTCTAATAGTGGCTGTGCATAATAACTGGCTCACAAAACTCTTGGAAATCTAACAATCAGCCCCCGTGACTGGGCATGAGCTGGCCCCAGAGTTCCTCTGCATATTCTTTCTTTTCTTCCTTGTGAACCTGAAATTTTTCAACATTGAGATGGAGTATTTAGTACTAATACGGGTTAGACGCTAGGATTTAGTGATACAATCCTGGTTCTCGTGGAGCTTACAGTCTCTTTGGAAAACAAATAAGTAAAGCAGTGATTTAGAAAGTTTTCTAAGTGTGTTTCTGACCTTTAATGATAAGCTAGGCAAATCCTGTTTGGCTCTGGTGCGTATTTCTTCCATTTTTATTTCCTTGTTACCTTCTGGCCTGGCTCTTTCTGTCACCTTCTTCCTCTTAATGAAGAACTTTGGCTTGGGATCGTGAAGCTGGTCCTATGAGGTGCTGTGTCCAAGTCTCAAGTCTGCATATAACTGGTCTGGCACCCACCCCATTGAGAAGAGAGACCCTTCAAAAACACCTGCGATCTGCTTAGACCAGTGACCGCCCCTCACCCCTGCTTCCTATATCATCAGAACATATTTCTAAGGCGTCCACCCTCTTCCATGGGCAAGTACCCATTCTGGGATCCCGAGCAGAAATAAATACCGGAATAAAAACTTTAAAGTGCCCACTTACCCTCTGTTAAGAAAAAAATAGGGTTCGTGTCGAGAGGCCTTCCTCATTTTGTAGATTTCCCCTCAAATCAGGGACTTTCCAAGCAGTGGTTACGCCTCTGCTTATGTGAAATGGTGGCGGGGCTCTGATAATATTGGTCATTTTGTCCAGGACTGGATGCCTGTGTATGCACACGCGTGTGCACACACACACACACATGCAAAGAGGAAAAGACTCTCTCCATGTACAAGCGTGGGCTGCTCATCACAAAGGGCTAGCAGCGAGCCCTCTGTCATCACTGGTAATAGCTCCTGAAATGAGTTGGAAAACTTTAATCAAGTTACTGCTTTATTTTCAGCTTCTGTTATCTTTTGAACTCTAGCGGGTTGGGGGATGGGTTATCCAGCAGCCTGGGCTTTTTCTAAAGAGCCTTTGTCTCTCTGCCCAGGTATTAAGTTGGTGGGGTAACAATCATAGGTACATTCGGTTCACTCCCCCCGCACCCTCCCACCCCAGAGCCATCCTGGGTCTGAATGTGGGCCTGTGTTCTCCTGGTCCACCGTCCTCAGGCCTGCACAGGGGACTGAAAGAGAATGGGCCACAGGAATGTAACCAGAACAGAGCCAAATTGTTCAAGCTCTGTGAAGAAGAAAGAAAAAACGAGTTGGGGGGGTGGTTGGGAGAAGAAAAGATTTCCTTGTTGGTTCGATTTCTCTGGAGATATTTGGAGGATAACACAGCATTTTTTTTTTAGGAGGGGCACCGGGGAGCAAAACCTAGAGAGCCGAGTTTTATCGGCACAGCGGCCCATACAGAGAGGTGACATTTGAGAGAACAATTGCTAGGTTGTTTGGTCACATTTGCTGGTATGAATGAAGCCTAAGAAAAGCTGTCTTTGGATTGCTACTAATAGTCATCTTCATCATGCCTGCTCCCTCTCTCTCTCTCTCTCTTTCTCGGTTCCCTTATGAAATAAGGGCACACTGGTAATAAACAAAGCACTATAAAAGATCAGATTGACGTATTCTGTGGGCTCATTCAATGTCAGGAGCAAGGCTTCTGCACACCATCGCTGGTGCTTTCAGCTCCAAAAGCTGAGCCAGGACTGAGGGATGGTGGTGGGATGAGACTAGACCCCTTTCTCCCTTTTTGGAACCTTGCTGAGTCCATCGAGGCCATGTCCCTGGTCAGCTAACCCACACCTGGCGACTGAGGGACAGAGGAAAAGATGGCAGAGTAGAGACCCTTGGATTTGCTCATTTGGATTTTGGATTTTGACCTGACTTTCTTTGTCAATCCTCATGCCAGACCCAGGTGAGTAGCTGCCTGGGTTAAAAAGCGGTTATTCAGTTGAATCTGACTACCCGCCCCCCCCCCACCTTTGACATTGATTCAGTGGTGACTCTTATTTTTTCTCCTTTGCCGTGGTTTAGTCACTAGCGGGATGATCTCTCAGTGGAGTCCTTTCTGCCACCTGCTGCATGAGTGGCAGGTCCAGTTGTGCAGGGACTAGCTGGGTGGCTCATCTGATTTGGGAGGATAGTCAGGAATGGGTGGATGAAGAGAAGCATGGATGATTCTCTCCCAACAGGCAAGCTTTCTTGCCAGGCGTCTTCTTGCTCCTGGCCGGGCCTCTGTCTTCTGTCTTCACCTTCTCTATAACTCGCCTGTGCTTTCCATTTGTAAGACTCACTCACCGTAAGTGCGCGAGGGAACTGTCTGCTTTCAAAGACAAGAAGCTTAGACAAGACAGCTATGGGCACCAGCCATGGATCTCGTTTCTCCCATGAATTGGTACCTAGTGCGCTTGTCTAGAAAGTTCATCGGTGCATTGGCGCTGGTGAGCTGGGCTCTGTCCTATAGGCTTGGCCTCCGAGCTGATGAGTAACTAGGGATGAAAGCAGGGACCCCAGAGTTCTGGGGCTCTGTGCTTCATCAGGGCTAAGCTATTCTTTGAATTGCTCTTTGTTCTTTCCTGGATCACAAGCACCATTACTGGGAATATAACCTCATAATAGATAGAATAGATAGAATGAAATTATATCCATTTTGCAGACAGGAATATAAGGCTGGAGTGCGTGTGTGACTGCTAGTGTGCGGAGAAGCACATCCGAATGTGATGTGCATGCCTCAAAGACCTGCTTTGAGGAGCCTCAAAAATGCCCGCACTGGGGCACCTGGGCAGCTCAGTTGGTTAAGTCTCCGACTTCAGCTCAGATCATGATCTCACGTTCTTGGGTTCGCGCCCCGCGCCGGGCTCGGGGCTGACAGCTAGCTCAGAGCCTGGAGCCTGCTTCTAATTCTGTGTCTCCCTCTCTCTCTGCCCCTCCCTGCTCATGCTCTGTCTCTCTCTATCTTAAAAATAAATAAAACACTTTAAAAAAAAATGCCCGCACTGTGTATGCACAGTCTGATTACATCAGGGGCTTAGATCTGCATGTCCTAGGAGCAAATTGTCACAGCATCTATGTGTTCACTTCGATCTTTTCCTTAAAGAGTAATATCAAACGGTTCAATACATGCAGTCTGTAAGATCAGACACTCGTAGGTTGATACAAGTAAGTTTCGCCTCAGGATTTTAGCCATTTCCCATCTGTCCCATTTATTATTATTGTTGTTAGTATTATTAATTTTTAGTTTGCTTTTTATTTTATATTAGTATTATTTACTTATTATTGCATACTATTATTTATTTTTAGCCTCTGTTTGGGGAGTCAGCTTTGAAAGTGATTCATCAGGAGTTACCTTCTAATTATTACAAAGGGGAGACTTTCTGGAGTTTAACTAAAACCCGAAAATTCCCACATGAGGAAGACTCATGTGTGTGTGTGCACGCGCGCGTGTGTGTGCATGTAAAAGCATCCACTGTGGGATAGCGCTGGTTCTATTTAGGTGTGTGTACAGGACTGTGAAATAATCATAGGAGAGAACATTGAGTCATTGTGACTTGGACTCAGGTTCCAGATGGTTCAACAGAGCTTCCGATGTGAAGACATAGTATTAATTCGTAGGAACGGGGTTCCATGGAAAACCTCGTCTATGTATTTCACAGACATGCACAAACTTTAACGTATCTTGATCTGTTCGATAATGAACAATGGATGTTGGAAAGCTTTTCTGATGTGTCATCACATAGAACATTTCCTTTTTATTTGCTCAACTTTAGATTTTTTTTTTTTTTGGGTGTGTGTGTGCCTGTATTTTCCAAACGGCACTGATTTCTCTGGAACTAATGGGCTTTTAATATGGCTGCTCTAAGAGAAAGCTACTAAATGGCCTTCGTTTGTGCCGGGAACATAGTAGGGCTTCCGTAACCTTTTGAAGAACAAAGAAATGATTGAATAGTGTCTGACTGAAGGCAATGTTCACTTGTATATTTGTTTACATGCGTAGGTGTGTTCTCTTGAGGAGAATATTCACAGAATTACTGGGCCAGCTGTTTTTGAGCTCAGCCAACCTTTTCTTAGTGTCTCATTTTAATGTATCCTTAAATGCAATCACTTGATTGCTTTGGTATTATGTAAATGTATCACCAACCTTTCTGTCCTTCAAGTTTTCCTCTTTGTATATTTCTCATGATTATCCACATTTAATCCATAAGATATATGATGGATTTTATTGATATATATCACAAAGTGTCAATGGAGGCTCACACAAGAGTCCGTGCTCTCTGAGACCACCGTTTAAAATATGCAGTGTGAGTACGTGTACACTGAGCCCTGAAATAGAATTTAATTTCCTTTCCCAATATATACTCATTATTCCAGAATGGCCAGCAGGATGTAGTACTACAGGGGTCAGGGATTGTTACTCATATGAGGTGAAAGGGGTAGAGAGTACATCATTTTGGAGAGTTCTACCATTAACACTAACCACAAGTCACAATCTATTGCTGTGTCCTAATAAGCCTTTGGCCTGCAAAACATTGGATGAAGCCATTGCCAGTGATGTCTGGCCCCGGACATCTGCCTTTCACAGACTTATGGGGGCATGGGGACCCCGGGCTCAGACATGTGCATTATTCACTGTTTCTTTCTCTGCTTATTGGCCTTGTGGGTAAGGGCAGCATTAAGCAATGGCCCAGCAGCCTTTGAGAACAACGCAGCAAAATGCAGGAGAACACACGGTCTTGTGTTTGGGGCTTTAAGAGGCTCCTAGGTGACTTGGTGCTCAGGAGGATTTGAGAACAGATTGGCTTATAGCCATTACTGTTGGCTAATAATTGCACTAATCTTCTGGAGGGAGGTTTTGTGTGCTCGCATGTTCCCCCTTCCCTTGATACCCAAGTCAGAGAACAATGGGGGACTTGTGTTTCTGCATTATTCCATGAGATAGGTCAGGGAACTTCCCGCGGGTGGATACGGTCTGCGATGGATGACCCACGGCCTTAGCCCCGAGCCATCACGGAGGAACCCGTGCCCAGAGCGCAACTGCTTTGTCCAAATTATAGGGAGACTTTTCCCTGGCTGGGCCGACTGGACAGCAGCTGCCTGGGGGGGGGCATCAGATCCAGTGACCTTTGGGGGACCTCAGAAGCAAGTGCAATTCTTGCTGAGAAGGAGAGAAGCAGGCTGTGTGCAGGCTCATTCTCGCCCATGAGAACGCCGTAGCCCATCCATTTTTCTCTCATCTGAAATCCACTCAGTAAAACCATCCTCTCTCTCTCTCTTTTTTTTTTTAGAATGGATGTTATTTATTTATTTATTTCAAATGTTTATTTTTGAGAGAGAGAGAGAGAGTGCGTGAGCGGGGAAGGGGCAGAGAGAGAAAGGGACAGAGGGTCCAGAGAGGCTCTGCAATGACAGCAGAGAGCCCGATGTGGGGCTCACACTCACGAACTATGAGACCACAACCGGAGCCGAAGTCGGACACTCAGCCGACTGAGCGACCCAGGTGCCCCAGAATGGATGGTATTTAACTCATACGTGGAGTAGAGATGCTAAGTGGGGATGTCCCTAAGAACCAACTGTGTGTGTGTGCGTTCGCGCGTCTGTAAGGGGTGAGGGGCGGCAAACATGTTCATCTATAATGTCAATGTCCTGTTGTCAGGAGTGAAAACAATCTACAAGACTGCTCTATGGTGAGGACAGGTCCTCTCATGTAGAAAATATTATTTAAATGTTCTGTTGTGATGAGAATTCTCCCTGTACTTTATAAAGCAAGTGCTTGGTAAATACCTTCACCTAGAAGGTCAGAATGAGAATGTCGAGCGTTATATGACCAAGAGCAGGTACACCTCCCAGTGCCTCTGTCGCCGTGTGTGCTAATTTCCTACATTCTCCCCCAAACGGAGCACATAATCACGTTAAACATCCTGAGCCTACCATTTCCTTTTAGTGAATTTCCACGGGCCAGCCGTTCACATGCGAGGCGTTGTGAAAGCGGGGTCCTTGCCAATGTATCAACTGGGGTAAGTGCGGAGCATTTTAATTCCACTCCGCCTCTCAGCCCCAGGTTCCCCCCGTGCCCACTTGGGGGGTGTTGCGCGCCTCTCCATCTGCTCCCTGTTAAGCCACTGCTGGGTTTAGTAACAAGGAGGCTGGTGTGGCTGGTGGATGGAGCATGCTGTTCGTGTAATTTGGCAGAAGGCTGCACGTTGGCACCAGAGGGCAGTGAGAAGGAGAGGAGGTGAGCGTGTTTCCACAGGATGGGGGCAGGGGGTCAGGGGATGCAGACCATGGGGGCTGGCAGAGGAAAGCCACCTAACTGCCACTAGGATGCCCCTGGGTGATGCCCCTGGGAACTGCTGCTCTGAACTGGATTGAGATCCAAGCCGAGACGCCGTTTCTTCCTTCTCGGAGCCCGGGAGTTCTCCAGCCCGAGTGTTCCAGCTCCCCACAAACATTTCCAAATTAAAAAAAAATAAAGTAAAAATACGTGTGGAAAATACAGTAAAAGTGACAGCGCCTTCCCAGTTTCCGACTGTTCTGTTTTGACTTCACAATCAGCCAAGCTCCAGCCCCTGAGCCTTGAGTCATTAACCGTTTCCCTGCCTCTCTAGGTGGGTGTCCTGCTGGCGCCCTGCCTCCAGCTGACTCGGTGACCTGCTAATCCTGTGCCCTTTCTCTTGGGCTTCAGACAGGACCTGAGCAGCTCGGTTCCTCTCACGAAGTCAAATTTGGATTCCCTTCATTCCCGTTGGCTTTTGCCGAGTGGTGGCTGAAACAGGAGGGCGGTGGGTAGGGCAAAAAGAAAGATATGTGTTCCTCAGACACCCAACTGGCTAGTACATTTTCCTTGACTAAGGGTCAAAAGGCAGAGAAAGGCTCCTTCCAGAACTGGGAAGATGTAGGACACAGTCTACGGGGAAGCAGAGGGAGAACTAATCTCATATATATTTTATGTCAGCAAATTTAGTCTTTGTGACAATGAGTCGCTTCCTTGGGCATCTTATCTCTCCTTTTCCTGCCATTCCACTGGTGCCTCATGCCTCCATTTTGTCACTTGGGCGTTCAGCATCTTTCTAGGCAATACTGTATATTCAGATCATTACCCAATGTTCTCTTTTCCCTCAAAATTCCCATGTCCCCAGATCATTCTCCTTGGGACCTTGCACTTTTGGGCCATGCACCTTATTACTATGAGGAATAATCCCAATTAATAAAGTGCCTGGAGGCTACTGATTTAATGCATTTTTCAAAAAAATGAATTTCAAAACAAAGGTATCTTTTAGACACAAACTTAACATGGATTAAAAATTCTGTTTTATTTTTATAAAACACAAATGTCATTCTCTTAAAAGAGGTAGTAAATTTGCATGCCCTCTGAGTCGAAGTATAGATGTGCATGTAGTGAAATCTTCTCCCCCAGTAACTCAGATCTTTCTTTGCGGGCAACTGAAATTGCGAGTTTATGGCCTATTTTTGTCCACAGACCTTCTGTGCATATGTGAGCAAAATATATTATCTCCACCTTTTAAAAAATTTGTAATGAATGTCTTATTTTAGAAAAGTTTTAAGTTTAAAGAAAAGTTGCAGAGATATTACTGAGTTCCTATATGTACCTTCACTGAGTCCCCCGTTCCTTAACATCTTTAAGTGTTTATTTATTTTTGAGAGAGAGAGAGAATGGGGAAGGGGAGAGAGGAAGGGAAACACAGAATCCGAAGCAGGCTCCAGGCTCTGAGCTGTCAGCTTGGAACCTGACTCAGCGCTCAAACCCACGAACCACAAGATCGTGACCTGAGCCGAAGTCAGATGCTCAACCGACTGAGCCCCCCGGGCACTTCTTAAGTTATTATGTACATTTGTCACAGGTAAGGACATTACCATTAACTACATTTCAGAGTTTACCAGATTTTACTAGTTTCATTCCAAAGTCCGTTCTCTGCTCCAGAGACCCTCATCCAGGACACGACCTTAAACTCGGTTGTCATCTCTTCTGATCCCCATCTAGTCTGTGATGATTTCTCAGACTTCCCTTGTTTTGAGGATCTTGACAGTGTGTGTGTGTTGGTGGGGGGAAGGACTGGATGCCCCTCAATTTGAGTCATATTGGTGTTTTTCTCATGTTTCCCCTGGGGGTATGGGTTTGGGGGAGGATGACCTAAGTTGTGACATGCATTTTCATCATTGCATCATGGGTACATGGCATCCACATGACTGATCACCGGTGATGTGATCTCCTGAGCAAAGTAGCATTTGCCAGCCTTCTCTGCTGTAAAGTTGCTTCCTCTCTCTCCAGACTGTATTCTCTGAAAGAAAGTCACCAAATGAATCTCATACTCAACGGGGAGAGTTGTGTTCTTCCTCCTTGAGGCCCCTTTCATTCTTAACAATATGGCAGCCTACATTACAGGCTTTGTTGTGCCTTGACTTTCTTTTTTTAAACAATGTATTTTAGAACCTCCACATTTTATTAATTTGCATTGATTCTGTGGATGTCTTGATGCCGTAATCGATTTAACTAGTCCCCTTGTGATGGGCATTGAGGTTGCTTCAAATGTTGTGGTTTTGTAAACAATGCTGAAATTAAAATCCGGTACATATTCAAGTGTATCTTCAGGATACGTTCCCAAAATTTGAGCTGCTGCTTGAAGAGACTGTGATTGGTAACTTCTCGAGCGTTTGCCATACTGCCTTGCACAGGTAGTGGATGACTGTATATGCCCCCAGTGGCATCGAATCAACATGATGGCATGTCAAGCTGGCTGAGGAAATGCTTTTAAGCCGGTGGACCATTCAATGCTTCCACAGATCTCCTTAATCGTAGCACAGTAGGAAAAACAATAGATAACCCAATTATCTAGGTGTGACGTGACCTGTGAGCTAATTTAAAGAGTCTAGAGCCCAGCCCACCCGCTTCCCAAAGACTTCACCTGTCTCCAGCCTCATTCCTTTACGAGGCTCCCACTCATGCCCATTTCCTGGCACGCTCTGGAAACCTTTCCATCTTTGCCTGGAACATTCTTTATTCTCTCAAGACTCTCACCTTCTTCCCTAACTATCCATATACCCATGGAAGGCTCACATCTTGGTTAGGCCCATTTGGCTCATTCTTTGTCAATATAACACAAATGCACTCCTCAGCCTTATGTTTTTGCACCTGTATATTGTGTTCAGACTCTTTGAAGTCACTGTTACATCAAACAAAGATTTTGCCTCTCAGGGATACTCTGAGTATTCTGGGGGAGGGGACTGTTTCTTCTCTTTATTGTATCATTCTCCATTGAACCCAATGTTCTGTGAATCCATGTTGTCAGTAGTGCTACCAGTGGACCCTCTTTGCCTCCATTCCCTCCATCCCCAGCAACGGGAAAGAGCCCTGTAGAAGGAAACCACCTCTGTGAGGATGTCTGCCTATCACTGGTCTCTTGGTGACCATCCTCTCTTCAGAATTACATGAGAGGGACAAATATTTGCTTTGTGACTAAGTGATAATTTCCCAGAGGTGGTGAGAAATAGCTATAAAGGTCACCAGTGAGATTTGAAATTATGTTGAAATGTTGCAAATCACTGAAAACTAACTCTGGGCCATGAAACACACTGTGGCTAGTGGGGACCATGGTATCTCTGATGTGTTGGCACTGGGCTGACATGGATTTAGTTGCTGCAACTGGATTGGCTGCTTACTGGAAGGCCTTCTACTAGGATCCTTTTGGTATAAATCTGAGTTGAGGCAGAAATACTCTGCTCTCACACAGCATGTTTTTTGCCTCAGTCTCTGAAACCCAGCCTTCCTACAATCAGAGCCTTGAGGAGGCCAGTGTTGCATTTGGGGACAGACTCTTCTATGTGACCAATAAAACATCTTCTATCATGCATCCACTCTCTAACCCCCTTATACATTTCTATTGACATGGTTGTTATTCCATGTGGTTGCCATCCATTTAATCTA
The DNA here is from genome assembly GCF_006229205.1 of Suricata suricatta. Classification (NCBI taxonomy): domain Eukaryota; kingdom Metazoa; phylum Chordata; class Mammalia; order Carnivora; family Herpestidae; genus Suricata; species Suricata suricatta. Next base: position 50,317,636 of record NC_043716.1, on the reverse strand, counting down.
TTTAAGTTGTGGGATTTTAGAATCTCAAGAAATCTTGGAACTCTAAGGAAAAGGAATCCAGAAAGGTAAAGTCTCTCTCAATCTCACAAAGCTGGTCAAAGAAGCTCAATGGGCAGCTCAGGTGAGTCTCTGACACCTGTGAGATTTTTTTTCTATCACCTTCCCTTATTATCTAATGATAATGATAATAATAATAATAATAATAATAATAGCTAACACTTATTGAGTACTTTCTATGAACTAAGCACAGAGTAAAGGTTGTACTGAGGGTTTATAACAACCCTCTAAGGCAGGCACCTACCATTTGACCCATTTAGCAGATGAGAAAATTGAGGAAATAGTGAGTAGGTTACTTGCCCAACATCATATGGCTAATCATAGGTGATGTCAGGACAGTCAGATTGCAGAGTGTGCCTTCCGTATGACATGACAAAGCAAAGTAGCATATGGAATGGACGGCATTAGGTTTTGCAGAGAGGATACGACAGCAAGAGTCTCTGCTCTTGACCGTCCTCCTTCTAGTTGAGGGGATGCTAGGGTTGCCAATAAAATACGGAACAGCCGGTTACACCTGAATTCCTAATAAACACCACATAGTTTTTAGGATAATTATGCCTCAAATATTACGTGGAACATATTTATACTGAGCATTATTTGTTGTTTATCTAAAACTCAAATTTAACTGGACATTCTGCTAATTCTGGCAACTGCACGGAGAGAACCCAGGAAACATTGAAAAGCCGAGGCTCATGCAGTGAGCTCGCTCCCTTGCACACTCCCTTATTCTCTCCCCACGCAGAACCTTCTCCCCTCCTTCCTTGTTTTCTTCTCTCCGTGGTGGGCCCCTCCCCGCTGCACACACACCTTCCAGAACACACAACCTTGCCACACAGCCGCAAGTTGGAGAGTTCTGTCCCAGGCTGTCCGGCACGGAGACATTTTTCTTTCTGTCGGTGTGCCCAACCCCGGGGTGTGTCCTGAGCTCCCAAGGCCTCCACTCTCCTCCAGGAGCACTCTTACCCTTGGCTCTCCCCACTCGCTCTGCCCAACCGTCCACCAGCCCAGACGTCCGTTCGACCAAGGTCTCCACCCTGCCCAGTGGGTGCGCTGGTTTGCATCGGGTCACTATGTGCTCATTAGTACTCCCCCGAGTCACGGGGCCCAAGGGGAACGAGACAGCCAAGTACTCTGGCCACTTCTTCATCCTCTCTCTGAGATAGGCTTTCACGGGAATCGGGGTGAGTGGTTGGGGTGGGGTGGGCGGGTGCCCTGAGCACAGTGGCGAACAGTCTCGGCCTGTGTCCTCTCTGGGATGGGGGCGTTCCGCTGGCTATTTTAAGGCCAGACTGTTGAATGCTGGGTTCCCCTTCGTTTACCTAGGCTCTCAGTATTTTCCCTGGCACACTCTGAGGTGGTCACAGAATGTGGGAAACCAGGCAAAGGAAAAAATTAATGCTCTGTGATGACGCCCCGGGTAGCTGCTGCTAAGTTTCATGGAAAAGACGGGAGTTGCGGGGGACGGGGGGCTTGCTATCTGTGTCTATGGGTGTCTCCAAAAGCTTTTAGCTGTGTTGGCACCTACTCAACTCTAGAGATGGTGGAAAAAGAAAATTGGCTGCTAACTCAGTCCGAGGCCTGCCTGGTGGCCCCAACTCCACCCACTCCTGTGGAGTGGCTTTGCCCACAGTGAATGCCCCTTTATCGTCAGTGAGCGATACTGACTTTTCAAAAATACTGTGTAGGCCTTGTGTCCCAGATGCCTGTGGCATGCTGGCTCTGCTTCCCTTTCAAGGTTGTTGGCTTAAAAACCCACCCAGAAACCTGAGAAAAATATCTCCACTTGGCAGTCAGGACGCTGACACCAACTGCCTTCTGTTTCTTAGCCCACTGGCCCCCAGCTACTGAGTGGACAGTTACTATAAGCGAAGGAAGAAACATCGGTGGTGGAAATACATAGCAGGTAAATCACAGTTGGTGAAGAGTCCTATGGGGAGCATTCTCCCGCATTGTGTGGCAAAGACATAGTGAGTTTATCATCTTCTGTGAACAGTAGCTTGGCTTTGCAGGAAAGTTCCTTCCACTTTCTGCAGGTCTGGCCATCTTGGTTAGCAGTTTTCTATCAGAGCTGATAGTGGAAATTGAGTCCAAATGAGGGTCTGAAGTTGGGAGTGTGGTTGGACATTGGATTTTCCCACGGATCAAGCATTTATTATATGCTGACTGTGTACCAGGCCCTTGATGAGTCATTTTGCATCCATTATGTCATTTTACCTTTACAACAACACCACATGGTAGGTGCCTATAGACCTGTTTTACAGATGTCAGGTTGAGTATCTTGACCTTGGCCCCAGAGAAGGTCAGCCTGGAATACCTCCTGTGCTGTATCTCCCATTATGCTAAGTCTCACTAATGGGAGGATTTTTCTCTTGAGTTTTTTTCTAATTGCAGCTTCACTCTTCCTGTGAAAATTGGTCATGCCTGGATTGAGAGATCCACTTGAAGATTTTCCAGCCATTTATCGTGTATTTGTAACTGAGTTTTATTTAGATGCAGGTGATATAGTTTCATAACTCTTCAATCAAAGCATGTAACAAATGCCTCTCCCCAAATCTATTATCTTCTTGTCATGTCTGGATGGGTTCTGTCAAGTGGGGTGGGGGGGAGTTCATGCATTTAACTGGTCAAAAGATGGGGAGTCCATTAAATGTAGTCTCCAGCTGACTCACAGGACAATCACTTGGGGGTTGTGAAGAGTTAGTCCAAAGGGACCATGAAACAATCCTCCATGTGACCTGTTGCTCCTATAAAGGTAATGCCCAGCCTACAAGCTCTCTGTGTTCCTTTCTAACTTCTTAGTTGGAAGTGAGCGGTGGGAAAGTGCTCAAAGCCCTTGGTATTTGACTTAACTCTAGGCAACACCATACTTCCAGGTTCTATTGATTCCTACCTAGGTCCCCACTCAGATCCCAGTTCCCACTATCACAGAAGTAATACAAACCAGCATGCTTTGCCTTCAGTTGATATTATCACTTCCAATTTTGGTGACTGCTGGCTTGTCTTCATTTTGAGAGCAACTATATAAGCGAAGAAGCTCAGCAGCATTGGTCCATGGCCACCCCATTATTAACACAAGTTATGATTTTTCATTCAGTGCTTGACCACCTGGCAAACACACTCTCCTCTTAATAGGCAGACCTCCTCTCTGCCTGGAGATAGCAGTTGGTGAAGCACAGATGCCCAGGAAAAAATGCCATGCTCCCATCTCACTCCAGAAGACATCAACCCAGCATCCTGGAAAGTAAAATGAAGTAGCAGTGTTTGTTCCTGCTTCCCTAACTCCCAGACTTGCCCATCACTCTTTGTCAGATGGTTCTCACTCCCTCTGTGAACATTGCATCTTACCTTATACCTATTTGGGGGGCAAGACGGCTCTTATATACTATTACTGATTGCTTTTTTCCCCAAACTCTTTTGCCTATGTTCTTTGTATTATGCAGCAAATGACATTAATTCCATTACATTTCCAAATTGCCCACTATGGGCAAAGCCCTATGCTTGGTGCCTTGCGTAATGTAGGTAAGGTCAAGTGTGAACAAGGGAGACTCAGTAACTGGGCCTAGAACTAGCCACAACTGCGAGACGATACACAGGCTGTACAAGCATGGTACCAGCAAGGCATCATAAATACGCACTCTTGCCAAAATATGAAGATCAGCTACAGCTCATAGAAATGAACTAGAAAAGCACAACCATGCATTCATTCTTATGTTTATTCAACATACATTTTTTGGAGGTCTTAAATGTCTAAACCTCTGAGTTCAACTGTAGTGGAAAATGAATGTTTCCTGTCCTCAAGTTGCTTATAATTAGGGTTTTAGGAGAGACTGTAGGCAGCTCTTGTTTACGTTTTTATTGTAAAACTAAATATGGACTCTATCTTTTGCTAGGAAGTATGTTATTTGGGACATGCAAGGACATTCATTAGATTCAGACAGACATTGCTCTTCCCCCGTCATTCTTAGATTTTAAAATATTATAACAATTTAAAATAAGAGAGAAGAAAGGTTGACGTTGAAATAATATTTTTAAAAAGCATTTCTCCGTGTTGAGGTCTTCAGGTGACGGGGCACGTTGACCGTGCAAGAAGGATGGCCGGCATGGGTGTAATTCATCTGAGAAATCCTCACAGGTGCGTGGATTCCTTTTTTTAAAAAATCTCTTAATTTATTTTTGAGAGACAGAGAGAAACACTGCGAGCAGGGGAGGGTCAGAGAGAGAGGGAGACACAGAATCCGAAGCAGGCTCCAGGCTCTGAGCTAGCTGTCCGCACAGAGCCCGACGTGGGGCTCGAACCCGGGAATGTGAGATCATGGCCTGAGCCGAAGTCGGAGGCTTAACCGACGGGGCCCCCCAGGCGCCTCACAGGTGAGTGGATTCAGGACCGTGTTTGAAGAACTTGCAGGGCACAGCGAGACAGGGCTCCAGGAAGAGAAGACATCTGGGCAGAATGTAGAGGGAAGTGAGGAAGTCAGCATGGTGACGGGTGGTGGGAAGGGGGCAAAAAGGTTCACTTAGCAGGACAGGAAGGGCAAAGCCGTGTGGTAAGGAAGGGGAAGAATAGTGAGGAAAGAATCCACGTAGGATCTACTCACATCTTTGTGAGGCTGAGGACTTTTTAATTATTTTTAAAACAAATTCCAGAGTAGGCTCATCCAATTCCAAGGCCATGATCTTTCCTATGTAGTGCATTATACATGCTTGAAAAAGGAAATAAGAGGGTGTCTGGGTGGCTCAGTCGGTTAAGCATCTTACTCTTGATTTTGGTCCAGGTCATGAGATCTAGCCCTGGGTCAGGTTCTGGGCTGACGGCACAGAGCCTGCTTGGGATTCTCTCTCTCTCTCTCTCTCTCTCTCTCTCTCTCTCCCTCTCTCTGCTCCTCCCCGTGCACTCTCTCTCTCGCGCACGTGCTTTCTCTCAAAATAAATAAATAAACATTAAAAAATAATTAAAAAAATAAAAAGGGAAGTAGTAAAAGTCACCGGATTAAAAGGGCCCAATGCTGAGAGACTGTTTACAAAATTTACCTTGAAACAAGTGAAAAAAAAATTTAGCACAGAGAGTAAAATGTGCATGAATCTAAACATAAAAATAGAAGGTGGAGGGAAATGTCATATTTTCAGCTGACCACTCCCAGACTCCCAGAATTTTTTTTTTTTGCACTTCCCTGTGCTATTAGCATCTATTTGGCTAAAACTTTGAGGAAAGTGCCCTCCATTCAGTCACCAACATTCACCTCTCAGTTTGTACACTTAACACAAGGCATGCCATGAAAAACATTTGTACCTTCAAAACAGCGTGGTATCAAAACACCTAAAGCAAACTGTTAGAATTTGCAAGAACAATCTGGGCAAAAAAACACACTTGTGAACCCAAATAAGCACAAAACCACAAAAACAGCAAAGAGAGTCACTTCTGTCGGGCAGTCCTTCTTGAACATCTATTTCCTTCCTTTCTTATGGTTCTTTTGGAAACCTTCAAGATCTGCCTTAAGAACCAATGGTATCAGTCGTGCCGACAGCTGGAATATTTATGCCAGTGGGAGACCGGTCGTGTCTCGCAAATCGCGAGGCTCAGGAATGTACCTGGTTGGAGGCAGAGAGACTGGTGGCCTTTCTTCCTTCCAGGAAAAGAGATTTCATAGGAGATAGGGCGTTTTACTTTTGGACTGTTACCAACTTCATAGCGTTGCCTCTTCTCAGCCCTTTCTTTTGAAGGGAGAAATACAGGAACTATTTCAAAAATTCAGTGAGAGAGAGAAGCTGTTACCACGGCCATTTGATGCTGTTGTTGGTAATAATTTTAATGATGATAAAAATACCATCTAATATTTATTGGAACAATCACAATATGCCAAACACTAGCATAGTGGTTCTCCATCAGGGGTGATTGGCATGCTCCCTGCATTTCTATCTGGAAATGTCTGGGGGCATTTTTGACCGTCGGGAGGGAGGGAGGGGAGATGGCACGTGGTGGGGGGTTACTGGCATCCATCTGGTAGAAGCCAGGATTTTGCTAGACATTCTGTGATGCAGAGGAAAGGCCCCCACAACGAAGAATAATCCCACCTGAAATGCCAAGAGGTCAGTAACCTTGCAGCAGACTGAGGCTTTTATATATATTTAACTTTCAGAATGACCCTGTTAGACACACATTCTTATTATTGTCCCCACTTTACAGAGGAGAACATTTGAGCTTAAAGTAGCTCAAATTGTTCTGACCTTTGAACATACAGTTTCAGGTTTTATTTTTGAGATCTCTTTGGTCCTTTGATAACTGCAGAAAACTTAGGTTTGTTCCGTGGCTGGAAATTGGCTTCCTCACATGTCATCATGAACGTGTTCCAGCGCAAGTGGACTCAACTCCCATCTCGTTCTGGGAGGAGACTGGCTAACAGTTGGTGATGGGGGGGGAGGGGGAGAAGATATTATATAATGTCTACAAAAGTCATGAGAAGTTGACTTAACTGCAAAGATAAGCAACCAGTAAGATGGAGAATGAGAATCTACAGTGGTTTAAAAATATGTTTTTGGGGCACCTTGGTGGCTCAGTTGCTTAAACATCCAACTTGATTTTAGCTCAGGTCATGATCTTAAGTCATGAGATCAAACCTGTTTGGGATTCTCTCTCTCCCCCCCACTTCTCTGTGAAATAAATAAATAAACATAAAAATAAAATTAAAATAAAACTAAAATACATTTTCAAGCATAGTGTCCAGAATTTTGCCCATATCCCCTGTGCTCTACTCCGAACCTCTGATAGTGACATGTCTTTCTAGAAGGCAGAGGCCCTCCTGCTATGAGACTCAGACAAGAAAGTCTATCTCTCTCTCTTCTGCAACCTTGCACAGAATTAGGTGACGGAATCCCAAGAGTGTTGGGTCCCAACACTTCCAAGTTGTCTTGGAATGTCTTCTGCTTTTCATTTTTTTCCCTTTTGAAAAATGCTAAGCTCCGTGTCAAAATATTTATGATCAGAGACAGGAAAATCAGAGGTTTCCTTTTGTCGGTTCTCTACCTCCGGCTTGGGTGTGCTGGCCACTTCTCTTCTTGCTGCTCATTCCTTTTTCTTCTTTTCCACTTCTCCAACTTTTTTTCAGTTCTTGCAATTTCAATCTTTTCCTCTCTCTTTATAGTATTTCTCATGGCTCGTGTAAAAAGCAGAACAAGAGAATGGGGACTGACAGCCTAAATAAGTAGACTGACTGTCCAGTGGACAGGCTGTTCTGGTCAGATCAATGAGGGCAAAGATCTCTTTTGTGTAGTTAGGAAGTACCCACTTTGAAGACTATTTTTTTTTTTGAAAATGAACAACCCCCCCACCCTGGAAGTCTAAGCTATAAACTGGTAACAATAAGGTATCAATTCAAATATTTTTTTCTCTCATGCTTTTCAAAAACTTTCTGCCCTGACTGGCTGCCTATTCTGTCCTATCACTGATATATATTTCAATATTACTGTTGTTTTTTAAAAATACTTTTTGTGTTTTTAATTTATTTTTGAGAGACAGAGAGAGACAACGTAAGCAGGGGAGGGTCAGAGAGAGAGGGAGACACAGAATCTGAAGCAGGCTCCAGGCTCTGAGCTGTCAGCACAGAGCCCGATGTGGGGCTTGAACCCTCGAACCGTGAGATCATGACCTGAGCCGAAGCTGGACGCTTAACTGACTGAGCCACCCAGGCACCCCAACAATATTACTGTTGTTGTTTCAATCGACAGAATTCAATGAGGCCCAAACTATAGGTCAATTTAACAACCATTTGTAAACTTGTTTTATTGGACAAGATGAGTATGACATAACTGAGGTCCTGCCTTGGACGATCTTCATGTTTTGTGGGGAGAATAAGTAAATATATATCCAATCGTCATATAGGCAAGCGTATTAGTTATCTATCACTGAGTAACAAATTATCCCAAAATTTAGTGGCTTGAGATAATCTACATTTATCATGGCACAGTTTATGGAAGTCAGGAATAGAGGCTTGGCTTAGCTGGGTCCTTTGCTTCAAGGTTTTTTTTTTTTTTTTGTAAGACTAAAAAGTGTTGGTTTAGGGTCTCTGATACTTTCTGAAGACTCAACTACAGGAAGATTCATTTATTAGTTCACCAGTGGGGTTGTTGGAAGGGTTCGGTTCCCGGGTGGTTCCTTAAAAGTCTCCGTTTCTCACCAGCTGTGGGCTGAAGGCCACCTTTAGTTCCTTGCCACACGGGCCTCTCCACGATGGCAGTTTGCCATCAAAGTATGCAAGCTGAGAAGGCAGCAGAGATTCTGCTGACAAAATCAGTGACCATCTTATATATAAACTAATTTTAACACTGATAGTCCATCGCTTTTGTGTATTCAGTTGATTAGAAGTGAGTCATCAGGTCTAGCCCACACTCAAAAAAAGGATTACACGAGGGCCTAAAGACCAGCACGATGACTACTGGGAGCTATGTCAGAAGCTGCATATTACATAAAGGTTAAGAGATTGTTAAAGAGAGGCTCAAAGAAGCCATGATTCTTTCAAAGCAGGGAGTGGTAGAAGAAATCTCTCCAGAAGGAGGTATTTTCTGACTACACGGGGCTCTAGGTTTTAGCATCTACCTGGTGATTTGCGGAATGATCCTTGACTTGCAGAATTTGTGTCTGGAGCCTTGGTAGCCAACCACTTAAGGGGTTGTGTCCCTAATCATGGGGAAACAAGGTACCTCCACAGGGTCCCGGAAGCCATGTTCATAGTTGTTCTATTCAACATCTGTCTTAAGGAAAGTTTTGTAGTCCCTTGGTCATTTAGTTGCTTATTTATTCACTTATTTATGGATTAGTTAATGCTAGACTAGTTAGTGCACTGTCAGTGCAGAGCCTGCTTGGGATTCTCTCTCTCTCCCTCTCTCTGCCCTTTGTCCCCTCAATCTCAAAATAAGTAAATAACTTAAAAAAACCTTTAAAAAAAGATGAATTACCTTTGAGGTAATCAAGATCTAGATCACAGGACTCAGAAATGAGGTAACCAAGACTAGAAACAGGACTCAGAAGTGAGTAAGATTTACTTTTGAGGGTCTCTCCTCGGTCCAGGCAAGGGTTCAACAAACTACATCCTGTGGATCAAATCTGCCCTTCCCCTCATCTGTTTTTGTATAGCTCGTGAAATAAAAATGGTTTATACATTTCTTAATGTTTGAAAGGACAAATGACAGAAGAATAATATTTTGTGGCACATGAAAATGGTATGAAACTCAAATTGTAGTACCTATAAAGCTTTATTGGGACACAACCATGCCTGTTTATTTGCATATTGTCTATGGCTGCTTTTGCAGAGTTGAGACCATAAGACTCACAAAGCCTAAAATATTTACAGTATGGCTCTTTAAGAGGAAGTTTGTCTACTCCTGATCCGGAGAAGGATGGACATGCAAACAAATAAGTAACTACCTTACGATACATGATATTCTAGACATACATACCAGGCTTGTCAGGAGCACACAGGCGTGAATTCTGTTCATAACTGCTTCTGGGTTAGTGATGAAAGTCTTCTTGGAGATCTCCTTGCGAATAAGTAAGGGTTTTCCTGAAATGGAAGGTGTTAGGGAGAAAATTATTCATAGCGCTTGTTAAAGATGGTTCAGGAAGACTTTGACCAAAAGAGGCTGCTGCAACGTGGGTTTGGCAGAAAGGGAGATAGAGGAGACCCAACTCTGAATACAACAAGGACTAGCAGAGATGTAAAGCCAAGGAGCAGGGTGGGGTCCCTTGGTGGGAAAGTACTAGGAGGAAATATCAAGACTGGGGGATTCTGGCTAAACCAACCCTACAGGATTTTTGCTGAAGACTGGCCAGAGTGATAAGATATCCAGGATGCAGGAGGAGGAATTTGATCAGATATCCAGAGTGAGGATTTTTGCAAAACTGATCCAGCAGGATTCCTGCTGAAACTAGACTGAGTGACCCAAGGACAGAGCCCAAGGTTGGGGCTGGGCCAGAAAAGCCTGACTCAAGTTTGGCCAAAAGAGAGAGTCTTTGAGTGTCTGTCAGTAGAGAGAAGAGAGAAAAGCCTATCTCTTTCAATTTCCTTAAATTGATGACCATGGAATCCTTAGGGGGTTGAAAGTACCCCTAAAATTGTTTGCCAAACCTGTGTTTATTTGTGCATTTCCGGACCGGAGAGGCTCCGGTTCTTACAACAGGTTTTTAACTGTTTAAGAATCACTCTTGGGGGCAGACTTGGCAACCCGTGCAAAGCCACATATGTAGAAGAGACAATAATGCACTTGTAGGGGTCAACAATGAGAGTACAAAATAGGTTTCTATGAAATGGAAATGGAAATACGGCTAAATAAAAGCCACGCACCGTTGGAGGGATAGCACAGGGCCTGGATGGGGCAGAGGGCTGAGGCTGGCTCAGTCTAGTTTAAAGGACTCACTAGCACAAGGATATTGACCCAAATCAAGTTAAACAGACTTGGTCCTTGCTCTCAAGTGGCCATTCCATCGAAAGCAGCTGATGGACAGGCTAGAAGAACTCAGCCACCTATGGAGAGGCCGTGGGTTGGCAGTTCACTCTAGTAACACTGGGGCGGTTGGCCAGATACCCAACTCTTGAGTCAGTCCTTGATCAGACCCCATCTCCTATTCCCCTCCAAACCAAAACAACACTGACTAAACCTGCCGTGGCCCTGGGACAGTCTGGCCAAACAGCAAAAGGGAGGCACAAGACCCAGCTTCCTCTTCGAGAGGGGGGGTCTCGATGGTGCTGGGGGCACACAGAACAACAGAGAACTCTCCAGTACTGGCAGGGAGAGTCTGGAGGCTCTGGATGTGAGGTGTGTGGGGAGGAGGTAATGGTTTTCACTGAATTCCTTTTTATATTTTATTTAGATTAAGTTCTGCTCAGCGGGGTGATTTCTTAATTAGAGCCGCCCAGCCAGGCAGACCTCCAGCTCAGACCCCTGTGCTGCCTTCTAAGGTTTCATGAGGGACCTTGTCCTGCCTTATTTCCTGAGTTCTAATATTTGAATAGTGTGCAGTGGATTTCAATGGGAGGAAAGACATGTAATTTAATCATCTTTATTAGATTTTGCCTGTGGATGGGGAGAGGGGAAGGAAAGGAAGGAGGAGGGACGCATGTCCTCTCCGTTAATTTTTTTCTTTTTCTCTACCTTTCTTCCAGTGGTCAAAGAAGGGGGAGACTCAACGGCTGTTTCTTTTTCCTTCATTTTTCAAACAAAGACGCTTCACGAGAACAGTAAGCCCAAAAGAGAATTGTGTTCATTGCAAGACTGTTCAAGCATTGGCGGAGAGATTTATATAAACAAATTATTCAGTTCTTCCTTTGGTGACCTCGGTCCTGAGAGTGAATGCAATGGTCCTACAGCTTTTTGGCCCTTCATCAGCACAGAAGCTGCAGTCTGCGCGCAGCAAGACCCCACCAAACGGAGGAAAATTAAAGCGAGAAATGGTCCATGGCGTATTCTTACCCACCATAAATTGGCGTCATTTTGGCCACCGTCCAGGGGAGAGAGACCAGCCTCCTGAAACAGAGAAAAAAGATCAGACACTGCTGTAAGGAAGGGAGGTTTGTTGAGTTGCTCTCCTCAGGATGAGAGAGGAAAACTGAGAAGGAATTAACAGCAGCAAATCGTCAGCAGGGGTTTTTTAGAGGAAATAAATCAACTGGAGTTTTCCAACAAAGAAAGGCAGAATGCAGCACAGCACATCAGAAAAAAATAGTAAGAAAGAAAGGAAGAGAGAGAGGGAAGAAATAATCGGGTCCAGAATTATCCCAATTGCCTTGCTCGGTGCAAACACACACACACACACACACACACACACACACACACACACACACACACACACTCCGCACTCTATAATCCTCCCTCATGCCCCTATCCTGCTGATCTTTCTTCACTTAAAAATTATCAGCAAAGAATTTATTCATTTGGGAGAATTCCAGGCACTACATTTATGTTCAGTTCGAATGAAATGGGATACAGACTTTTCAAACTGTGCTGCTCTGCAGATAGAACACAAAGGCAGGACCTCATTATCTGGAGACACGGTCCTTTCTTTTTCCTCTTGCCTTTTGTTTCTGAGCAATTTTAGGCTTGTTTGGAAAGTCTCATAAGAGGGGCAGAGCGTTTTTCACCACATCTATTTCAGGAGGGTTTTTACTTAAGAATAATGAATCTACCTCTAAACAGATGGAAGAGTTTTACCAAAGCTAGAAAAGACACTTTTACTAATATCCCCGATAGGCTGATCTTAATCCTCTCATTGTTAGAAATGCTTGGTCTACGAGAGTCTTATTTATGTGCCAAATGTCTTTATTAAATCATTAAATTAACACAGAAAAAAATCCTATTACAATGAGTTTCTGTTGTCTGATCAAAAGTGGTCCATGGTCTTGCTGATAGCCAACTTATTCTAGAATTTAAAAAGGTGAAATCCCAGTAGAGCCCAAGGCTTGGCCAAGTTTTAAAAATTTCATTGTAAGATGGCCGGAAGGGTTACTAGGCTCCAGCCAAGAAAAGGCCTACGTTTTTATCAAGGCAGTAGTCCCCTAACAAAAAGAAAACTGTGAGAAATGGGCTTCCCATTCACCCTTAGAAATGAACCCTTGACAATACTGCAATATGATTTGACCTGTAGAAACACGAGTCTCTGGTACCACTCTGATTTAAAAAACCCAAGGGTCATATTCAAAGATGAATTGCACCAGTGAATCCAGGACTGTGGGACTGTGAAAAGAGTTTAAAAAGTCAAGAGAAGCAAAGTTTGGTATATTGGATTTTGAAATTGAAATATATATATATATATTTGAGTGCAAAATTAGTACATGTTCATCATAGGAGAAAAAATTTACTCCTAACTCTCCCACTGAGAACGTACATTTGTTTTGAATTTCTAGACTTGATTCCTGCCTTTATGTGGAAGTGAGCGTTAAAGATTCTGTGTTAGGGCACAGTCTAGAAGCATGGGCCTGATGGACACTAGGAGGAGCTAAAAAGAGAAGAAGAGATCCAACTTGGAGGGTCCAAGGTCAATGGCCTGTCAAGCAGATTTGGAGGCTAGCTCAACCCAGTAACGGGAGGCAATAGGAGGGCCAGATGAAGGCATAGACACGGTGAGAGAGTGCATGGTGGGAAATCTTGGGTAGAACCAAGGAGTAACGGGGCACCTGAGTGGCTATTGGTTAAGCGTCCAACTCTTGGTTTGGCTCGAGTCATGATCTCACAGTTTCATGAGTTCAAGTCCTGCGTCAGGCTCTGCACTGGTAGCGCAGAGCCTGCTTGGGATTCTCTCTCTCTCCCTCTCTCTCTCTGCCCCTCCCCAGCTCGTGCGGGCTCAGTTTCTCTCAAAATGAATAAGTAAACTTGAAAAAAAAAAGAACCAAGAGGTAGCAAAAGATATGTGGCTGATGTAAGAGAGAGAAAGGAAGCCTGCAAAGGGCTTGATCCTAGAGATGCATTTAAAATCCTTTAGCCTTTCAGATAATGTTAACCCAGATTACTTCTCGTGGTTATTCCCGATGCCTTAGTATCTCATATCATTACGAAGTACCTGCCATGTTAAAAATAAGCATTTGGAAGGCAAGGGTGATTTTCCTCCTTTCTTTTAATTGCAATTGTAATGTACTCGTGGCCTGACATTGCATGAGGTCTGGCTTAGATTAGCCCCTGGATGAGAGGTGCCTGCTAATTTAGTGACTGCAATTATGTGAGCCTCTAACCAGGGTCTGCTTTGTGTGGGACATGCCCTTGGAGTCGTTTTTCTCCAGCAGAAGCAACGGTGAAGCTGGCCCTCTATATGCTTTGGTCCCATTGGTGAGACAACGGCCAGGCTTAGGGGTGTGATCTGTGACCCTGAAACAGAGTGAAATTAATTGGCAATGAGGGGGCCGCTTCCATGAAAAGCCTGAGCATGGTAAGGACTCTCATAAAAGACCCCAACTACCACAGGGGTGCACCTGCCTTCCAGCCATAATGACTCCTCCAATAAAAGGAGCAAAAAGAAGCAAACTTTCTCTAAATACCAGCGCCTTTGCCTGGGGTCTCACCCTGCCACAGGCTGCAGGTAAGGGTGTGCGTGTCTCTGAGACCTACAATCGCTGTAGGCCTTTGCTGTCAGTCTGCAGAGGCCGGCAAAGAGAAAATGTCTGCATGATTTAATGCTGGCAGAAGTGGTGAGGGGGCGGGGGCAGGTCCTGCCTCCCATTGTATTAATACACTGCAGAAGCTCCAAGTTTGGGGTTTACACAATTTGACTCCAAAGGAAGGTAAAGAGACTGCACCTTAAAAAAAAAAAACTCACGATTTTACAGCAGTTTGGAAATAAAAAGAACGCTTTCCCCCCGAATGTTATTAACAGAAAGAGAAGTGTGTGCAACAGGCTATCTTTGAACCCATCTTCATGCATCTAGAGTCACAAATGATACCAAAGAAAGAATTGCTTGAGTCTGTGCATTTGGGGGCAACTAGGGATGTAGACAGAAGCGTTGAAAGCTCCCTGAAACTCCGCTCCATCTCATTCTTCCTGAGCCGAGGAATGTCTGCACAGCCACGGGAGGCTGGGGCGGGGGGGGGGGGGGGGGGGGGGGGGGGGGGGGGGGGGGGGGGGGGGGGGGGGGGGGGGGGGGGGGGGGGGGGCTGGAAGCAGGAAGAGGAGGAAGTGAGGGCTCCGGGCCAGTAACCAATGCCTTCACTGGGGGCAGGTGCAAGTCTCCAGGGTCAGTACGGGGCACCTTGGGAAGGCAAGGGAGGAAAGAGATTTCTGGAAGTCTCCCGCTGTCTGTCCCTCCTGCCCGCTTCCCTCCTTTTCCTGGTGGTTGATTGCAAGGAGCAGCGGAAGGAAGGATGTATCAGACCCGAAGAAGAAAGAACCCCTGCCACGTCGCCCCCCACGACTGCAGCTCTGAGCTAAGCAACGCTGAGGCAGGGGCGCGTTGCAGATTAACAGCAGCGGGGGCAGGAGGCCAGGCGGGGCTGGCTGTTTTCTTTAGCTCCGAGAGCCCCGTGTGGGCACAGGCTCCATATCAAAGGAAAAGGGGCGCGAGTGTGTGCAACCTCACATCAGGTCCTGCACTGGGGCTGGGGGTGGGTCCACGTCCCCAGGAGATGTCAGTCAAATGCCGGCTGGGTTTCTAGACCTCGGCTCTGCGGCCCTTTGCATGTGCAAGGAAACATATAGCTCATTGGCTGCAGTTAGCTCCGGGCGGGGGCGGGGGTGCTCAGCAGCTGGGAGGGGCCACAGGCCATCTCCGGGCCTCCAAGGGTAGCTTTTGTTTTATTCTGCTTGTTTTCCCTCCTGCATGGAATTTCTCCCTGGGGGACAAAGCAGGAGGGTCTCCCCTAGCATGCCAATGGGTTTCCCCTGGCGTGCCTGGGTGGCTCAGCCGAATTGAGCAACTGACTCTTGATGTTGGCTCAGGTGATGATCCAGCCTCACATCGGGCTCTGTGCTGAATGTGGAGCCTGCTTAAGATTCTCTCTCCCTCTGCCCCCTCCCGCTTGCGGGGTCTCGTGTGCACGCACGCAAATAAAAATTAAATGAAATATAGAGGTGCCTGGGTGGCTCAGTCAGTGAAGCGTCCAACTTTGGCTCAGGTCATGATCTCACGGTTTGTGGATTTGAGCCCGGTCATTCTCTGTGCTGACAGCTCAGAGCCTGGAGCCTACTTTGGATTCTGTGTCTCTCTCTTTCTCTCCCTGCACCTCCCCCACTTGTGCTCTGCCTCTCTCTGTCTCTCAAAAATAAATACATGTAAAAAAAATGAAATACATTTTTAAAAATAGGTTTCCCCAAAACACAGGATGAAGGCATGGGAGGAAGTGCCCAGATCCTTTGTGGAGGGACAACTCTGGGTCTCCAAGCCTGCCCGTAGTCAAGGGACACCTGGTAACATAGGTGACCGAGTATTTTTTATTTCCAGCTCTGTCATCTTCCTGAGCAAACCTTAGAGGGCAGAACACATCATGATCCTGAGTTATCAGGCGGGGTAAGAGAGGCCCAGCTAGGGTTGCTATTACTCAGGATGAAAAGGAAACACTTTGTGATAGGAATACTTCTCTATATCTGCATGTTCTTGCGGACAGCTGGGAAAGGAGGGGGAGAGAATGTTTTGGAATTGGCCATTTCTCATGTTTGTTCTGTTCACTGCTCAGAACATTTTCGCCAGACCCCAGATCTCACGGAGAAGAAATAAGACTTATATTCGGGTATTCTGGAGCCTGGGTATTTTTCTGAGCCTTTCCATATCTGCCAGGTCCCCTAAAAGCTGTTACTACTGAAACTCTTTTAGCTTTCCATTGTAGGTACAACTTTTCCTTTTAGGGAAAGAATGTCCTTTGCTCCATCACTCATTCAACAAACATCACCCAGCACACACATGAAGTGGAGTAAGGCTGAACGCTGTCTTTCAAAAGTACATTTCCCTAACTGCCGTCTCCCCAGCTCCTAAGACCCTGCCAAGCTTTTGAGGGATCTTCTTTAACAAAGGATGAGCAAAGCTCACACCCATCAGAAGAAACGCTCTCTGGCATTTCCATTCTTCCTGAGCTAGAGGTCATTTCAATGTTCCGTGGAACTACTCAGGGACTGATGGAGGGTGTGAATTTTGAAACTAATAGTAAAGACAGCTTATGTGCAGATAGCTCTTCAGAATTCATAGAGACCTTTCATGTGCTTTTAACCTGACCTACGGCTGGGCATGAGCTCAAAGCCATGATCCCCCTCTTGCTGGGCCCCATGATTAGTGCTGGGGTTCAAGTTACCCAACACAGGCCTCTGGTGACTCAGTACCCCCACAGTGCTCACTGAGGCAGTGGGTACATGGTATGTCCCACTCATAACTTGGCACTCACCCATATTTGTGATGGCTGTGACACACAGCCCCAGAAGGTCAGTCTGAGTCTGTGACACGTGAGGACGGTACTGGAATCCTCTTCACCTGGCTCATCTTCCTGTTAGCTGCTCACCCAGTGTGGCTGTTCACTCACAAAACACAACCAACAGAATGACAAAAGTGAAATAAGAAACTCACAAGAATGGTGATTTTAGGGATCGAGCCTGGTTTCGGGAGTTGGGGTTATTTCTGTTCTTGAGGGGTGTTTCTTTGGACTGAAAAGTAGCATCAAAACAAACAAATAAATAAAAAACCAAAACAGCGAAACAATTATGGTTCTCCAGTTTTGACCTTTGCACCATTTACCATCAGAAGTCATGAGGTCCACAATTATGAAACCCAGAATGGAGTTTATCTCTGAGGGACAGATTAGAGCACATTCAGTTTTCCTGGGCTATTTCAAATCTAAATATCTTAGCCAGTAATATATGATCTTCTGTGATTGCTTGATTAGTTTTGTCTTTTTTTTTTTTTAAAGACAGCATTTAGGATCGACCTTACGAACAGTGGCTTCATATCTCTGCTGTGTCAGCCCAGCCCTGGGCTTCTGCCTCGACCAGTGCATGACAATCAGGCATGTGACCTGTCCCCAGCCAGCCGGGGACACGCTGCTCCCACCATTATTACTAAAGCTCTGGAGGGGTGGGGTGTGGAGAGTCAGCAAGCCTGACGGGTTCCAATGGATTTCCACTCTTCATTTTCAAGCCTTTTGGGTTTGAGGAAACCCCAGACATTTTGAGCCCTGGGCACTTTTTCCATTAATATTTTAAACTGATGTGTATGTCGAGAAATTTAATACCTAGGTTTCTGATTCATTTACACTTAAGTCATCAAAATATTGTTCTGTAAGAGGCATTTGGTGTCCAAGAAATCTTAAGAGCCTTTTTTATAAGCTTTTAAACTTCTTTTAAGCATTAAGAAGCAGAAGTTGCCGTCCACCAGTGTAAACAGGAGTGAATCCCTGGTGGTGGAGAAGGGAAGGGGAGGGTAGAGGCGGGTGGAAGGAAGGCGCCCAGACACACTGACCTCAGTCCCTGAGGGATACCCCCCTTGTCCCCCCGCCCCATGCTTGCAGCCCCCTCCTGATGCTTCATGCCCCACCACAGTCAAGGGAACGACTGAGTCTACCTTCTTGAATTCTAAGGCAAACGCAAGCTCTTTCAGGGGTCCCTCTGTTGGCAGAGAAAGCTCTCAAGTGTTCTCCAGAGAAGAAGGATGCAGACTCCAAGATTTTACTTCCAGGCAAGACCCTTTTTTTTCCCTTCAAAGAAAGTGCTCATAATGTGTCCTTTCATTTATAATTTTATGAATGTCTCAATTGAACATGTAAAGAACGTGGAAAAATTCTAAGTTGCCGTGGATGTTTGGCATCTTTCCTCGATCTACTAAAATCTACTTTCACCCCCAAGCAAAATGGTTTCAGAGGCTCCCATGAAAGGGGGAGCGCAGTGGGGGCCGAAGTCTGGAATCAGAGTCTTCGTGGGAGACATTTGTATTTTAATTACTTGACTGGGATCTGCCTAGGTTTTCACCCCATTGCCCTTGGCTTTCCGTGGTGAAAGTGATCATTACATTTCATAATGCCTGTCACTTCCGTAAACGGGCACTCTCGTATTTTATCCTGTTTTACCAACGGTTCTACAAAGCAGTAAATGCTGCGGAACCTACCATCCCTTCTAAGGGTTCATCTGTCTGTCGCATAGTGATTTTATTTTTCCGCTTTTCTAAAAAGAGGGGGAAAACTTGAGAATAAAAGAAATCATCAATGATAAAAATTTTTTCTGTTTCTTGAATTTTTCCAAGTTTATTTATTTATTTGGAGAGAGAGAAAGAGAGAGAAAGTGAGAGGGTATGAAGTGGGGAGGGACAGAGAGAGAGAGAATCCCAAGCATGCTCTACACTGTCAGCACAGAACCTGATGCGATGCTTGAACTCAAAACCCATAAGATCATGATCTGAGCCAAAACCAAGGGCCAGATGCTCAACTGACTGAGCCACCCAGGGACCCCTGGATTTGTTTTTAATATTCATAGTTTCTAGAAAATACAGAAAGTGCCCATATTCAGAAAACAAGCGAAGGGAAAATGTTAGATGCCACTTCTCTGCAGATTTATCAAATGTATTATTAAATGGAGGCTTTTCTTCTTCTTCTGGGTATCAGCACTATCTGTTTTTCTTCTGCCTTGTTTTAAACAGATTCAGATGGTCTATAAACTGACGTTTTATTCCTATAGAGATATATTTTCTTCAGTTCTCTTACGTGATTTCAGGTGCAGAGACCAAGACCGTGCATATGCTGTAGGAGTCCGTGCTATTGGAGCTGGTCAAGAAATAAGGGAGGATGGACGCTGAGCCAGGCAAAACCCTGGTCCCAAGAGTGTAGGGGGATGGGTTTTGGGAACGCCACACCTGACCCAATGGCTTTAATGCCAATATAGATTCTGTACGCTCATCCTTGGCAAGGACCTTTCCAATAGAACCTTTTTTTTAAAAGTGTTTTTATTTTTGAGACAGAGAGAGAGACAGAGTGCTAGCAGGGGAGGGGCAGAGAGAGAGGGAGACACAGAATCCGAAGCAGGCTCCAGGCTCTGAGCTGTCAGCACAGAGCCCGATGCAGGGCTTGAACCCAGGAACTGCGAGATCATGACCTGAGCTGAAGTTGGACCCTTAACCAACTAAGCCACCCAGGTGCCCCATCAATAGGACCTCTTGAGACACACGTTTTGTAACTTGATCAATGCATTTGCGGAACTTCCAGCCTCATGGGTAAGGAGGGCCGACACTTCTGTGTTGTCTGATGTAGATGTGGATATTTTTGAGGAAATCAGATTTAGAATTTCTTGCAGGGGTTCCAAAACATGAAACACAACCTTCTGCAAAGCAGAGAAGACTTTTGGGTGCTTTAAGCTAGTTGTCTCTCTCTTATTATGTAAGTGTCTCTTTTTTAAGTAAAATTTCAAATAGCATTGTTATCACTAGAATCCCTCCAACTATGCTACAGTTTATCACACTGTTGTTTGTGTTCTTTTGATTTTTCTTCTTTTGAGAAAAAGCAAATATACCTTGTGTATCTTTATAATTGCCTTTGCATTTTTATTTTTATTTATTTTTTTTAATGTTCATTATTTTTGAGAGAGAGACACAGAGAACAAGCAGGGGCAGAGAAAGAGAGGGAGACACAGAATCGGAAGCAGGCTCCAGGTTCTGAGCTGTCAGCACAGAGCCTGATGCGGGGCTCCAACTCAGACTGCGAGATTGTGACCTGAGCGGAAGTCGGCCGCTTAACCAACTGAGCCACCCAGGTGCTCCAGCCTTTGCATTTTTAAACGCTTTTGAGCATTGAATTTTATAGCATCCCCAAAGCTTAGCTGGAGGGTGTGCCCGTCTGTGCCCATGATGAAATAGCAGAACCATGACCTCCTAATAGTGTGTTTGTGTGACTTGACTTATGAGTTGGCAAAGGAAATTCTTATCTAGGGAAAATAAGCTTAGACATGTTCAGCAAATTTTTTTAATTTAATTTTTTAAGTTTATTTCCTTATTTTGAGAGAGAGAGAGACAGTGCAAGTGGTGGGGGGAGAGAGGGAAAGAGAGAGAATCCTAAGCAACTGGCAGCGCAGAGCCTGATGCAGGGCTCAAACTCACGAGACTGTGAGATCATGACCTGAACCAAAACCAAGAGTCGGATGGATACTTAGCTGACTGGGCCACCCAGGTGCCACTATTTATTTCATTTTTAATCAAAGTTTCTGTAAAAAGAAAAATCAACATATGTTAATATAGCCAACACTCACTGAATAACCACTTCCTGTTAGATTTGCAATCACCCCATTTAAAGGTCACAACTGTCCCCATTTCATAACTGAGAAAACTGTGGTTTAAAAAAGTCACTTGATGCAGATATCAGTTAGATAGACCAAGAGCGCTGCATGCTGTGCCCAGCCGATCCATAACGTTGTCTGGATAATCTCCTTCTAAGGGCGCGGGGGTGGCCCAGTCGCTTGGGCGTCTGACTTCAGCTCAGGTCAGGATCTCACAGTCCGTGGGTTCAAGCCCCACGTTGGGCTCTGTGCTGGCAGCTCAGAGCCTGGAGCCTGCTTCGGATTCTGTGTCTCGCTCTCTCTGACCCTTCCTGGCTCGTGCTCTTTCTCTCTCTCTCAAAGATAAATAAACATCAAAAAAATTAAAAAAAAAATCTCCTTGTGCTGTTTGTGTGAATGACCCAGTGTCAGAACAGAGATTTCTGGGTTGAGAACATGTAGCAGAGCTGCTCACAATTTCTTTGATGTAGATCTTTTTTTAAATTCATAAGAATAACTCTTATATTAAGAGACATGTTTTCTCAGCTGTATATTTCTAGTTATTATTTGTTCATTGATTCACTTAATGGATGCTGACTATTGGCTGGATAAGACGGGAAGTAGACAGGTAAGAAAGCCAAGCTGCCTGGCTTTGGGTGTATAATCTAGTAGGAAAAACATAGCAAAAAATAATCAGTAAGAATTGTAAGAAGTTCGAATACAGGTAGTTTGCAAAAATAGTTTTATCTGATGACTTTCAACTTGGACCCCATCTCTTGTTTAGGAAACTAGTATCCTATTTTACCAAAAGTGGAGAAGAACCTTCGTAACATATACAAACAGAGTGAAACTCTTTTCTGCTCTATAAATGTCACCTCGGGGCTCCTGGTGACTCAGTTGGTTAAGTGTCTGACTTCGGCTCAGGTCATGATCTGACAGTCTGGGAGTTTGAGCCCTGTGTTGGGCTCTGTGCTGACAGCTCAGAGCCTGGAGCTGCTTCAGATTCTGTATCTCTGACTCTGTCTGCCCCTCCCCTGCTTACACTCTCTTTCTCTCTCAAAAATAAATAAACATTAAAAAAATACTAGGGGCACCTAGGTAGCTCAGTCAGTTAAGCGTCCGACTTCGGCTCAGGTCGTGATCTCACAGTTCATGGGTTCGAGCCCCGTGTCAGGCTCTGTGCTGACAGCACCTCAGAGCCTGAAGCCTGTCTTCCGATTCTGTGTCTCCCTCTCTCTCTGACCCTCCCCTGCTCATGCTGTCTCTTTCTCTCTCTCAAAAATAAATAAAAAAAATATTTTTAATGCTATAAATATCACTTCTACAAAGCATCAGATTAGCCCAGTTCAAACTATGATTCTGGATTCTGAAAAGATGTGAATGAACCAAATACCACACTTCATTTTCAATTCCTTCATGGCTCTTCTGCTCTTCTTTACCAGTGGAGGAGGAAGTTCATTTCCAATTTACTTCCAATTTTAAAAGCTTTATTTGAACACTGAACACTGTTTTCCATTCTAGTTAGAGCTACGACCCTAATCTTCCCTCACAGCAGCAGTAGAAGACCCTTCCCCAAATTACCCTCTTTTTTATGGGCCATTAAATGAGCAGAAAACACTAATTAAATGATCATTAGCTTGAGGATGAATAATTATACTTAGATTTACATGTTGCCTTTTATGTTCAAGAACGGCTTGGGCGCCGACTAATTAATCTACAAATGAAGAATACTCCAGCATTATGTGTAATTAGTCAATCTCAGGAGGAAACAGGAGAATTGCCGGGGGGAGGTAGACAGGTTTGCAAGGCTTCCCGGCATTTCTTTTTTCATTGCTCAGGTGAAATGGTCGGACCTGAATTCAACTGCCTACTCACGACTTCTATTTACAAATACATTCTTTTTTAAAAGATCAAAGTTACCCAACGGATGAGGAGCTGGAAATGAAAACACATGGATAACTCAAAATATTGCCTTTAATCTGAGCCTTTTGGGCTATGTTTTAAGGCTTTGTTCCCATGAATAGTGAACTTAAGTGAGTCTATTTCCTAATATGTGGTAAAATGTACTTTCTCTTCTTCACCATTTGCAAAAGTTGTTGCTGTGTGTGTGTGTATGTGTGGTGGAGGGAGAGAATGACTATTTCTTTCAATGATTTTCTGAGGGATAAAGATTTGAGATAGGACAGATTCTAAATATATATCGAGAAGGTGACAAAATTTTGCAAATGTTTTTGGGAACCAAATATCCATGGCCATAAAAATCATTTACTTGTGTATTTATATGTTGGATGTTGGATATCCCTTTGGTGCAATGATGAATATAAATGAAGTAGATGATGCCTTTATAAATTCTAGAAAAAATTATTAAACATGAGGACTATTACTAGTAACAAATGATGGTCCTCAATGTTCTCATCTGTATGTTGGGTTGGTGGGAATGTGATATTAAAATGTTTGGCCTCAGGGGCACCTGGGTGGCTCAGTGGGTTGAGCGTCTGACTTTGGCTCAGGTCATGAACTCACAGTTTCTGAGTTCAAGCCCCACATCAGGCTCTGTGCTGACAACTCAGGGCCTGGAGCCTGCTTTGGAGTCTGTGTCTCCCTCTCTGTCTGCCTGTACCCCACTCATGCGCTCTCTCTCTCTCTCTCTCTCTCTCTCTCTCTCTCAAAAATAAATAAACATCAAAAAATTTTTTAATAATAAAATAATTTGGCTTCTGTGGTCAAATGGTTATTTATCAAAGTTTCTCTGAAGCACAATCACTTTTCTCAGCTTTGAGAAAGAGAGGGTTGTAACAAGTGAATTCGGTTCCAGTATCTGGTTTTGACTGATTTCAAATGAGCTTGTGTTGAATGCTTAGCCTTCTTCAATTCAGGAACTAGCTTATATGTGAAAATTAAATGTTTGGGGGGAATTTCTTCTATTCATTTTTAAACTTGCAGCTCAGCACTTGTTTGTATTAAATTTTCTTTCCCTCCTTCACTCACTTGCAGTGAATTAAAGTGTTGACCTTTTCTTTTTGAAATCATAGTTTAGTAAGTGGGTGTCTTTGGGAATAGTAAGTTAATTTTCTCTCTATGAGTTTGCCATTTCCAACCCACGGAGACAAGCGTGGAAACACCGTTCTACACAAGCATTCTGGCAGGAAATTTTGAAAACTGGGGTTGTTGGAAGAGATAGGAAGCACAGATTGCACTCAGTTTGGACAAAGGTAAACAGGCAACATGCTTTTGTATGAAGTCAGAGATTAAATGAGTTGGTGGAAGCAAGCCTAGACATCCACATAAGCCAGAGTAGAAAACTACGTAGTAAAATCCATCTGATATCAAAGAGAATGACCCTCTCCAAAAGCCCTCACTTTTTATTTGAATCTACATTCTTCATTAGTTCAGCAACCTGCAGAATTTAAAAAGAAAATAAAATCCTCAGAACAGCAGGCTTTCATCCAACATGTTTATGATTGTCAAATGACCAGACTTGAAACTTTCATCATCTCACACCTGGGGATTTTCTTTGTTTATGTGTGTCTCAATTTGTGAGGCATATCCACGGACTAAATGACTCATGAGAATCAGAATCCACCAATGCTCCCAATTGGCCCTATTTTCTCTATCAAATCAAGAGGGTCGATTTCGCCTTGGGATTTTAGAATGTCCCCACGTAGCCCTTAAATTTACGCAGTTCATCTGGCAGCTATGATCACTGGTTTCTTTTGAAATGCACTTAAGCTTTTGCTTAAGTTGTTCCGGAAATTGGAAAATCCTTTCCTACGAGGAAACTTTCTTCCTGGGCCTTCTTATAACTTGAGATGATGACTCCTTTGGTTCACACAACCCGTGGATCCTACTCTGTGAGTCTGTTTTATAGAGACGGTATAGTAGGTGATGTCTTTGAAATGCATTTGGAAAGTATGTAGGAGCTAAGATAATGTCTTTTGAGAGTCCCTGGGGACCTTTGAAATTATAATCCACAGAAAGTTACTGCTAGCCAAGATCTCTTTTGAGTGGAAACAGAAAAGACCATATAATAGAACTCATCTCTTATGAATCAAGTCTTGATTCTCTTGGAGTTGCTAACACTAACGTCATTGTCCTTTCTCCTCAAAGATAGAATGACACTGGTGAAAAACTAAAAGGCTTAGCATTTCAGATATGCCCCAAATCGCTTGGAAGTATAACAACAATGGAACAGAAAAAGAAGAAGAGCATCAACAACAGAGAAATGCAGCCTAGCAGAATATTATATCCTTTTTAACAAGGAGAATGATAGCTAACTTTACTCATTTGATGTGTCATAACTTTCCCCCTTGGAAGAAACTCTTTCTTAGCTAGTATCTTTTTTTTTTTAAGATGTATTTATTATTTTGAGAGAGACAGAGACAGTGCAAGTGGGGGACAGAGAGAGAAGGAGAGAGAGATCCCAAGTGGGCTCTGTGCTGCTATCACAGGACCCAACATAGGGCTTGGACTCATAAAACCATGAGATCATGACCTGGGTTGACATCAAGAGTCATATGTTTAGGGGCGCCTGGGTGGCTCAGTCGGTTGAGCCTCCGGCTTCAGCTCAGGTCAGATCTCACGTTCATGGGTTCAAACCCCGCTTCAGGTTCTGTGCTGTCAGCTAGCTCAGAGCCTGGAGCTTGCTTCTAGTTCTGTGTCTCCTTCTCTCTCTGCCCCTCCCCCTCTCATGCTCTGTCTCTCTCTGTATCAAAAATAAATAAAAACATTAAAAAATTAAAAAAAAGAGTCATATGTTTAACTGACTGAGCCACCTGGTGCCCCCTTAGCTATTAAACCATTATTCTAATGGTTTAAAAGTTAGGTTTAAAAAATCCCACTGACAAGATGTCTGGGTGGCTTAGTTGGTTAAGAGTCCAAGTCTTGATCTCAGCTCAGGTCATGATCTCACAGTTCATGGGATACAGCCCCATGCTGGTCTTTGTGCTGACAGCGTGGAGCCTGCTTAGGATTCTCACTTTCCCTCTCTCTCTCTGCCCACCTCCATGCATGGTCTCTCTCTCTCTCTCTCTCTCAAGATATATAAATAAACATTAAAACAAATCCCAACTGGCCCAGCTAGCTGTGTGGACTTGGGACTCCTCAAGCTTCAGATCTTTCATCTGCAAAATGGGATACAGAAAGTACTTAACCTTGTGTAGGATTGACCAATTGTCCCTGCTGCCTAGCCCTCGCCTGGTTTTAGCACTGAAAATCCCAGGTTTCAGATAACTCCTTGGTCCTGAGCAAGCCAGTACAATGGTCACTCTATTTGTGAGAAACAAATGAGAAAATACATGTAACTTTCATGGCATCGTGCCTGGTACATCAGAAAAGTTGGCTTATTTTAGCCATTATTAAATGGCTTGGAAGGGGCCAAATTTTATCCCCTTTTCCCCTTGTACATTTTGGATGTGCTTTTGCCAAACAAGAAGGAGATACAATTCCCCATGACCAGCTGTCAGATTTGGTCAGAACCTTCTGGGTGACCACGAGGGACGGGGACACATGCCATCAACCCTTCTGCAGATACTCCAGAGTCGAGTGTGGGGTATAGACGGGATGGGAATTAAACAGCTAGAAGAGAAGGGCATTCTCTTGTGCTTGTTTGCTTTCTCTGTGTTGTATGATATGGATTTCAGCTCAAGTCTTCTTCCGATGGGTATTTTTATCCCTAAATATCTTGGGTCCCAAATTTTCAATTTTGCCCCCTTCCTCATAGTCACAATAACCAATGCACATCAAACACTTTGTCTGTCACAAATCATCTTTAAGCATTTTTACACTTCTACATTAACTCATGAAAACTAACAGCAGCCATGAAGTTATGACTGGTGTTCGCCCCCGTTTTACAGGTGAGGACACACAGACAGAAAGATGGAGAACCTTGCCCTGGGTTTAAGAGGTAGTGGGTGGGAGCTGGGACTCAGATCAAGGTGGGCTGACCTCCTTCCATCTCACTCTCCTCGCCTGTAAAATGGGCTAAGAGGAACTATCATCTAGCTCACAGAGCTGTCGGAAGAATCAAATGATTTGGTACACTTGAAAACACACAGTCAGCTTGCCAATTTTAAGCAAATGCGCCTTCATTCTTCTTCCAGTACACTTTTATTTGCTCAGCCGTGTGGCGTAGTCTGAACGTGCAAACATTTTGAGAGCTAACAAAACCGTCCTGACTATGTGTAATTAACGTCCCTTCTGTAATCAAGGATACAAAGACTTATTTCCTTGGAATCAGCTCCTTGGGATGAAATTTAGAGCAGAGAATTGCCCTAAATTTCTCAGATCAGCGATGCCTCTGACTTTCCCTCCCGTTAGGTAGCACTTGTTGCCAAGACACAGAATATGAAATGAGGTCCCTAGCATTGTTATCGTGCAGAAGAAGAATGGACCCTGCGGCTCTGAAGCCAGGAAACAGATGATATGGCTAGGCAAGCACTGAGCTCCCATTTTGCAGGTGCTAGTGCAAGCTAAGTAGAAGACAGGGCTGTTCCTAAGAAGCCAACCAAACAATGGTGTCCTTAGGACACCAACTAAAAGGAGCATAGCACTGGAGTTTGGGTTTGCTTTGGATGAGAAAGCTCAGAAGAGATGGTGTGTTCATGTGGCAGATTATTCACTATCCTGCAGCCCGGCGGGAGCACACACCCCACAGCACTCACTCTGATTAATGGAGGCCCTATATGCACACTGACATCGGTATCGGGGCGCCAGAGTGTTAGGAATCTCACCAGGTGTGGCTAGTTTATTTTCAGGTGTGGACAGGATGGATATTAAAAACAGAGCCAGATTTGGTCTCCTACCTAAACTCAACACCTCGGCTGCCCCGCCCCTGGCAGCATTTTCACGCCTGCAGAGGCTGCCTTTTCCCTGTTGGGCATGCAAAGCTTTCACTCATTAGAGGCCCAGAGGACTTTGGAAGCCTCCGATGTGTCAGTATCAGTCAACTAATGGAAGCCATGTGTTTGCAAAATGGAAAAAACCTGGCATCCTAAGGATCCAGACATGTCTCATCATAAATGGGTCTAAAGTAGCAACTTTTTTTTTTTAAATCCTTTTCTTAGGTTGTTGGCCTGATTAGCTATGGATAGTGCTATTCTGAATGACCCCACTCCTAAACCCGAAGGGTACTTTCACCAAGGGCAAGGGAAGCAGCTAACACTTACCGCTACATATAAGGTCCTATGCAATTTATTAATATACTGCTGATCACAATGATTATATCAATGGCTACGAATTTAGTGCATAGACCTTCTAAGAACTCTACATTGGCCAATGTACTTACCAGATGGGGAAGTAGGTATTGTCATTCCCGTTTTATGGAAGGGAAAGTCTTCCTCAGAAGGTCCCATAATATTTCAGCCGGTGAACAATCACTACAAGTTGTATACGTCTCCTCCCATGGGACAAATAAAATTACAGTTAATTTTATAGCTAAGGAAGATGAGATTTAGAGAGTTGGAGTAAACTTCCCAAGGACATGTGATTGGCAAGTGACAGTGGAGGGATCTCAGTGCAGTGTTTAAAGTCAGTGAAGGGGAGCCTGGGTGGCTCCATTGGTTAACTCTTGATTTTGCCTCCTGTTGTGATCTCAGGGCTCTGAGTTCAAGCCCTGCGTCGAGCTCTGCACTGACAGTATGGAGCCTGCCTGGAATTCTCTCTCCCTTTCTCTCTGTCTCTGCCCCTCCCCTGCACTCTCTCTTTTTCTCTCTCAAATAATAAATAAACTAACAACAACAACAACAACAACAAAATATCGGTGAGGTCTGCTGTGCTTACCCCAGGACAGTTTCTGAGGACTTGATTGCCAAACAGACAGGTAAGTTGATACTTAACATACCACTGCCGTAGCATAAGCATACAAAGGAGAGAAATTCTTGGAAGAACTTGATTATTTCATGGAAGTGCCAAGTTATCAAAGTAGTCACTTGGGAAAGGAATCTTGCAGACTTCTTTCTTATTATTTTATACTTTTGGATCCTCATTAAAAAATAACGTCAAAATCTCCATAGCTGAAAATAACAAAGGCATATTTTTAATTTGTATTACACATTCACTGTGGGTCAGCGAGGGGGGTACCGGGTGGGAGGGGTGGGTCTGTACTACTTAGTTTTCACTCAGAGAAGCAGAACAGTAACTAGAAGCCCTGCCCTGGCCTCAGTGGTAAAGAGGAGATGGTCTGGGCCATTGTTTGTTGGCTGCCCTTAAGGTTAGTTTCTGCAAGAAAACGTCTTTATTTCTCCTATGTTCACATTCCATTGGCCAAAGCAAATCTCATGGCATATATGACTTTAAGGAGGTAAAGACTGGCAATACCGCCATGTGCATGGAAGGAAAATATCTAGCCTATTGGGGAGCAGCCTGACAATCATAATTTTGCGATAGACAGATGATAAGTAGGTAGGTAGATAGGTGATAGATGATAGATAGATAGACAATGATGGAGACAGAAAGATAATGACAGACAGTGACATAAGATGGACAATAATCTTTTCAGTATTTGGGGCCCTTACATATCTTAATCCTTCCCAGAAGGGAGGGAGAAAAGGCTGGTCTTCCTTCCTTGGAGTTGGAGAAACGCAAACAGTAAGATTCCACAATCCCTTCTTCTTCTCCAGACCCTGTGATTCTGATTCCTTGCTTTCTGCCTCCCACCTCAGTTCCGAAGGATGAAGACCTGTTTTCTCACTAGAGTGGGAGCAGGGCTGGTGACCTCTTTCACCGACAGTCTCCTTGCTGTTGTTTGGGGCAGGTGGGTAAGTGTCCTTGATGCGTGGGTTGTCTTCATTTCAGAGCAGAGCTAAGGGGTCCTGGGGCTCTTGGTGTGAACACGGCTCCAAGCAAGGGCTGATCCTCTGCAGGGATCACCCTGGCTCCAGCCTTCCCTTCTTACCTCTTTCCCACCCCTTCCTGCTGAACATCTCTTCGCAAATTAGCATCTGAATCCTGGAGCGTGGGAGGAGGGGGGTGACCACTTTGGGGGCCAAGGGGTTCTAAAGGCTCCTTAACAATTATGAGGGCATGTGAGCCCTGGGAGTCCTCTGTGGGTCCCGTTCTTCCTCCCTAGCTTGTGGGGTATGACTGCTTCCTTCAGATGCATAAATTATAAAAACAGGCTGCTTTCTCAAGGCGCAGTCCACAGTGCCCGCTGCCAAATCAGTTCCCTCACAACGCAGTTGGGCACCAAGGCTGAAAGCTCCCTCCCTCTGCCCTGTATCCCTAGCTCTTACCAGCTTCATCCTTTTTGGGGATAAAAGGCTGTATCTGAAAGGTCAGTTCTGATGGTCCTGGGCCCTTTCACTAAAGTCATCTGAATTGCTCATTTCTTTATTCCTCTCCTCCTATGGCCTGGTTTTGCTCCGACATGGCTCCCAAAGGAATCACTTTGACATTTCTTCAAAAATTGGTTGCAAACTGAGCTGTTTTCAAAAGTAAGGTCTTACTTAAAAAAAAATACTTCCTTCTTTTTCTTTTGTGGTTCATTAGCATCTTCTATTTTTTTTTTTCTTTCTCTCTCTCTCTTTCTACTGCAAACCAGAAGTATTTCACCCTGGCTTGCCAAATGATTTTTATCTCAGTAGAAAAAGAACTTGCTATTTCCTGAAAACCTACCACCATCACTACCACCACCACCCCCCTTTTTAAAATACATTTTGTGCTGGGAATCAAAGCCAGGTAACTTGATAAGGAGTTAATGAAAACAAATTAATTCTGTCTGCATTTAAAAGAGAGACAGCTTGGCCTCACAGAGTTATCTTATTTGCTTCCTGAAGTTGGCACTTTCTTGATGTAACACTGTTGGAAACTCTAGGTAGTTGGGGGAAATAAACAAGGGCATACAATTTTCCCACTGGAGTAAGGTGATTATGTGTGTGTAAATTATTCAGATAATTTTTGAGGGGTTGTGGGAGAAATTTCATTCCAACACATCTGGCTAATTGCATCTAAATTGTCATTTTGACCCTCTGTTATGTGGACAATTTGCATTAAATCCTGGGTTATAGAATACGAATTCTAAGTCGCGTTTGCGTGACAGCTGTAAAAACAGTATTTTAATCATCCGAGGTCTCTCCTTCTGGAATGGGATTGGATAGCCATCGGAGAGGTGACATGACCCTCACTCCCTCCTCCCCTTTCTAAGCCCTGTGCTCCCAAGGACAGAACATGCTCACTCTATAATCATTCTGGACTTGGACATTCGTGAATTTGAGGAAATATGTTGCTTTCAAAGCTTTTATGCTCTAGAGCCACTGAAAAGAAACGTTGTTCTCAAAGTGACACTGCAAGGAGGTAGTCTAGGGAACAAGAGGCTACACTTTTATATCCAGGCATGCCTCCTTATGTAGCTGCCAGAAGAGCAGTAGCAATGTACTGCAGATCATTGTCATATGCAGTATTGTGGGAAGAGGGGGGCAGAGGTCTGGGCTTGCCACCGTCATTGTTTGCGGGTCCGTCCTTATTCTTGCCTTCCATGGATGATCAGACCAAAGTAGAGAGTATCCCAGGAGCCTTGTGTGGCTTTCTCTGGCCCAATATAATTAAATATCAAGACTCCCTTCTTTTTCCTCCTCCTGCATTAATAGGTTCTTCCTACTGATAGAAAGTACATGATGTTAGAATTGGACAGTGTGTGTGTGTGTGTGTGTGTGTGTGTGTGTGTGTGTGTGTGTGTGTGTGGTGGGGAAAAGTTGGAGATGTGTCTGATGTCATTCCAACTCTTGGTCCAACAAATTTTCTCTCTCCCTTGTAGGGACCTCGAATGAAGCTATTTTTTTTATCAGTGGAAAGAATTTTCTAAAGCTCAGCCAGAGATTCAAGGGTCCCTGTCTGTAAAAATCCTAGGCTAAAGCTTAAATATTTACAGATACGTCTAAGGTGGACATTTCATATCCATCATGTTTGAAGGATGCTTTCCAGATCATTTTGCTTCTTTATGGATCTATTCCAAAAGGTGAAGGGAGGGGGGTTCCACTGCTTTATGATCTCAGCCAAGATGTTGCATAAACCATTCCACCTCTTTTTAGGGTCCCCTTCTTGTGCTGGGTAGCCTTTAGCCAGGATGTTCATAAACTGCTTCCACAGAAACCTCCTGAAACTTTCTCCAGCTCTGGATGTTTCGATGAGGTGACTGGGAAGAGAGATGTGTCTGTGGTCTGATCCTGAAATCCAAAAGCCAGCAATAGTTATTTGCCTTAGGATTTTGGGGTTTGAGATATTTGGCTGTTGGTTAAGGATGACAGAAAGGGAGAAACCCAGTAGATGGAAGGGAAGATGCTAGCAATGCCAATGGAATTCGGGGAGGGGGAGGGGGCGAGGACGCTAACATCGTCCAAATAAGGTGCCCCTCAAGTAATTGGGCATTTGTGCCTTGAGTTTTTGGATTCCATTCTCAATATGCATGCTGAGTCATTCCATTTTCTTCCTAGGGCTTTTCAGTTTGCCTTCCAGGATTACAAATTGATATTATCTGCTAAGACAGACTCAGGCTTGTTAGTCCCAGGGCTATTTAAAGTTGAGAATGGCCAGGAGATCTTAGGGAAAGTGCAATAAATAAAGAATTAAGGAAACTTTAATTTAGGTAATCTAAATCAAAATCCTCCTTGTCCCAAGTATCTGGTTATCTATTTCCTTCTTTTTCTTTTTTTCTTTTTGTCTGAGTTTTGTCTGAGTCAGACAACCAGCACTACCTTTTGATGACACGGCTTGGGCTACAAACCTTTTACATGTACTATCACAACATAGTTTGTTGTGGCTTCATTATTAAGATTTTTCTCTTAATTTCAGCCAATTTTAATAATAAGTAGGGATTTGGGGAAATGCTATGGGAAGTTTAGGATAAGACATTAGAGAACTTGAACTTGAGTTTCTGATTTACTACTAATGACCTGTATGATCTCAGTGAAGCCATTTTACTTGTCCGAGGGTCAGATATCTCCAGTGGGAACTGGACTAAGATGCTACAACCAAATATGTAGGAAAACCAATGGGAAGGGCCGCTGATGGCTACTGTCTCTGTGTCACCCATTCATAGTTCTTTTTGTTCACCTTTTATTGTAAAGGACTTAACCACACTCGCACCAATACATTGAGGTGAGGAGCTGTGATTCCTTAGAGGCAATTGTAAATGCAGGTAGTCTAGAGATGAGACGTAGGGATGCTTTATCTATGGCAATCTTTCTTTTTCCAGGCTGTTCTAGGGTGGTCTTGAGATTTATTCATTTGGGTTCATAGAGTTTTCCCTCAGGAGTCTTTGGCAGGCTGCCTGTGTTGGTTCTATTGCCATCACAATAACTTACCCTAAACTCTGTGGTTTAAAAGAACGCAAATGAATACCTCATAGTTTCTGTAGGTTGCACATCCAACATGGGTCTCACCAAGCTGACATTAAGGTGTTGGCAAGACCGCATTCCTCATCAGAGGCTCTGGGGGAGAGTCCCTTTCAACTTCACACAGTTGTTGCTGAACTTGGTTCTCCAGGGTTGCAGGACTGAGGCTCCTGTTTCCTTGCTGGCTGTCAGCAGGGAGTGGCCAACAGTCCTCAGCCCCTGACTTCCTTCCTCCATCTTCAAAGCCGGTGCTAGCAAGTCAAGTCACAACTCAACTTTTGACCTCACCACTGGCCCCCTCTCTTGTGCTGGATAATCTAGGCTAGTCTCCCTATCATAAGGTCAGCTGATTAGTAAACTTTAATTTTCTCTGAAAACTAACACAACAGTACCTAAATTAAATATTTGAATAACCAAGGGCTGGAAATCACGGGGGAGGGGAGGAAGTACCAGGATTCTGAAGAGTTGTCCTCCAGGTAACATATTAAGCTATCATCAGTCATCAGCATCAGTTATTAGAAATTAGCCTAATGGGTGGGTTTCCAGCATTGCTGCCAGCTAAAGGGAGTAGGATGACTTTTATGTTTTTAAGGCTAAGTGGGACAGTACATGGAAGATTACATCAGTGTTTGGGTTCAAGGATTAGACATGTTTGGCAGAGAGTACTTGAGGGCAGAGAAGATAGATCTAAGCTAGGTGGTAGAGACAGAGAAACCCTCACTTATTGGAAAAAAGAAAATGAAATAAAATGAGATAAGATAAGATAAAATGAAATGAAATGAAATAAAAGAGAGGTGACCAAAGGGGAAAATCATTCACTTAATACTATGCTGATATGTTTGAGACTGAGAGGTATCTACTGATTTATAACTAATACAATATCTAGAAATATACCACACTCATTGGAAATATAGCTCTGAAAATAAATGGAAAAATATTTGAATATGTTAAAAAATATTTGAGAAAATATTTGAAGAGGTTTGCCTGAGCTGGATATGGAAGAAATCTTCCCTTCTCTCTTTCACCCTCCTTAGATTTTAAAATTGTGTCCAATTTCTATTTAAGTCTAGCCTCATGAAATATACTCTTTGTTACCATTTAAGTAGTTTTACAGATATCGATATGTAACATTTAAATAAAATATATGCTATATCAAAATATCTTCAGGACATAAGACTCCATTGCCTTGTTTAGTGACATTATGTGTACATACAGTATATACATTCTATTTGTCCATAAGTATTGTTATGGAGATGACAAATAGAAAGAAATTAGATAGATAGATATGGATAAATGTAGAAATTGATACAAATAAGTTCTATTATCGTTATATGGGCATAAATACAAGACCTTACATTCTCAAATAAAAGCAATTGCAACACCACATTAAAAAAAAAAAGACTACTGCAAGTTTTGTTTTCACCCAGATTCTGCTATTACATGACTCTCTTTTTAATCTGCCTTGGAGTAGATGTAGATCTCACTCAGATATCCAGATCATTCCCAGTTGCAATTCCTTTCCAAGACAATGGGAAGTATAGTCCATTGACATGTTCATTTTGTGGTCATCAAGGTTTCCTGTCCACGGTTCTTCTGTGAATTCCCTTTGGGCTTAGTTTGGCCCATGCTTATAGGAGTGACTGAAAGACACACAGGCACAGAGTTTGACCCGCCCACAGTACCTGGGGTTTTTGAAATCACACATCAGTCTGGGTCAAGCTGACCATTGTCTGGTGTTCAGGTCCTTGACTGGAAGTAACAGGACTTAGGGAGAAAAGAAATCATATCCTGTCAATAAACGCTGAAAATATTTAGTGTGGCAAGCTCTGTGTTTTCTTTCTTATGAAAAGCTGATTAATATTCAGTGGTTGAAGGTTAATACGCCATTCATTTTATTCACTTTACATCCTGCACACAGCAGTGACTGTTCCAATTTCAGCTCCTAACTCATACAAATCTGGTTCCAATCAGGAGATTAGTAACTTACTGCCTAAGCAGAAACAAATCACACAATTGCTAAGCTTATCTTTCTATCCATGCACAGACATGTACATGTGCTTGAAATGGACTCATTCATGGACAGATGCAAATGCATACCGACCAGCAAAGTCCAGTCAAGGTGGATATACCTAGGAAATGTTATTTGCTTATGCAGGCATGAGATAGGAACAGATAGATGAAACCGACCCCAGAAAGCAGTGTCTAAACAAATTCGTAAGTGCAACAGTCTTTAACCTTACTCAATATTTGTGTCTCTGCAAAGTTTTCTGTATCACAAGTATTCCTGTGCTGAATCATATTTTAAAAGTATTAGGACAAGACATGATTAAAAGATTCTTTATACTATGTCCTTCCAGAGAATACGGTTTTATTTGGTAAATTATCCACAACCACTCATTATATTTGTTTATATGTTCATTTTTATATTTGAGAAGTTTCCGTAAAATTGGACAGATCACTTTTTTTTATAAATGAAAGTGCCGCAGGATCAGCTGGAGAGTATCAATAATGAAGGTTTTTCTGATCATATGAGTAAAGCTTCGAAACAAGTCGCCAAAGCAAGGAGTGGATTTGCATTTCCTGAAGATCTTTTGAAATCGTATCTCATTTGTCTGGAAAGGATTTAGGAGAGACCCGTAGGGGTCTGTCTTAGGGCTGCTTCCAGCTTCCGGAGCCTGTGATGTGGGAAGATCTGTCTGTAGTCACGGTAGAAAAGCTAAGTGTAGGTGGACGTCTGCGTTCAGGGTAGGAAGGAGAAGGCAGGCACGTCAAGATGTTTGCACTTTTGGATGATGGCACACAACGGTTGACCTAAAGAATTCATCATCTCGGGGCACCCGGACGGCTCAGCCGGCTTCGGGCTCTGTGCGGATAGTATGGAGCCTACTTGGGATTCACGCTCTCCCTCTCTCTCTGCCCCTAAACTGCTCACTTTCTCTGTCTCTCTCTTTCTCAAAATAAATAAATTTAAAAAATTCTTTTTAAAGAATTAATCATCTCATGACTGGCAATCTAATGGTGAGAATAACTGATGCTAAGGGTTTCTTTATCCCCCTTTTTAAAAATAAGATTTTATTGTTGTTGTTGTTTCATAGTTATTTCTGCTTTCACAACATAGTGTTGTGCAGCTAAAAAAATGATTCAACGGGACGAAGAAGAAAGTCGTGGTATTAAAGACTAAATGCCTTATTTGAAAGCCTGAATTCTGCTTTAGTTTTTTACCAAAAAGATATTTCCTAAAGTGTTGCAGAGTCAGGAACCAATGAGAGGCTCTTCCAGCTTCTCTGACTGCCTGCATCTCATCTATCACCTATAGACTTCTACGATTCTATCCATTTTCCCTTTTCTCTTTGACCTTCATATTAAGGAAAAAGACAAAATACAGAATTTGGGGCTAAAAACATGCCGCTACCACAAACAAACAAACAAGCCTGTCTTAGAATCCCGTCTCTTCCACTTCCCAGCATGCATGGTCTTGGCCTCTCCAAATGTCCAAATCTGGACTGAAGACGAAAAATCGCAGAAGATAGAGAGGATGACAAGCATACCTTGACCCTCAGTGGTGACAATCACCCTGGTTTTGTCATGAGGGCTGTGTGGTCTATATCTGTGAAAACATTTGGAAATCTGTACATTGCAGAACAAATTATGCTTCTTTATTACTTCTTGGTGCAGTTATATTTCAAGTGGCCTGAATTGCTTTCATCCACCCTGTGTCTGTCTGCTTTCCAACCAAATTCCAGCTCTGGGCAATGACCGGCTGTGTTCTCTTTCTTTTTTTTTTTTTCTTAATTTTTAATTTAGTTTTGAGAGACTGAGAGAGACAGAGCAAGCAGGGGAGGGGCAGAGAGAGAGGGAGACACAGAATCCGAAGCAGGCTCCAGGCTCTGAGCTGTCAGCACAGAGCCCGATGCAGGGCTTGAACCCATGAACCGTGAGATCATGACCTGAGCTGAAGTCAGATGCTTAACCGACTGAGCCACCCAGGTGCCCCACCTGTGTTCTCTTTGGATCATAGGGAAACACAACCTCTCAACTCTTGAGCTAAGTTAAACATCTTCTAGCTCTTGCTCAAGTCTTGGGTTGGCAACAGCCCGAGCAACTGAGGAAGTTTCTATCAGCGAGGACTGGATTTCTAAAATAATTTATGACACTCTTGTCAAAAATGTTTCAGGGGTTCCTGGGTGGCTCAGTTGGTTAAGCGTCCAACGTCAGCTCAGGTCATGATCCTGTGGTTTGTGAGTTAGAGCCCTTCATCAGGCTCTATGCTGACAGCCTGGAACCTGGAGCCTGCTTCAGATTGTGTTTCCCTCTCTCTCTGCCCCTCCCCCACGCACGCTCTTTCTCTCCTTTCCCTGTCTGTCAAGAATAAATAAACATTAAAAGAAGTTTTTAAAAAATGTTTGAGAATATGGAGCCCAGATCCCAGATTAACAACAGCCCTGGAAACCAGATGTCATTCATGGATGCTCATTCACCCCTACCTGGGGAAGAACTTGGAGTCTTAACTGGGACTTTTCTAACCATCTTCTGGCCTATGTCATCCTTTCAAATTTGGCTAAATACACGTAATGCAGAATTTACCTTGTTAACCACCTCTAAGTGTACGGTTCAGTGGCAGTAAGTACATTCACTGTGTCGTCCAGGCTCACCGCCCTCCTTCTCCAGATCTCTTTCCTCTTAAAAAATGGCAACTCTCTCCCCATTAAACACCAACTTCCGGGGCGCCTGGGTGGCTCAGTCGGTTAAGCATCCGGCTTCAGGTCAGGTCATGATCTCACTGATGTGGGTTCAAGCCCCGTGTCGGGCTCTGTGCTGACACCTAGCTCAGAGCCTGGAGCCTGCTTCGGATTCTGTATCTCCCTCTCTCTCTGACCCTCCCCTGCTCTCACTGTCTCTCTGTCTCTCAAAAATAAATAAAAAACATTAAAAAAATTTAAACATCAACTTTCCATTTCATCCTTCTCCCGACGCTGGCAGCCTCCATTCTATTTCCTGTCTCTATGAGCTTACCGACGCTCCCTACCTCCTTTTATGACTGGCTCATTCCACTTAGCATCACGTCCTCAAGGTTCACCCATGTGGTAGGCGCCGTCCCTGGCTGTGTGAGGAGAGAGTGACAGTCATGTGCTTCAGGGACATCTGGGGGTGTCAGAGATCCAGCATCCTTAGCGTCTCTGTGAGGTCACCGGGTACTGACAGGAACCCAGGGTGTGATAGCATCATTAGCCTCCCTCCGTAATTGGTGATGATAAGCCACGCTTAGCAGCTCCAGACTTTCAGGGCTTCCGAAGAGAATTCTAGAAGACACGACTCCTGACAGAAAAGCCCACACCCTCAGCGATTCGGAGGAGGCGATCCCTCTGTGGAGACTTAGAGGCTGTGCTGTAAGGGGGGGGCTCTCACTGCTTACCACTTAGTGCTCTCACTCTTTTAATTTCGGGGAAGGGACTTTGGCTTGTGGAAATACTATGTTCTCTTCCTGCCTTCGGGTGACTGTACAAACTTAGAGGGAAAAAAAGGCCCAGGCTGCAGCTCCACACGGGGTGTCTAGCCAAAATGCAAAGTTTTACCACAGCGCACAAGTAGACAGTGTTTTTCAAGTGTGGGCACCGAGCGAGGAGCCTTTCAGCACCTTTGCCGGCACCTTCTTTAAAAATGATTTAAATTGGAGGCAATAGCATCGGATGCTGAAGATCTGACATTCAGACAAGACTTAATGAATCATACACTTTAACCTCCAGCCACTGCACTTGGAGTCCATGGTGGTTGGGTTTTTATTCCCCCACAAAAACATTTGTTCTGCAGACCATTTGCTTATTAGAGTGTCCTAAGCAACTCTTTGTCCATGGCAGAGACAGCTGGCCCAAGAGAGACTGCAACGGTGAGTTCCTCCGTGTCCAGTCTCTCCAGCTCTGAATTTCAGTCTCTGGAGTCAACTGTGGTCCTTAGGAACCTGACCTAGAACCACCTCGGTCTCTAACCCAGCCCAGTCTACTGAAGAGTATTTAAGCTACGTGACCAAATGTCCCCAACCTACAACAGCAAGCTCTGTCGTTTGACTGATTTGAATCAAACTAACAAAAAAGTTATGACTCTATGGATCGGAAAATACCAGTGTTAGGGGGGAAAGACAGCAATCCTGATAGTCAAGTCGGAGCAAATCATTACCTTCAGTGTTGTTATTTAATCCTCTCCCCGTGGGGGCTGGCAGTATATCTCATCGAATGCTGACACTGCTAAGGACACAGGCAGCGTGGTCCAAGGCTGCCCAGCGTCACCGAGGACCAAACGCTATTGTCTCACACACCTTTTGGATGGGTTACCAATTCAATGCCATTGGCAGAGAAAGCAGGAAAGGAGGGGGCGTTCCCTAGGGGCTGCACCGTATGCAAACAATTTAATCTTCCAATCCAATCCTTAATGTAAATGTTTAATATAAACCTGATGTTAACACGATGTACATGAATTTACTGGCAGGCAAAGCTGGGATTTACATCATTCTGAAAATCAGATGTTCTTTGCAGCAGGGACTGGGGAAACCTTTAAATATGGCAAGGCTTTCCCTCTGAATGGCAGGTGCATCCTAACACGCACAGGCCCCGTGTTCCCCTGGGGGACCGAGTACTCACAGATGCAAGATTCCCTCGCGCAAGTTACAAGATTCTCAGCTATTTCTTTGTATGCCGCCCCGGGAATGGCAGGTTACCTGCTCGGCCGGCTGCTGGCAAACTAAGGTCCAGGGGCCAAAGCAGGCCCACAGTCTGTCTTATTAACAGCTTTCATGCGGTACTATTGATATACAAGAAATAGCACGTATGTAATGTACACAATTAGATGAGTTGGACGTAAGCACCCGCCTATGAAACTGTCACCACGATCAAGGTAATAGATATATATCCTTGCCACCACCAGAAGTTTCCTGGCATCCCATTGGGGTTCTTTTTGTTGTTGTTTTCGTTGTTTTGCTTTTTCTACTTTGGGAGTAAGAACACTTCATGTGAGATCTATGCAGAACACATTTTTAGGGGAAGTAGATTAATTGAAAAAAGTTTTGGTCATGGAAGAGGAGTACCTTCTAGGGATCTTTGGTACAACACCGTGTCTGTCACTAACAACACTGTTTTGTCCACTGCCTGTGTTTGCGTGGTATACAAGCTAAGAAAGGGCTAAAGGGTTGAAAAGAATAGAAAAGGGAGGAGGCGCATGGGTAGCTCTGGCTTCAGCTCAGGTTATGATTTCACGGTTTGTGGGTTTGAGCCCCATGTCGGGCTCTCTGCTTGACAGCTCAGAGCCTAGCGCTTGCTTTGGATTCAGATTTTGTGTCTCCCTTTCTCTATTCCTCTCCCACTCATATTCTATCTCTCTCTCTCTCTCAAAAATAAATATTTAAAAAGATTTTAAAAAAAGAAAAGGGAAATATCATGTTATGACATGTGAACATTTCATGAAATTCAAATTCCAATCTCCATAAAGTTTAATTGGAACACAACCATGCTCATTCACTTCTGTCTGGCCCGTGGCTGTCTTTTTAACCTAGTAGCAGAGTTATGTAGTTGTGGTCACTTATGGCACAGAAAGTTGAAAATACGTATCTTTGGCTCTTCATGGAAAAAGTTTCCAGTCGCCTGCTCAACAGTCCACATAGGGATGATGATAATTGTGACTAGTGATTATTGATGGCTTCTCTACATTGTACCTGCTGTATGCATAGCTAGCAATTATCAATGGCTTCTCTACACTGCACCTGCTGTATGCATAGCTAGCAATTATCAATGGCTTCTCTACACTGCACCTGCTATATGCATATTGCCTGCCCCTTCAGCACATGCTGTGCAGTATGTTAATTTCCTCTTAAAAAATTATATTTGCTGAGTGTTTGTGGGATTGTTGTCCTTATTGGTCTTACCTTTGTCTACTTCTATGACTCCAGATTTGGGCTTTTCTACATGCCAACGATTATCAGGAAGAAATTAAAATAGGAATAGTTTTTTTTAATCCTTCAGATTTTACCATATCCAGATATTTGGTGCTGTGTAAATTAGGTATTTCACAAAACTGGCTAATCATCAGAATGACCAGGGGAAACTTAAAAGATGCCTGGACTTAATGAAGCAGGGTCTAAAGATGAAACCCAGAACTTCTGTTCGTTTGATTTTCATTTTTAGGTTTTACCAGTGATGCTAAGATTCAGCTTGATTTGGGAAAAACTGGTCAAGATTATCATTTTATGGTACACTCTTCAGAAGGATAAAGCCTGTATTATGAATACCACCTGATTGGGAACTCTTTGAGAGTAAAGCTCATGTCCCTATTTTCTTAACCTCTGACTTCCCAAGCCCCAGATTCCCCCGCACCCCTACCCCGCACCCTCCACTGCCACCAGGGTCCAGAGACAGGAATTTGTACATAGGAGGTCTGCAAATGTAGTTACTTAACTAACTGGATAGCACAATTTCTGATAATAAGTGTTGACTTCCTTCCCTGACTTAGGAAAGAACTTAGCTATGAAAATAAAACAGTTCCCACAGAACACTGAATTCTTACATGAAAATATTTAGGGCAGTCTGGGACTGGCCCAGGTTACAGCTTTTGTTCCCGGTCAAATTTTCATA
This sequence comes from Suricata suricatta, assembly GCF_006229205.1. Classification (NCBI taxonomy): domain Eukaryota; kingdom Metazoa; phylum Chordata; class Mammalia; order Carnivora; family Herpestidae; genus Suricata; species Suricata suricatta. The sequence goes on along the minus strand of NC_043716.1, from coordinate 50,275,961 downwards.
AAAGAGTCAGATTGACCCTAATTGAGACTGAAAATTCCTATCTGGCCTTAATGTAACCTCCTCGAAAGGTGAGGAGTAATTATCAGCAAATGTAATATCTGTAGGTTATGATGGGATCCTAATTTTTTTCTTCCAAGCTTTTAGGATTAATTTCCCTAGTTTATAGCCTGCATGAAAACGGCTCTTTGGCCCCTCTGAATGAAATAATTAGCTACACATGCTATCCAACACTCTTCTATACTCTGGCCCCTCATTAGTTTCAAATCTCAATTTAATTTCCAGGAGAAATACTTCAGGGTTTCCTGAGACTTAGCAACTGAATCTGACCAACAGCAGGGGGTCCAGTACCAGACTGCTCTTTTCCTGGTTCCGCCTCCACCACTCACCCCTGCCCACCCAACCCCCCATCAGATCTCTGTAAGATTCCATTTTTTCGGCCTCTGTGTTTGCAAGTGGGACAGACCAGAAATTGTTTCCTGAAATGCAAATGCTCCCATTTGTTCTCTTCCCAGTTGTTCCTGGAGTTTGATCTGAAGCCGGTAGCTTTCTAGAATAGCTTTTCATAGGTTGATCTGCAGTAAATCGATGTGGCCCTAGAATCCAACATCCGAATTGCCAACTCAGGAGAAATGATGCTAATTTGCCATTAATTCTTTTGATAGTAATTGTATGCAAATGCCCGTTTGGTCCTCACTGCCCTAACTCTGGAGCTATTCCTCAAACCATGAAGCACTTTTTTAGTTTCAGCTTGTGCATGCACACTATGGGTTTGGCCATCCTGGAGAAGAAAGACTGGCAGGATCTTATCCATGAGCTATGAGCCCCATTTTTAGTCACCAAGTAAGTAGTAGATTTTAAAAATGATAAACATGTTTGAAGGCAATGCTCTGTTACGGTGATAAAGCATCAACTTTTAAAGACTATTTCAGTAAATTCAGGTCTGAGTCTTAGATAACCTCTAGTCCTGACAAAATTTAAAAAGTGGAGTGGAAATTTTGCGATATGAAGAAGCTATGAGAAAGAAATCGCTTATAAGGAGGACAGCATATGAAAATGGGCTTGTGCTACCTCGCAAAATGATGAAATGACATTGGCCATCGGTCATGTCTGGGAAAATGTTAACATGCCTAGAGCGAAATGCTTCATGTGTATAATTTATATAGAAATGGGAAGGCACGCTGCAGAAGTGCGTTCCCCTAAGTATTACCTCTAGAAATGTCTTTGGCATCTTTGGTCAAGTGGAGTTGTTTTGTTTGGGTTTTTTTTTTCTCCTTGCCAGGAGGAAACTTGAGGCTTCTGATAACTATATTCTTGCCAAGCAGGATATTATGAGAAAAGTGTAGATTTCAGTGTCAGAGAGAAATAAGTTGGGTTCTGAGTTTTACCATTTTTCAGCTCTGCCCACCTGGGCGACGCCCTCAAACTTAAGCCTCAGTTTCCTCATAGCTATATTATTCCTGTATGTTGGTAATGGGAAAAAATTATGTATATAATATATTAGTAAATATTACTGCCATATCAAGGCTCACATTTCAGTATTTCAAAATGTGGCCATTTTTGTTTTAGGCACTTAAATCCTCCTTATCCGTCTCTGAACATATTGAGTTCTTTTTTTGCCTTGTTACAATATTCAGAGCTGTGGGCTTAGATGAATGGATTCCACATTCTGCATTGTTTGATTCCCTCTCTTTCCCTTGTAAGACTATGATGTTGGGATGTCTGGGTGGCTCAGTCAGATGAGCGTCCGACTCTTGATTTTGGCTCAGGTCATGATCTCACAGTTTGTGAACTTGAGCCTGATGTCAGGCTCTGTGCTGACAGCACGGAGCATGCTTGGGATTCTCTCTCTCTCTCTCTTTCTCTCCCTGCCCCTTCCCTGGATCGCTCTCTCTCTCTCAAAATAAGTTAACATTAAAATAAAAAAATAGACCATGACATTGGGTACTGTTAGAGGAAGTGACATTGAATTCTTGCACTTTGGTCATTGCCAAAGCCACAGCATGATGAACTGGTGTTCTTTCAAGTTTTTGCTGGATACCTACCTCTAACATGAACAATAGTAGCAATACTATGTAAGATCTGCTTTAAGTTTCAAGTTTGATTTAATGCCAAATCCTCCAAAAAAGAACCAGAATTGAGGGAAATGGAGATAATCAGAAGTTTAGACCTCATATTGAGTTGTTTTCATTGGCTGGCATAATGCATGGATTATTTCCCTCTTCATGGAACAAAACATGATACCACATTTCTTTACAATTAAATTAAAGTTAAAGAACAACAAAGACATTATCATTCATATGATGCATTTGAAAGATATTGCTAGCGCTCGATTGGAATAAAGGATAGAATGCCTTTACTTTGTTGCTTTATGAGATGCCAAGTTTTCAGGGCAAATCCTATTAAGAGGCTTTAGTTCCTGCCTGATATTTTACTTTGTTCTCTGCTAGCTGCCACTGCATGGAGATGTCTGAAGATTGCTCAGGCTCTGGTTGGACTTCATCTAGAAACTGAAACTTCTAAGTTGGGGAAATTTGCCCATTCCTTTATTCTGTCATCTATATATCAACTATCTACCATATTTATAATAATTTTATTGTAACTGCCTGTTTACCTATTGATTCCCTCCACTAGTCTGGAAGCTTCTGGTGAAATTTGTTCCCAGTTGTATCTTTGATGCCTGACATTAAAAACACTCTGCAAATATCAATTGAGTGTTGGAACTCTCAGTGAACTTTTAATATGGGAAGGAGGATAAGACATGTAAACAACAACTACAAAAATATTATGTTGGGCTGGTTAGCATTTTTCTTAGTCATTTGATGAATATTATAGGTAATACACTGTAGGGAGGCTGGATTATATTGTCTGTTTTAAATGGTGTTAAGATTTACTGGCAAGCAAATAATATACTAGAGGTTCTCCTCGATCCTGTTGGAGCTTCCCATTAGGCTTTCTTAGGGCCAGCTAAGGTAGTCCTTACTGTAGCACATGAGTTGACTAAGTATTCTTAAAAGGCTTGATGATAAATATTTTAGGTTTGTAAGCTCTATTGTCTCTGTTGCAACTACTCAGCTCTGCCACACACTGTAGCATGAAGGCAGCCATAAAATATATAGAAGTTACTGAACATGACGGTGTTCCAATAAAAGTTTATTTACAAAAACATATGGTCTGTCCATGGGCCATAGTTTGCTGATTCCTGCTGTAGATCATGGGCTTTATTCCCATGGAATGGACTCACTCGTATCCAATTGCATGTGTGGGACGTTAATGATCTCTCTCTACTCTGGATGCAATAATAATTCAGTGTGTCCCAGTGTTGTATAACTCCTGGAGTCTCCCTTCCATTCTCTCTGTGAGGACTCAGTCTCACCATGCAAATCTGCAGCCCAGCCCTTGGCTAAGTGAGGTCTTGCAGAGAACCCTACGCGGGCCACTTGTACCATTCCTCACTTCCCCTTGACCGATGTACTCTAATCCTTCCCAGAACCTGCCCTGAAATTTCTACTGACATTAGTACTCCTTTTTTTGGTAAGTCTATTTATTTATTTTGAGAGAGACAGCGACAGCATGAGCAGGGGAGGGGCAGAGAAAGAGGGAGGGAGGAAGGGAGAATCCCAAGGAGCCTCTGTGCTGCCAGTGCAGAGGCAGGGGCTTGAATTCAGGAACCGTGAGCTCAGGACCTGAGCTGAAACCAAGAGTTTGATGCTTAACCGACTGAGCCACCCAGGCGCCTCGCATTAGTGTTCCTAAACGCTAACCTCTGCCCCCTCAGCTCAGCACAGCTGCTGTGCTCTTTGGGTTCTGCCTCTCTGTGCCATGCTTGGGAAATTCTCCCTGGCAGAGAGCCCAGGTGACTGCAGGGGGTGGGCTGGGGGGGCTTATCTCACACATTACCCTTATCTCGAGGATCTTATCCCAGGGACATTTATTCTCCAGTGACTGAAAATAGGTTCCTTATTATTTTGACCAATTTTATTTTTGTTTACAGGGAAGAGCAACTCCAATACCAGCCGGCTCATCAAGGCTTGAAGAAGTTCATTGCTCATTGTTTAAATGTAGAAGCCAATGGCTGTGCTGCATAGAAATGAGAAGGACTATCCCCATTCAAATGGTACCTCACGTGGCTAACGTGGGGAGGGCTCTCAGCCAACAGTGCTTGGGTGTGGCCTCCTTTATCACATTCTGCAATGATTACCAGAGCCTTCTACACTTGCTCAGCCTAAAACAGATGCTCTTCTGGGAGCTGTAATCTTTTCAGCATTTGAATAATGGCTTCTAGTCAGAAGCCAATATGTCAACAAGAAATTCCAGAGGATTGTAATTGATTAAAACTCACCACAAAATTGATCTCCCATAGGTTTCCTGACTACCTATCGATTCAATAAGAACAAAATCCCTCTTCCTATCGATTCAATAAGAACAAAATCTTCAAAGCTCCTCCTAAGATCGAGGCCCTATGCTAGGTTCTCAGAATATGAAAGTGAAGAAGACACAGACCTTCTAAGACCTCATAGCCTGGGAGAAGATGATAGACTTGAAAAAAAAGAGCATTGAAATAGTGCGAAAAAGCCTCGAAGGGAAGTGAGATTGGAGGTGACATACCGAATGTATACAGACAAGTTAGAAAATGCTTGAGCTAAGCCTTTACTAGTTTGTAGCAATTTATCACACAGTGGACCCATGCATTTATGATGAGCATTTCAGGCACAGAAGAGCATCTGAGCACAGGTGCCAGGTAGCAGAGAGAGACTGTGGGCTCTGAGATTGAAGAGATGGTAGAAGAGGCTGGACTGGTAAATGAGACTTAGCTCATGAATGACATAACAGCGCATAATAGGAAATTCACATTTTATCCTTAGAGAATGAGAAGCTGTTGACAGAACGTTGCGAAGGGCAGTGATATGACCAAAATTAGCTTTTAGGAAGATCTAGAAGGTAAACAGGAAAGGTTCAGTTGAGTAGGGGACTGAAATCAGAGGGGGTGACCTTATGGCGAGCACACAGAAATCTCTCAGCCAGGGCAGCGACCCAGAGGGAGCGAAGAGTTCCATCTGAGAAATATTTCAGAAGATCATTTGGGGGGGGGTATTTTATTTTTATTTTTAATTTTTTAATGCTTATTTATTTTTTGAGACAGAGAGAGAGACAGCAAGGGAGAGAGTGAGAGAATGAGTGGAGGACAGGCAGAGAGAGAGGGAGATGGAATCCAAAGCAGGCTCCAGGCTCTGAGCTGTCAGCACGGAGCCTGTTTTGGGGTTTGCACCCACGAATTGTGAGGTCATGATCTGAGTGGAAGTCAGATGCTTAATTGACTGAGCCGCCCAGGTGCATTAAGAAGGAGGAAGTATCCAGAAAGAAGCCTTGTTTTGAGGTTGAATAAACGGATAATGGCAGTAATATTTGCTGAGGAAGAGAGATAATGGGAAGGACAGATCTGTAGGATATGGTGGTTCATGGTGTCATTCAATCATTCATTCACTTACTCAACAAGGATTTAGTGAATGCCTACTATGTATCAAATACTGTTCCAGGGAAGTAGTGACTATAGCAGGCAAAGCTCTTGCTTGCATGGGTGGGGGCGGGGGAGGGGGATGGGGATAAATCATTTAAAAATGAGTAAGAATTTTAGATATTGAAGACCACATAGAACAGGGTCTAGTGATAGAGAATAAAAGTAAGGAAAAGACGAATGCTTTAGGTCAGAAAAATCCTCTTGGAGGATCTGGCATTTGAGCGGAGATCTATGTGCTGATCAGAACTTAGACAGGCAAAACTCAGAGAAGCACCTAGAAAGAGTGAACTGCAAGTGTCAGCCCTGTGGATGGAACGAGGTGGACTTACTACTAAGCTAACAGAAAGGTTCATGTTCCCGGAGGAGAACAAGTAGGCAGAGACGATGGACTTGCAGGGGCTCATAGGAGAGGGTACGGAAGAGGCTGTTATTCAAACTGCAGACGCTTCCTTACTATGTGTGTCTCAGGGCACTCAGTCCCCTGCTGGAGCAGCCTCTTTTAAGTTTTAGAGATGCTGGTGCTTGTCAGACACTATAAATGGAGATGTCCAATGCTTGTCAGATGGTCAGATGTCGTCCTGGAACTCTGCAGGGAAACGATGACTGGAGAGGTAGATTTGTGCACCGACAGCACATGGGCGACAGTTGCAACGGAAGGTGTGGCTACGTTCTGTCGAAGTAGAGCCCCAGACAAGCTGTCCATGTGCACCTTTTTGAGGACAGGCATTTTTAAGCATTAAAAGGCAATGAGAGAGGGCGGTATCATTTTTAGTTGCAACATAAGCATCCGGCCGGCCAGGCACCTCTCTTTCACATCTGGTTTGCTCCATTTACTTCTTATTTATTTTCATTTGGGGATAGTTGACACACGATGTCACGTTAGTTTCAGGGGCACAGCGCAATGACTCAGCTTCTCTGTACATTCTGCTATGCTCGCTACAAGTGTAGCTGCCATCTGTCCCCGTGGAAGGCTATCACAGCGCCACTGACCGTGTTCCCCGCACTGTGCCTCTTATTCCTGTGACTGGCTCATTCCATGACTGGAAGCCTGTAACTCCTTCTCCCTTTCACCCACTTTGCAGATCCCTCTACCCGCTCCTTTCTGGCAACCATGAGTTTGTTCTCTGTATTTATAGGTCTTACTCTGCTTTTTGTTTGCTTATTCACTTGGTTTGTTTTTTAGATTCCACAGATGAGTAAAATCATGTGATGTCTGTCTTTCTCATTCCGGCTTCTTTCTCTCTTTCTTTCTTTCTTTCTTTCTTCCTTCCTTCCTTCCTTCCTTCCTTCCTTCCTTCCTTCCTTCCTTCCTATCTTCCTTTCTTTCTGTTTTTACATTTATTTATTTTTGAGAGACAGAGCACAAGTGGGGGAGGGGTAGAGAGAGAATGAGACATAGAATCCAAAGCAGGTTCCAGGCTCTGAACCACCAGCACAGAGCCCCACGCCGGAGTCAAACTCACAAACCATGAGATCACGACCTGAGCCAATGCTGGAAGCTTAACCAATTGTGCCACCCAGGCACCTCTCTGGCTTATTTCACTTAGCATAATAACCTCTAGGTCTATCCATGCTGTCACAAATGACAAGATCTCATCCTTTTTGGGAGCTGCGTAATATTCCGTTGTGTGTCAATGTGTATACATGTATATATGTACGTGTGTGTGTGTGTGTGTACCACATCTTCCTTGTATTGCTACATGTGAAAGTACTAAACTAGACCCCTTCCAATACAATACACAAAAATAAACTCAACATGGATTAAAGACCTAACCATGAGACCTGAAACCATAAAAATCCTAGAAGAGAACATGGTAGCAGTTCTGACATGAGCCATAGCAGTGTTTTTCTAGATATGTCTCCTAAGGTAAGGGAAACAAAGGCAAAAGTTGACTATTGGGACATCAAAATTAAAGCATTTGCACAGTGAGGGGAACCATCAACAAAACAAAAGGGCAACCTACCAAATAGGAGAAGGTATTTGCAAATGACATACTGATAAGGGCATTAATGTCCAAAAGATATAAAGAACTTGTACTGCTCAACACCAAACAACAACAACAAAAACCAATCTTACTTTACAAATGGGCTCCATGCATTTAAAGGAAGTATGTATCCTCCTCAGGCACTCTGGCGAAAAGGAACAGAAGCCAGTTACAAATGGAATCTTGGAGAACACATTTTCAGATTGGCCAAGCTGAGTATGAAAATCAGATGTAAAACGTAGGCAATTCATATTTCTACACTCTATCCCACTCTATTATTTTATTGTGCCATCTTACCCTGTCAAATCTAGCGTCATGTGGGTAAGCAAAGAAGCTGTTTTGTGTGTGCTAGTAGGTGTAGGCTGCGGGATCACACCCGTTGTGTGTCACAGCAAAGGGCAGAGTATTTGTTCCTAACACTTGCGGACTGAGAGTTTAGGATCGATTCCATGTCTCTCTCTTGTCTTTTAAAACTTTAGCCACATTGTTTGTCTTCCATAGATTCTTCCTTTATTTATCTCCAGTGTTTCACCTCAATGGAGTACTAAGGTTTGTACCACTGTCTGGCCCTCCTTCATTGTATGCACATGTACAAATTATCAAAATCCTCCCCAGTTGGGTAATTTTGATTTTTAGATGATAAAAAAGTTGCAGATTATTAAAGAAACAAGTTCTGCTTAGCATTATCATTTTTTTTACGTCTTCCTGTTGATATAGTGGGAATTTCCTCTAAACGAAACAATAAAACCACTCTGTGACTCCACTAACTTGGAAGGACCTGGAAGGCAATCTGGTTTCTCCATCAATCCTCTGATTGATTTCTTTCTGCAACTCATTCCTTCTAAGGAACATGCTTCTCATCCATTAAATTGATGTAACACAGCAAATTAAATCAAGCTTTCCTGTCTTAAAACTTGCCTGAATTCTGTGACGGTGGTATTTTTGGTTGCCTTGTACTTTCTTAAAGACTGAACGTCAAGTAAAAGTAAATAGAGAAAGTAGGGCATCGACCAATAAGCACCCTTAATAAAGGAGGGTGTATATTAAAAGCAACTACTTCCAACAGTGTTATGAACTAGAAAGATCGATTCGTCAATCTTAAAATAAAAAGTGAGAGAAATAGTGCAAGCATGGTGCCATTGGAGGTGCAGACTCTGGTTGATTGCTGAGAGACCAGCTCTAGGGTCCCTTTATCGACACCTGCAGCATTTTTCTTCCAGGACCACGTTTTAGGGCAGGGTGAGGAAGCAGTCTGGAAGAAGTCAGGAGCTCTCCACTGGGAATTCTGCTGGTATTGATTCTGGCCTGTAGGCAAATTCCAGTGGTATCTCAGGGTCCCCAAGTCTGAGAACTGGATTCCTATAGGGACTCTAACGGCCTCTGGCTATGACACACCCTTTGGCAGAAACTCTCAGCAGTTGTCAGTTGTAGTTTCAGTGTGGAAATAAATGATTTATGATCCCCTGAAAATTGGTGGTGGTGAGCAAGACTGATGGGGCAACTCCCAGCAATTTTACGGACCTAGAAGGGGCTTGGGGGGTGAGGAAGTTTGCCTTTCGCTTGCTTATAGAAACCTCTTTAGGGGCACCTGGGTGACTCAGTTGGTTAAGTATCCAACTTCCGCTCAGGTCATGATCTCACGGTTTGCGAGTTCGAGCCCCACGTTGAGCTCTTTGTTGTCAGCACGGAGCATGGATCCTGCTTCAGATTCCGTCCCCTCTCTCTCTGCTCCTCCCCCACTAGCACTCTTTTCTCTCTCTCTCTCTCTCTCTCTCTCTGTTAAAAATGAATAAACATTAAAAAATTTTTAATTTTTAAATTATTTTTTAATGTTTCCCTTCAAATAATGGTGCCTTTTTTGTCTGTTGGAAGACAGACAGAAAAAGATGAAATATTAAAGTATTATAGGAGAAGTGTACAAAGCAAATTTTTCCTTGCACACAGTAGGTGATCAGTGTTCATATTTGTAATATGGGGATTTGACTACGGTTGGATGATACTGTCTATAAGTCAAAGAATACTCTTCCCCCTGAAAATGGGTACCTTAGCTGCAACAGCTCAGTGCAACTAAAAACTTACCTTCATAGAAATGCTTTCTCAGAGTTGTGAATAACAAGACATTGTATGTCACAGGGGCTCCATCCATAAAGTCAACTGACAAAAAGTTCAGGAAAGAAATACCATTGAACTCTTTACTGAGTCTACACAACAGAGGGAGTGTGGGGGATGACCATACTGGATCAAAGGAAGCTGGTTACATGGATTTTTTTAGTGGCTTTTATGAATTACAGAAATCCATCTCAGGAGTTTAAACATTAAATGGTATTAAAAGGAAGAATCAAGTTCTCTTTATCTTTGAGACCTGCTATTGAGAGGTCAGTGAGAATCACTAATTTGTCAACTGTAGATTCAAATGATCTTAATGTTACAGAATCTTAAGAGAAATTAGAGGCTGTAGTTACTATTTTATGTTTTAGCTTCTTGGAGGCATGATGGGTAAGGTAAGCAAAGGAGGATTTTACTGATAAGCTAAAAAGTAGACCTTTTTCACTGCTTTCCCAGGATGCTTCTGGACTTTCTAATGAAGCTTAAAGAGCACTGAATCCATAACATAGAAAATAAGTTTAGCTATGTTATTTTAAATGTCACCAAATTATCGTAGCGTGAATCCACCTTCTTCCAGGGAGGAAGGAAAACAACCAACAGACCGAGGGTCATCCTAAAATACACAAGTGTCCCACGGATCTTTCTTCCATTTTCTTTCTCAGGCCCCTCACTTACTGTCCCATTGGAATGAGGCTTGTAAGTTGCAGGGAACCACATCTGGGGGTTTCCTGGTCTTAACTGATGAGGTTTTCCAATCTGGTCCAGGCTACTGGAAGAAGTTACCATTTGTTCTCTATCCTTGGTGGAGATAGGAGTGGAGGGACATAAACCTAGAAAAATCAAAGTACAGATGGATGAAAATAGAGAGTCTTCATGTTATCCTCCAAAGCCAATATTAATAGAATCAGGACAATAGTACCATTTATCCTATTTTTGTAAAGAATCCAAAAATATGTTGCTCCCTTTGAAGTAAAATTGGAAAAGTCCCTGCCTGGGGTCTACCTATTACATTTTGACTCTGTTATTGTATAGGTATCTAAATATAGGCTTTGCACAGAGACACCCACAGATACACCCACACACCTATCTGTCCCCAATGTCCAGTGTGTCCATCAGTGTCATAAATATGCATGACATATACATATGGTTTTGCTCCCAGCTTTGCAGGTAGGCCTCTGTCTTCTTTAATCCTTAAGGTGAGTCTTCCTTGGATGTTCCCTGGTAGAAAAAATTTCAAGATTGTGTTCAATGAGAATAAACTGGCACATGGAAGGATGTTAACAACAGCACCTGGATGGAAATGTAAGGTTCATGTGTTTGTCTGGACGCCACGTGTGAGTTAGGAAAAAACCAGGTCTTTGCACTATTGTCCTTACCAGAGAAGGAGCTTGGATTCTGAATTCAACTATAATCAGTAGCTCCAAAGGACTGCATAATTGTCCTGGGACATTGGCGACTCCATTGTATGATTACATTTGGGACAAGCCTAAACAGCACCTGTTGAGAAGCTGGCTTTCCTGGGTGTGATGCTTGGGAAGCACCCTGCAGCCTCAGTGTCAGGCTGTCCCTAACTTCCCTAACTATCTGAGATGTGATGGTGTTAAGTCTCATCCAAAAAGCCTACTTGGGCCAGGGGAGTAGTTGACTAGGAGATCTTCAAGGAATTGCTTAGAAAGGTGGTTTTATTGAAGTCAGATTGTCCTTGGCATCTGACATCCAACAGTCTATCGGGAGAGATGGTGGAGGACACTAAACATATTCCTAATACTGCACAGTCCTGTTTATGAGAGTTTGGGTCATATGAGGCTTGGCCAAGAAGACACCCCATGGGTGGAGTGATACCAACCACACCTCTGGTATGCTGTGACACCCCAACGAGCATGTGTGGCAGGCAGGGACACCACGCCCTGAGTCAACTTCCCTCCCTCCTGTGAGAAAATAAAAAAGAGCCTCCAGAAATCATTTCTGCTTTCCCAGAGGTCTGCCACTACCATCTTGGGACATAATGATGAGGGAAAAGAATGGCATGTGGGAATGTTTTCCTGGGGAGTTAGTTGGAACCCTTATTCTCCTCAGATATTTATCTGAAAATAGCTAATACTTAAGATCTCATGGGACCTTGAACACGTTGGCCTGTGAGACTTGGGCAATAAAGTGGTGGTTGTTTTGTTGAGGAGCACATTAATTGTTCTGTAAATGAGATATGTTTCCAAAGGATTCATTCTCTCTCTCTCTTTCTCTCTGATTTTCTTTTCAGATGTGAGTTGAGATACTTTGACAGAAGAATATTCTTTTTACATTTTACCTTCTGGAGAATCAAATACAGCTAAGAGGTAACCTTTACAATGCCCTTATTATATGCCAGACACATTGGTTATCATTTACAGGAAGTATTTTTAAAATATCCTTTATAAGGCAAGTGCCATAGTTTTCTCTAAGTGACAGATGAAGAAATTAATACTCAGGTTCAGAGAGTGACTTATGGTCACTCAGTTCTTAAGACACTGTTTTGGTCAAAATAATCTGTCATGGTGGTCAATAATCCTTAAAGCTCACCCAATAGTCCTCAAATTTCATGGTTTAAATCAACAGGTTTATTTCTTGGGTATACTACAGGCCTACACAGCTAAGACCTAAATTGAGGGAGGCCTCACCATCTTCAAACTTCACAATCTGGGAACACAGCCCTCTGGTTACAATGGCAGTGAAGAGAACGCTAGAGAGTTTCTCAATAGTACTTATGTTTTGGAAATGACGTGGATCACTTCTACTCATAGCCTATTGGCCAAAACTAGTCACATGGCCCCGCCTAATGGCGAGCTCCTGAGCTGGTGCTCCTCCCCATGCCTTGGTGAAAAGATGACCCAGCACGGCTGACTAACAGAAGTTACTACATCAGAGGCAGATCTTGAGCTTTTAACCATAATGTGATACTTTCCTTCAGGAGAATGACTTACAGCTGGATGAAAGGAGCACAGTGGGTGTGTGGTGCTTCCTTATTCACTCTCCCTCATCCATCTTAACCTTACCATACCTGTTATTGGATCCTAAAAAAAGCATAGTATGACCTCTACTCAGTGGTCCTTCGGGCCTCTACCAAACACTTGTGTTATTCAAGACCAATACTCAATGCCCTGTGGCCCACAGTTCACCTTTGGGATTCATATGATCAGCACCCACACAGCTGTGAATCACTGAGTCACAGGCTGAGTTGCTGCTTGCATCTCTGTGCCTGGAAACGAGATTTGTAGGGCAGAGTGTATTTGCCTCCCACACTCCTGGCAGGCTTCGATGGCTCTGCATTCCTGCTGCAAAGCCCTACGGAGCATACCTTTGATATCTCAGGGAAGCATTTAACAAATGCCACCATCCATAGCTGACAGGGCACGGAAATCTTAGATATGGGAGTCTCAGATGTGAACACCTTGGCAGGGATCTTCACCATGTTTCTGGATATGAGGTTCGGGAATGTGTTCATTAGCCTGCCCCTTTACAATTCACTAACTTATGGATGCATTCACTTTTTGAACTTACCCTTCAGGTAAGATACAGCTTCAATCAGCCCAGAAGTGAACAGCGAGAGAGTCTAAGAAGACTCCAATGCTGAAACTGCTTGGAAACACTGCTTTTGGGTAGAACTCTCTTGCTTCTATGATAAGTGCAGAGGGAGGGGGAAAATTAACATCATACCTGTGGGAGACAAATAATCAAACATAAAGAAAACAGAACTGTATCCTGAGAACTAAAAGAAAAGCATGCCTCTGAAAATTACTTCTATAGGAAGTAGGAGAATTAAAAACAAATAAAACCAGGTCTTTGCTCCACAATCTTTCCATTTTAACTTGTTCTCTCCTCCTGGTTTGCTCTTTTGTTTTATAGAGCGCGTGTCATTTTTGCATCCTTGGAGTAGAACCAAGTCAATGGACAGAGAATCTAGAGGGTACTGAAGAGAAATACCTGCAAAGAAATAGAACTTGCAATATTCAAATATCTATTTCAGAGATAGTAAATCATAGACTTAATACTGTAGTAAATGAAATAAACAACTTAAGAACAGGGGTGCCTGAGGGGCTGAGTTGGTTAAATGCACCAAACTCTTGATTTTGACTCAGATAATGATCTCACAGTTCATGAGATGGGGCCCCATGTCAGGCTTTCTGGAGACTGTGTGGAGCCTGGTTAGGATTCTCTCTCTCCCTCTCTTTCTGCCCCCACTCTATGCTCTCTCTTTCTCTCTCAAAATAAATAAATAAACATTTTTTTTAAAAAAGAACAACCTTAAGAAACTGTAAGAATACAGTAGGATAAAAAGACTGAGAGAACCCAGAAAGGAAAATGACCAACATGGAAAAGAGGGAACAAAAACTCAAAAAAAAAAAAATTCTGTACATGTTTTTATAGAAGGAATATGAGATCCAGTCATTAATGATTCCTCGCATAAAAATCACACATGAAAACATGAGTAAATTGTTCTTAGAGCATCAATCCTTTGTTAGTAAATTTCAAAATTCCTAAAGAAATTGTTTTGAGACCCATTGTGATAAAACACTAAATAAAAAAAAAACTTACTAAAAAAATTCAAAATAAGATTTGGATATATATTCCTGGTCAGAATATAAGATGGCACAAGATATACATTCTTCCTATATTACTCTGTAATTTAAATAATTTTAATAATAATCCAAATAGTGAAGGCTAAAGGGATGCCTGAAAAGGCAAATCTAGCATTTATCTGGAAGCAGAAATGGTAAAAGTAGCCAAGACATTTTTTAGAGCTATTATAATAGATTGTAATCAAAACAGCATGGTGGTGGTAGAACTGATAGGCAGAGAATGAAGAGAAGATGCCCCAGCATTATTTAATGATTCTTTCTCTGCTAATTTTGAATGCCAAATTTAATCACAAACTCACTCTTCTATATATACCAAAGTCTATTTTTGGAAGAAGTGGTTAGCCATTTGAAATATAGTTGGCATCATTTCTCAAAGCATACACCACAATACAGTGACCAAAAGGACTAAATAGTTAAGTGCACAAAAAGAAGCCAAAATAAAATGTAGATGGATATATCTCTGATCTTGAGCTTGGTTTCATTTGTCTACATATAATGAGATGGGGAAAATTTTATTCACCACAATTCCACTGATGAATGGAACTCATTTGTTGGAGAAAGTTCATGAAGTATAGAGGGAGGCGGGAAAGGAGGCTGAGTAATAAACATTGCCCTGTGGGAGACAAAGAGAATTTCCTTGAAATCCCAATAAGGAAGAGAGGTGTAAGACAAAAAAAAAAAAAAAAAAAGAAAGAAAGAAAGAAAGAAAGAAAAAAAGACAAAAGAGGCAAAAAAAAAAAAAGCAAAACCCACCTGAAAACAAAAAAAGACATCATAATGTGTATGGAGGGGAAGAAGAAATTCTGTCTAGAAGTGAGATGTTGAACTGTAACCAACTACCAAAATTAGAGTTTGGGCCTGTTTTCAGCAACCTCTACAGGACAGGAAGTGCCTATCAAGTATCTGGGTTATGTGACTATAAAAGCAGTGAAGAAAATCTCAAAGAGGAGCAATTGGTGGATTTTCTAACATAAGATTAGAAATTTTTTTTACATCAAGGGTCTGCAAACTACAACCCATGGGCCAAATCCAACCACACCCATTAATTTATATATTATCTATCCCTGTTTTCCGGCAACTAGGCAGCGTTGAGTAGCTGTGATGGAGAACATATGGCCCACAAAGTCTAAAATATTTACTGTCTGGCCCTTTATAGAAAAAACCTTGCTAATACCAGTCTGCATAAAAACATCATAATTAAAAGGCAAACTGCAAACCCAGAAACAAAATGAAATATGACACAAATGTTCCAAAGCAAAGAAAAATATCCTAAGTATACCAAGGGACCTTCCAGATGTATTGAAAAACTCCCAGATCACAGTAGGCAGAGGACATGAATAGATAGTTCATTGAAGAATACGAAGGTATCCACACAGGAACAAAGAAGCTCAGACCCTCTAGTGACCAATCAAAAGGAGCAAAACAAATCCCCATCATATCAGGCTTTGGAGTGGGGAGGTCACAATGTGGACAGCTTCACAGATACTTACTGTTGGGCAGTACACACTTGAACCTTAAGCCAAAATATAAAAGGTTATGTCCTTTGACCAAGAAATTCTACTTCCGAGAAACAATTTACAGATATGCACATGGAAAGGTGGGCATATTCCCTGAAGTAATAATGGCTCTGGCTCCGCCTCTTCCTAGCTGAGATGGCTTTGTGCAAGCCACCAAACCTCACTAAGCTTCCATTTCATCATTGTAAAATGTGAATTTAAAAGTAGTACCTAGTTGTAGGGGCTGTGGTGACGGTTCAGTGTTAACAGTCCATAAACCAGCAGCACTGTCAACAATAGCCAAAACATGGAAAGAGCCTAAAGGTCCATCACCTGATGAGTGGATCAAGAAGATGTGGTATACACAATGGAGTACTACATGGCAATGAGAAAGAATGAAATATGGCTTGTAGGAAAGTCGATGGACCTCGAGGGTGTCATGCTAAGCGAAGTAAGCCAGGCAGAGAAGGACAGAAGCCATATGTTTGCACTCATAGGTCTAACAGGAAAACAGGAGAAACCTAATGGAGGACCAGGGGGAGGGGAAGAGGAAAGAGAGTTGGGGAGAGAGAGGGACGCAAAACTTGAGAGACTATTGAATGCTGAGAACGAACTGAGGGCTGAAGAGGAAGGGGGAGGGGGAAAAGAGGTGGAGGTGATGGAGGAGGGCATTTGTGGGGAAGAGCCCTGGATGTTGTATGGAAACTAATTTGACAATAAACTACTTAAAAAAAAATAAAAAACCATTAAAAAAAAAAACAGTCCATGGACCTTTTTATGAAGAAGACATAAAATGCATGTTACATAGTATTCACTGTCTCAAATCCCCATGACTTTAAAAAAATGAATAATAAGGAAAGAGTTAAATAAATACTGGTATGTCTTTAAAAAGGAATATTATCAGCTGTGAAATTAATGACTTTAAGTCATACCAATGATATAAAAAAATCCATGGTGAATATGCAATATTATTCTGATGATAAATAGAAAATCCATAAATGCATGTATATGCACATAAAAGAACTGGAAATAAATATCTCAAATATTAGGGATAATCCCTGACTGGCAGGAATAAGGTTGACTCTATTTACTTACTATTGTTTAAAACCCATTCTGAATATTATTTTTCAGAGCCAACCAACAAAGTAAACATTTTTCTAATCAAAATTAGAATAGGTAGGAAATGACTGGAAGATTATATATGTTGAGGGAAGGAAAAACGACAAACATATGTTGACTCTTTTAACTCATCAAGAGTTGGCAGGAGAAGCAAGGTCCGGCTCCCATGGTGGACATCAGTCTCTTGTCTAATTTCAGGCCCGTCTCCTGTGTAGAAGTCGCACATGAGGAATGGAAATGGTGTGTGTAGGGGTCTGTGTGGATCATAATTCATGTTATAAACTTTTCATTCCTCTATTCTTTTTTTTTTAATTTTATACTGTTTATTTTTTGAGAGACAGAGCATGAGTGGGGGAGGGTCAGAGAGAGAGGGAGTCACAGAATCTGAAGCAGACTCCAGGCTCTGAGCTGTCAGCACAGAGCCCAAGGCGGGGCTCGAACTCACAAACCATGAGATCATGACCTGAGCCAAAGTCGGACGCTTAACCACTGAGCCACCCAGGGGCCCCAATCTCATCCTCAATTTCAGAAAACTAGGGCCCCCAGACCACCCCCAATCTATCTCCACCAGATTGTTATCACTCTTCCAGGATTCTCCAGACAAATTTGCCTATCTCCTTCCACTCCTTCTCCCCAGCGCACCAACCCCACCTCCTGCATCATTAGGGCACGTTCTCAGATCTCAGCCCTCCCAGGCTGACTTGCCAAACTAACCAGGAATGAAACTCTGGTCCACTGAACAGCCACCCATTCTCTCTCCATGGACTACCTCTGAAATATGATTATAAATATTTTCTTTACCTATAGGATTGCATGGACTCTTTTGGAATTTAATAGTTCCGGTCACATTACTGAAGTCTGACCGTAAAATTCCTCAGATTAAAACTAATCTCCTCACCCTGGCCTACAAGGCTTTAGTGGCCTGGCATTTGCTACTCTTTCTGGACTTCTAGCCTTTCAAACACCCAGGCCTGTGCACTTTCATTCCTTGTATAGCCATTTCCTTCCCTCTATTCTCTACATGGCCCCTCCTAAGAGGGACTTTCTCTGGTCCCCCCATCTTAGCCAAGGTACCTCCCTAATCACCCGACTGTTCTTTCCCCAGAGCACTCATTATACTATTATTATTTTCATGTTTATTTCCTGTCAACTCTCCTTAGAATGTGAATCCCTTAAGGGAGATGCTCTGTCTTTTGTCCCAGGCCCAAGGACCCAGCCCAATGTAGCACTAAATAAATATTCACTGGCTGAATAATAGACATTATTTCTAATAATTTCAACTTGCCCCCCTGAAGAACTTTCATGTAAAGGGTAAGAGCTAGCACTGAAAAATAAAATACATTTAATAATATACCAATACAGGGCACCTGTGCGGCTCAGTTGGTTGAGCGTCCAACTTCGGCTCAGGTCATGATCTCATGGTTCAGGAGTGTGAGCCCCGCGTCAGGCTCTGTGCTGACAGTTCAGAGCCTGGAGCCTGCTTCGGATTCTGTGTCTCCCTCTCTATGCTGCTCCCCTGCTCACACTCTGTCTCTCTCTGAAAAATAAATATAAACATTAAAAAAAGTTTTTAAAAATGGTATACCAATACTATTTGTCTAGTTACTGCTGCCATGCCATTCATGCCTTGGGCTAAAAAGGCATCATCATAACATGAAAAGTGGGAGAAATAGGGAAAAGACAGTCCTAAGAGCTTGGATAGACCAACAGATCAGTGGATCTTGTCCTCACCATTTCAGAGGAGAAACTGAGAAGGTCCCACAGATGGTTGAGCAGAGCCAGACCATGAACGAAAACCACAGCAGACCTTGCCTCAGGAGCCCACACCAGTTCCAGAGCCTTCAGGAACTCCTCCTATCCACAGATGCTTCCCCACCTCTGGTGGATCTGGGAGAGTTCAGAGAATGCATCATTTGTTGGGATAAAAGAAGCCTATGGAGGCTTCTGTTCCTGTCCTGGGGTCGTAGGCACCAACAGGAGTCACTTCTACCCTAGTAAGTGGGTTTACTGGACAGTGAGCATCATGGAAGGAAATATTTGTTCAGGGGCTGGCCCAGGGATTTGGCTTTCTGCCCTCTAGAAATTGGTTTCACCTAAGCCAAGAAACCAGTTATCAGATGCGAATGGCATTCCATCATCTTGGCCTTGGGTCACCAGAAGCCTAGAGGTAAAAACCTTTGGGACATATTTCCCTGATTAAACCATCGTGGTATCCTTCTGACACACAAGCGTGGAGGGAAGGAATGCATTATGGAGACTCAGTGAACTAATCTTTTTACAGCATGACATGGGGCATGAGATTTTGAATGCCTGAACACTAACAGCATTTCAGAAGAAAAAACCTTCAGTAAAGAGCTTCCCAAATGCTACCCATGTGACATGGAGGAAACAGTCTAGAGAGTTGCAAAGAAATACATTATTTTTAAGCAAAAGATAAGATACAGTTTGTGTCACTGCTTCTGAGAACAGAAACAATGCTCACCGACGGGAGGAGATCGGAAGCAATATGGGCCAAGGGACACTGTGGATTTGGAATCTCCTGTTGCAGATTTTTAAAGTTTATTTATTTTTGAGAGAGAGAGAGGGAGAGAGAGAGAATCCCAAGCAGGCTCTGAGCTGTCAGCACAGAGACTAATGTGGGGTTTGACCCCACAAATTGTGAGACCATGACCTGAGCCAAAAATCAAAGGTTGGACACTTAACTGACTTAATCCAGGTGCCCCTGAAGTTTATTTATGTATTTTAAGAGAGAAAAAGCAAAGAGAGAGGGGGTGGTGGGTGGGGAGACAGAGAGAGAGAGAGAGAGAGAGAGAGAGAGAGAGAGAGAGAGGACAAGCAGGGGAGGAGCAGAGACAGGGAGAGAGAGAATCCCAACATAGGCTCAATTTCACAAACTGGGTCAAGAGTGGGACACTCAACAGACTGAGCCACACAGATGCCCCTAATTATAGTCGTTTTTGAAAGCAGAAGCCTAGACTCTCGTTGGGGGGATCAGGACCAATATGGGTCATACAGCTTAATCTGATGGAAGTCAGGAAGGTGTGAGGCAAGGAAATTGATATTTATGGATTATCCATGATGTGGTCATTTTCCAATCACTGACCCATTAATCTTCCAAAACTTCCCATAAACTCACTATTATTATCTCCCCTTTGCAAAGGAGGAAGATAGAGCTCAGTGAAGCTAAAGAACCGGGAGAGGTGGGAAGCAGATCAGGGCTCTTCTTTTGTTATGCTGAGAACAAGGACAACCCCCACTGGGGGTTGGTCAGATAGTAATCAGTACCATTGTTATGAAATTGGATATTTTCTTAAAAGGAACTGTAAGCAAGGAGGCATCCTCTGGTTTATAGCCAAACTCCAGGGCCTTTCCATAGTTCTGACTCATGCACAGCTTCGCTAGCCTTCCAACCTGGAGTCTTCAGAACTCCCAGACCCAACTCTGCTGGGGTTTTTCCCTGTGAGTTTCACAGATGCGGCCATGATCACCTGGAGCCCCTACTCGACTATCCAAAGTAGCGTCAGACCAGGATGACCTCTGTCCACAGGTAGGTGGAAAAGTCTCTGCACGAGTATGTGCAGGTTCAACCAAACTTTCCCAGCTGACGTTTGTGGTCCTGATCTTCCCGGGGAGCCCTGGGCTTTGTGGTTTCTTTTATTAGTGGTGACTTGTTGAAGCTACATTTTGCCGATAAATGGGAGCCGTGAGTTCCCTTGCATGGTTACCCTGTCTATGTGCTATGCAGCTGAGCCCCGTAACCCAGCACCAGCCTCGGAGGGCAACTACTGTTTAAAAAGATGGAGGGAAGCAGAAAGGGTCCAGATTCGCAGAAATTGGGGTGACCTGGCAGAGGGAGGTTCTCTGAGTGCCCTGGGGGAATTAGCAAGGCAGTGGAATTCTAGAAGCTGTCCAATTTTGACTGTTTGGTGATTCGTGTGCACAATGCGATAACTTACAGATACGCTCAGGACATGACCAACGGGAACTCAGCATTATCCGACCGAATGTGATCCATCTGTATTGGTTTTGTATGGCTGTTGTAACAGATTATCACAGATTTAATGGTTTAAAACAAATGTATTATCTTACACTTCTGGAGACCCTAAGTGTGCAGTGGGTCTCACTGGGCTAACACCAAGGTGTCAATAGGCCTGTGTTCTTTCTGGAGGCTCTGGAGGAGAGACCCATTTCCTTGCCTTTTCCAGCTTTGGAGTAACCTGTGTTCCTTGGCTCATAGGCCCTTCTCTATCTTCAAAAGCAGCAACAGTGGGCTTCACTTTTCTCATGCTGTTATCTCTCTCACTTTAAATCCAGGTAACATTAAGGTATGGATCGATCAGGGGGATCTGGGTGACTCAGTCAGTTAAGCATCTAGCTTCAGCTCAGGTCATGATCTCACAGTTCGTGGGTTCGAGCCCCGCGTTGGGCTCTGTGCTGACAGCTCAGAGCCTGGAGCCTGCTTCAGATTCTGTGTCTCCCTCTCTCTCTGCCCCTCCCCAGCTCACTCTCTGCTCTGTCTCTCAAAATAAAATAAAGACATTAAAAAACATTAAAAAAGAAAGGTATGGATCAACCAGAATGCACTTGTAAGTTTTATCTCTTCCAATTAAGGACTTAATGTCTGTTTATCCCCCCCACAGTGCCACCCAAAGTCATAGGTGGACATCCTAATCCCTAACATGATGGCATTAGGAGATAGGGTGGTTTGGAGATAGTTAGAATTAGGGATCTCATAAGAAGAGACAAGAGAGAGTTTGCTTCTTCTCTTTTCCACCAAGTGAGGATAAAATAAGACAACCATCTGTGAACAAGGAAGCAGACTCCCACCAGACACAGGGTCTGCTGGCACCTTGATCTTGGACTTACCAGCCGTCAGAACTGTGAAAAGTCATACCGTCCATGGTGATGTGGTATAGTAGTCCAAACTAAGCCACCATCCAAGGTATTAATTAAGAAAAAAGGAAGAAAAATAAACATTCCTTGTTGGAGCTGTATATGTACCTCCTCTGGGGCAATGGCTGGAGTCCTTGAGAAGAACTCCAAGCCTTTTGCATGATCTCTTTCTGCCAATCACTAAATATCTGACTTACCCGCAGGCCACGGTCTGCTCATCTCTGTAATGGGTGCAATCCCTCCGATCCTGCTCCCCTCCAGGACTACTGTAAGAGTGAATGAGATAAAGAAAAAGTACTTTGGAAAGGACGTCATTGTTGAATCGAGCAGTTTCTGTGACCTCACCAAGACAGGAGAGAGGTCCTTCCATGCCCCCACCACATGCCTCCACTGACACCTTCACCAAGTACACGGTTGCTCTCTTGCTGCAGGTTTTAAATCAAGTTTATTATTATTATACTTTACAAATTTGATTTGACTTACATATTTAAATACAGCAATGTCTCATAAGAAGGAGGGCATCAATTAGATTATAGTGGGCATTTGGTGGATATTTGAGTAAGAAATGAACAAGAGTGTGCAAAGGGGAGAAGGAGGCATAAGGAAGTGTTGCGGGTAGTGGAGTCCCTCCTCACTATGCTTGAGTAGAGGAAGCTAATTTCCACTCTCTTTGGGAGATTTCTTTAAGTTTACTTTCCATCTAGGCCCTTCCTGTCTGAACGAGGTGGGCGGTCTTGGGCGCCTGGGTGCACCTTGGTGGCTAGCTGGTTATGCGTCTGACTCTTGCGTTTGGCTCAGGTCATAATGTCGCAACTCTGAGCCCGAGCCCCAAGTCAGACTCGAAGCTGACAGCGTGGATCCTGTTTGGGATTCTCTCTCTCCCTCTCTCTCTCTGCCCCTCCCCTGCTCCTGTTTGCTCGCTCTCTCTCTCTCTCTCAAAATAATTAACACAGTGTTGAGGAAACAGGTGATACAGAGGAAAACAGTGCCCCCCTTTACCCCTTGCCCCCATGACAGCTTTCTTAAAAGAGCCTTGTTTTCCAGGGCATTTGTTAATCGATGAAGCACAAGTGACCTCAGGCTCCCTTACTGAAGGCATCTAGCGCATAGTAGGCCCTGGAAATAACATTTGAAACTTGAGTGAATGAATGAGTGCCGGAATGATGTGCGTCTGGACACCACAGAGCAGAGCCAAGAAAACACTGGAACACGCTCTAATTGCATAGCACGGTAATTACTGACGGCAGTGGGTAGTGTTAGTCCTTCGGGCACCCGGTGGTGTTACACGGGCTTGTACTGTTGACTCCGCACTCCGGGCCTTGTTGCTGGGCTCCCAGTGGGGAATCTGATCGGTCTACACAGAAAGGAGCTGAGCAGGCAGATTGGACCCGTCATGGGATCCAGGGGCTGCCAGAGCCCTTCCCTCCTGCAACCTTTCAAGAATCTAAAACAAGCACTCTGTTCCCCTCTGCAACCGTCTTTCCCTCTTCCCTCCTCTGGCCTCTCCCTGGAGCTGGGCAGCGGCTACTCCTGGCAGGGTAGAAAGGAACCTCCTCTGAGTCAGGGCTGAGTGAATACAGTTGCTTCACCCTCAGGCCCTGAGGGCTTGGAGAGCCGACCTGCTTTGTCCACAGGAAACTGCTAGGCTTGGGCCGGTTTGATGTGAATAAGCAAAAAAAAAAACCCCAAAACTGTTCTTTAGATCAAATTTAATTAAAAACAACCATCCCCCTCCACCCCCCCCCAAAAAAAAACCCTCTTTCCTTTCCTTTTGGGCAGCACTAGGGTCCAGAGTCTGCCTCTGAGTCCAAGGAGGGAGCAGAGGCTGGCACCCCAAATCTAGAAATGGAGGTCTGGAGCCCAAGGGCTCATGACCACAGGTTTGGGAGACAGATGCGGATCTCAGAGCTGCCCAGCCGCCCCGGGCTGCCTGCCTCCAGCACTGGAGTGAAAGGGAGCCGTGGCGGGCCAGGCGGGCGGTGGGGGGAGCCCAGGAGCCCAGCAAGCAGGCCGGGCTCCCCTGGCCCAGCAGACACCCGCAGGACCAGTGAGGGAGCTCTCCTTCCAAGCATGGCAAGGAGTCTCCAAGGAGGAAGGGCTCTGCAGACAAGCCAGGAAAGCAGCCTTGGAAGCTGCTGTCGGCTCCGGCGGGGTGGGGCGCGGGCTGGGGCACTCTGTTCTCCCCCCTCTGGCTCGCCGGGAACCCCAGGCCTCTCTGACATCATGGCTGAACACCAGGCTTGGCTTTCAAATGTTGGGGCCGCCCCGCCCCGGTCAGCCCAGCCAGCTGGACCCTCCCAAAACGGGATCTCTTGTCAGCTGCCTTTTATAGAACTATAAAACCAAAAGTTCAAGTAAGAAGCCTTAGAGCAGGCATCGGAAGAGGCAGGCTTTGCCTCCTCCCATACTCTTCAGGACTTTTCTGACGGCTGCGGCTTCTAGCATATGCGACAGAGCTGCAGGGCCGCTGCCTTCCACGTCTCAGCCTCCCAAAGGTCCTACAACTGCAAAGGCCCAGTCACCGGCCAAGCAGGGGGCTCTGGACATGTGCTTTGGAATTAGAAGGAGGGGAAGAGATGAGAGGAGGGTGTGCCACAACAACCCTCCCCCCGCCCCAACCCCAACCAGGGGACAGGAAAGATTCCCCCATAAAGTAGGGGAATGGAAGATAGAACTAGAAAAGGTCAGAGAGGCAGCCCAGGACCACAGACAATGAGCACAGGACTTGTGCCAAGTAACTGTGACCTCTGCTATCTCAAACTCTTATACCTTTAATCCTTTGACCAAAGAATAAATGAGTTGGGGGTGGGGTGCGCTGCCAGATGAATTTCTGCTCAACTGAGTGCCGAAGGGAGACAGCATCAGACATTTGGAGCTTGAGAAAGGGGTTGCATTCACCTCTTTAGGTCAAGACTGGACCATAGTCTCCTCCAAATCAATAATGGCTGCAGAAAGAAGCAAATGGGTAAACTCCATTATTTTCCCCTCCTTAACAAAAAGTTGAACTAAGATCAATGACAAAGGTCTCTGTGGTTCTTGGGGGAATGACACTCCTACAGTTTGGGAAGCCCCTTTTATGCTCTAAGCACATGAGAAGAAAAATCGAAACCAAATGGAACTCACCCAAAGGTCCAAGACGGTGGTGTGCCAGTAGAGCCCCCCCAGGGGACCATCTTGTCCCTGGGCCTTACCTTTTAAGCGTGGAGTCTAACTGTAGCTTAAAGGATTGATGTGAAGAGGAAGGAAAGGTATTAGTAAAAACCCTTCTTTGCTCAAATTAGATCGGTTATCTTGACCTGATAAAGAGACTTTTTTTCAGGTATAACACATGGGACTTTTCTTCTCTTGGCCTTGGGATATTAGCGTGTACATCAAGCATTAACATTCCTGTGGGTCCCTCAGATTCTTTCAGGCTGTTATGTAACTGGCATTAGAAGATTGGAAGGGATCTTAAAGATAATAGCCGGGTCAAAGTCTTTAATTTATGAATGAGCTTGAGGGAGGTTAAATCTCTTATGCTTCATCCACCCCTACAGTTATTCATCAAAGGGTATTACTACCATCACTCACTTCGGTCTTGCCGTTGTTATTATTCAGCACCTACACACGCTTAGCATTAGGCTGCACACTGGGGAGTCTTCTGTGAACAAGAGGGGAGCGCTATTCTTTTTTGGGCATGTGGAGCTTGCGAACCCTTTGGAGAAACAAACCCGTGAACAAATGTGAAAATGGTAGCTTTTAGAAAGTGATGAAGATGATGGTGACAGAGGGGACGGTTTGTTAGGTTGTGATGGGCAAGGAAGACCTCTCCAAGCAGGTGACCTCTGAGACGGACGCTCTGTGATGAGACAGAGCCATGAGGAGCTCTGAGAGGACTGTTTTCTAGGCAAAGGGGTGGCAGGTGCAAAGTCCTGAGGCTGAAACCATCTAGATATTTTTTTTTTGAGGCAGAGATAGACCAATGTAGCTGAAGTGTAGTGAGTAGAGTAAATGAGGAGAAGAGAAGCGTGAGAGCCATCGCCTAGCACCACTCTACTCACAGCTGCTCTGAAGAAGGTCTGCAGACCTTTGTATAGTTCTGGAATTCAAGTGACCTTTGTGAGGCCGCCTTTCTCCTGTTGTAATACTACTCCAGCTGTCCTACAAATTCTCCCAGAGAATGACTCCAAGATAAAGGCTTGTTACCCACCCACACAGTACCTTGCAGTTTACCATCAAAAGTCCAAGCCCACGAGAACATGTACTGTCACCGAGACCATCAGACCTTGTTATGGGTTGGACTGTGTCCCTTCCCCTTCAAAAGACAGATATGGTGGAGTACTAACCCTTAGTACCTCAGAATGTGATCTGAGTTGGAAATGGTTTTCTCAGATTTAATCAAGTTAAAGTGAAGTCACAGGGTGGACACTATTCCAACACAACTAACGTCTTTGTAAAAAGGAGAAATTTGGACATATAGGCAGTCTTTCAAAATCCTTCCATTGTGACTGGCAACTCAGCGTCCCTCCTTTATCAAAATGCCCCATATCTTTACACTTTTCCATGAATGTTCTCCTTGAATGTCTTCTGTGACTGAAACCAGTCACCTCTCGAGGTCAGGGCTTCCTTTTCGACCTTCTGTTCCAGTGGCTTTTCCTTCCTCCCCATGGACACGGGGCCTAGAAGGGGGTTATGTTTTCCTTGTGCCACATTCCATCCTCCACCCTTTATCCTTCCCAACCCCAGATCCTTTGATGACCATAGCATGGAACTATACATGCCATTAACTACCCCTCCTTGGGTGGGTTAACCCCTGCTACCCTCTGAGCTCCCCCCCATCTATGGAAGACTTGCGCTGGCTACCTTTTATCGCCAACATTGGCTCAGCCATCATTATCTTGGGTTGTCTCCATGATCACTTAGATGGGCCTTTCACTACTCAGGACTCTCAGGTTTTTGGTCTGTTCTCTTCCAACGATCTTGTCTTCTACACTCGCTGGCTCTCTCCCATGGTCACATCCAGCCATTCAGTAGACACCCTTCCTCCAAAATCTCATTTTTAAGAATCGCACTCTCCAGCCACCACTTGCTGTCTTTCAGATAATTCCCTCTACTACCCTGAACTCAACAATTCTTTGGTCCTACAGAGACTTCTAAACCACCAACTAGTCCATTTGGCACCATTCCTTCAACGCATTCATGGCCTCATTCTCTTATTTCTGCTGTTATAGTCAATGCCTTGCATAAATTTTCAGCTTTCATCTCTCCCTCCAGCCTACTGACCTAAAAGCCATCTCGCTTCAACCCAGCTCTTCACCAGCTTGGAATCTGCACAGAATATGTAAATATGGCTGGAGGAAGATACAGAGCAGGGCGGTCTGGTCACGTGTTAGTTTTTGACCTCAGACAAACCTCAGTCGGGCCCTCACCTCCACCTGACCATTCCAATACATTCCCCTGGTCAATTTACAATCCCATTCTCCAAGGCCACTATTTCACCTCTCCTCTCTCCTTGCCTCCACCCCCTCACTCTCTGTTGATGACCTCATCTTTTATTCACTGAGAAAACAGAAGCAGGCAGAAGAGAACTTCTTCATCCACCTGCGAATGAGTCACCTACCACCTCCTGCATCCCCATATATTCTGCTTTCCCTGCAGACAGTGCCTGCTCCCACCTGAGACATTGTTGCCTGTGCACCAGATCCTGCCCTGAATTGCACCAGATCCCAGATTGACGTTGTTGCCTGTGCACCAGATCCTGCCTTGGATCACTCCAGATCCCGCCCTGAAGTAAAGACTGCTCTGCAATGATCTCTCCTTCCCTCAATATAATCTTTTCTCTCTAGTGTACCATTCTTGCCAGCTGCAAAATGTGCTGGAATCTCTTCCATTTAGATAATCTCCCCCTTTCTTCATATCTTCCTCTAGCTATCACTTCACTTTCTTGTTGACACTCCAAACTCCTTGAAGCTGTCACCTGTACTCTGTCTTTGTCTTAACCTCTGTATTATTTGCTCTTCTCAATCCATCCCACTAGGCTTTGTCCCCATTTTCCTGCCTTTGTCTCAGCCTTTGGCCACATTTAAAGACCAATTCTCAATCTATGGGAGCATTTGGAATGGCAATTTTTCCTCACTTGGCTTTTTGGATATTATGTTCTCTTGGTTTTCTTACTACCTCAATGGATTCTCTTTCTCCATCTTCTTTCCTTTATCCTTTCTCTTTTTCTCTTGGTCTCTAAATATTTGTTTGCTCCAGGGCTTAGCTCTGGGCCTCTTCTCTTCTGTGTCGACACCACCTGGCACTTCCTATCTGATATCACAGCTTTAAATGTCATCTATGTGTTGATGACTCACGAATTTTTATCTCCAGACCCAATCTTTCCCCTGAATTCCAAACTTGTATATCTGCCTACCAGACATCTCCACTCTGACATCTAATAGGTATGTTGAATATAACATGTCTGAAACAGACATATTGATCCTCTCTCCCCCTTTCCTCCCCAAATATGCCCCTCCCACAGATTTCCCCATCTCAGGAAATGGTATCTCCATTCTCTAGCTGTTCACATCCCATTTGTAAGAGTCATCCTTGAACCTTTTCCTTCTCTCTTATCTCATAGGCAAATCCATCCACAGGTCTGTCTGCAATACATGTTAATGGAAGGAACTGATCAATGCCATGAAGAAAAATAAAGCAAGATGTGGGGACAGAATGTACCAGAAGGGAGGGGAAGATAGACTCTGAAAAAGTGACATTAAAGCAAAGACCTTCCTGAAATACAGGAAGGAATGAGCTCTAGCAGGATCTGGGGGAGAGAGCATTGCAGCAGAGGGAAGAGCAAGCATGAAGATTGTGAGGTGGCCAGGATCACCTCACATCTGAGGTGTGGCGTGTTCAGAGTGCCTTAAGCAGAGAGTTATGACTCCTGGATTATGAAGGATCTTGTCAGCATAAGACTGAAGTTTGCATTTTATTCTAATTGTAATGGGAGATGAATGGAAGCTTCCAGCAGGAGAGTATCACAATATGCTTTATGCTTCATAGGCAATGCTGGCTGCCTGGTGGAGAATGGGTTGTAAGAGACCAAGAGAAGAAGCTATGTGCTCAGCTAAGAACTTACTGCAATATTCTCGAGAAGGTGTTGGTAATATTTTTCTGTAAAATGCTAGGCTGTGGACTGAATGTTTGTGTCCCCCTCCTACCATGCACACACTGAAACCCTAATGCCCAGTATTGGGGCCTTTGGGAGGTAATTAGGTCGTGAGGGTTGAGCCCTCATGAAAGGATTAGTGCCCTTAGAAGAAGAGAGCCCCGCCCCCCCCCCCAGGGCGCAATCATGTGAGAATATAGGAGGATGGCTATCCATAACCCAGAAGAGGA
Source organism: Suricata suricatta (assembly GCF_006229205.1). Classification (NCBI taxonomy): domain Eukaryota; kingdom Metazoa; phylum Chordata; class Mammalia; order Carnivora; family Herpestidae; genus Suricata; species Suricata suricatta. The sequence continues at coordinate 50,246,872 of NC_043716.1, read as the reverse complement.
CCTGTCCCAAGACCACACCCATGCTGGTACCCTGATCTTGGATTTCCCAGCATCCAGAACTGTGATAAATACATGTGTGTTGTTTAAGCCTGTTCCCACCTCCAGTCTATGGCATTCTGTGAGAGCAGCCTGAACGAAGGCAAAATAATAAATATTTTAGGCTTTGCAGGCCACACAGTTTCTGTCACAACTACTGAATTCTGCTGTTGAGCAATAATTTGGCCATAGACAATATATAAATTAATGGGTGTGGTTGTGTTCCAACAACGCTATTAACAGCTCTGGGCTGGATTTGGCTTGTGGGCCATAGTTTTCAGACCTTTTTTTTTTTTTTAAAGGTTTTTTAAATCTTTTTTTTTTTTTTTTAACATTTATTTATTTTTTGAGAGATAGAGTGAGACAGAGCATGAGCAGGGAAGGTCAGAGGGAGAAGGAGACACAGAATCTGAAGCAGGCTCCAGGCTCCGAGCAAGCATTCAGCACAGAGCCCCAGAGCCCCATGTGGGGCTCAAACTCACCAACCATGAGATCATGACTTGAGCCGAAGTCAGACACTTAACCGACTGAGCCACTCAGGTGCCCCGGCAGCCCTTCTGCAGCCCAGAAATGCTGATGACTTGCCTAGGCCTACAACACTGACATTATTTTAGTAGCTCTGGAAAATCTCAAAGGGATTAAATGTGGGAGCTAAGGAGGTAGTACAGAATCAAAGACACCCTCTTGAGATCCACTTTTTAATCTTTCCACTTTATTATGTGGCTTCACAGACTTTTCTTGTTTGTCATTTCTCAGCAGTAGTCATGTTTATATGAATACTAAGGTGAAGAGGTAAAATCCATTTGCTATTGATGGAAAAAAATAAGAATCAAGTCCACATAATGGGAAATTAGGTGATCTCCACCTGGAGAGCCCTAGTTTTCTGCTGAAATGCAGTATTCTCCCCCAAACCAACCTTCTACCCTCAATGGGCTCAGTAACTGACCAATGGGTGGTGAGGGGTGATGGTGGGAGTGGTCTTCTCCCGTGGGGAGGAATCTTGTAGCCCTCAACTTGTTTAGAATTGCCCGTGCAAGGGGCCAATAAAAAACCAGATGGACTGTTAATTGTTTTCTAGGCTGCTTTTAAATTCCTTACCTTCACTCTACCTTTTTACTGACTGTGCCCAAGGCAGACACACCCACGGTCCCCCTTTCCTTGGTAATCATTGTCCTCGCCATCCGGAGAAGACAGTGAGGTCCCGTGACTCAACAGCTTTGCATCTGAACAGTGAGACAGGGACACTCACCCCCAATTTTGCCATAAATTTTATATGTGATATTGAGGAAAGTCTCCCATTAGGAAAAAGAAAAAGGAGAAGAACAAGAGAGTGGGGGCGGGGTGGGGAGGGAATCTAGTCACGTATAAGGAATTAGTTAAGTATCTCTGAATATCTGAATATCTAGAATTTTCCCAAGGGCACGGAGTAACAGCAGTAGGGAGGCTTCCCCCACCACTGAGTGTGGACTGAACACAGGAGAGAGAATTCAGGAGGGGAGCCTGTGTCCCCAGCACCTTCGCCCTCTCCCTGTCCTGCGTCTGTCCAGGTCGCCATTCCCTCACTGGGAACACACTGTGCTAGGAAGGCCTGGCTGCAGTGCATTCTCGGTGTAGTAATAAAGTGCACACTTATAATGTTGGGCTCCGTGACAAGAACAACATGAAATAGCGCTCTACCCACCCACTGAGAAAACCGAGTGTGTCACACTCCTCTGTGTCATGGTTTTAAAAATGTCTCCACTGACGGTCCAAGTCTCAGGTTGGGCTTGAGGGGTGTTTAGTGCCTAGCTGTGCCAGGTGGAAAATGTTTTCATCAGAATCCCAAGGACCCGAGTGATGGGCGTCTGCTGGCTTGGCGCACGTGTGTGCGCCCGCGCGGTTTCGCGCACATGAACACGTGTTTAAGAAAATCGGAGGTGGGTGGCTATTTCTTTGCTCATTTTTCCCCCTTTTTCTTTCTTTTTTAATTCCATGTTCCTGACAAAGAGGTGTGGTCGCTGGCACTGCAGCCGAGACTCTCCTCCACCTCTAACCACACGGGAAGAATACAGAGGGCTTCTCAGCACTCACCACGATTCTTCGCATCAATGGAAACACAAACTCCAAGGCCAGCCAAGAGCTAAGGCTTCCTGGGAATGAGGGGTTTAGAAGCTTAGTGAGTGTCTGGAGAGAGATGGGCTCTTCTCTAGGGTTTATCCCTTGGTTTCTCTCTATCTTGTTTTTTGCTTAAGAAGAGCACAGCCAAGACTACCTCTACTGGAATTTTGAAAGGAGGTTCAAACAACAGGGTGAGCCTTTTAACCCCTGCGTGGCTGTGTCTTACTTACTTTGGAATCCCCGGTGCTTATCAGCCAGGAAACTCTGATTTCAACCTCTAAGTCTGAGTTTCCTGACTTGGAAAAGGGGATAATAATAATAATAATAATAATAATAATAATAATAATAAATAATAATAATACTGATGCATTAAACTTGCAGTGGACAGTTCAATGATATGACTCAGGGCAAGCACTTAACACAGGACCTGGTGCATAGCAAGCACTCAAGAAATGTTAGCTGTGTTTGCAGCTTCAGAGCTTTGCAGATGACACACATGTGGAGAAAGTCTTTCACTTGAATATAACACAGGATAGATGTAGGTGAGGCTCCCTGTGCTCTGGTCCCTACCTCCGTTCCCTCGGACGCTGGCTTGCTGACCTCCTAGAATATCTTCTTACATACCAAACATCCAGGCCTCTACAGTTGCTGTTTCTCTTGCCTGGAATATTCTACACCCAGATGCTCTCATGACTTACTCCTTTACTCCATTCTGATACTTGCTCAAATTTACTTTATTGAAGAGAGACCTTACTCTCCTAACATTGCAAAATGGCACATGGGCCGCCTGGGTAGCTCAGTTGGTTAAGTGTCCAGCTCTTGATTTTGGCTCAGGTCATGATCTCACAGTTTGTGAGTTTGAGCCCTGCTTTGGGCTCTGTGATGACAGCATGGAGCCTGCTTGGGATACTCTCTCTTTCCCTCTCTCTCTGCCCCTCAGCTGCTCATGTGCACTCTCTCTCAAAATAAATAAATGCACATTAAAAAATATTTTTTTCTCATTTTTTTGGCCCCAACCCTCTTTCTGTGTTATTTGCCCTTATATCACTATCTACATATTATGGATTTACTAATTAATATTTTTTTTACATACAAATACACGCACACGCGCACACACACACACACACACACAGCTTCCCTTCTAGAACATAAGATCCATGAAAGCAGCAGGTTTGTCTTCTGTTGTTCACTGCAGTATTTCTAACCTCTAAAATGGAGCTCAAAATACAGAAGGCATATACTAAATATCAGTTAAATGAACGAACAAATAAAACATGTACGCAATTCCCGTTGTACAAAGAAAGACTTGATGGCTACACAGTCAATACACTGCAGAGTCAACACTCATACTGGGATCTTCAGATGACTTTCCAGTTTATCCCAATAATGAAGACTAATGAGAAGATTCAGGCAACCAAGAATATTCTGCACTTTGATCTTACCTGTATAACTTTTGATATAACTTTCAGTGTAAATCCATGAAATTCATACAGGAATTATTGCAGTCTTTCCTATCCTTGATAGTCTCAGCCAGGGTAATATTATATTTGATCGGAGATATCCCACATATGAGTAGGAACATCTTTTTTTTCTCTATTGACTGTATTCTTCTTGCATTCAATATACATTCCAAAGTCTCATGACTTTGATAAAAATCCCAGTAATTAGAAAATTGGACTCTGCTCCTTCAGACTTCCTCAAGGTCACCTTGTCTGAACTAGAGGGAGGCCTCCTCTCTGTGATTAGGTTTTTGTGCACTATGCTTCATCTTTAAGGAAAAAGACCTCTGCCATCCAGGCAATGCAGTATCTCCCTAATCACATGCATAAATATTCTCTCTGGGCTTTAGGGTTTTTATATAATGAAGCAAATCATGCCAATTCTGGAGTCCTGGAAACTGCATCACAGTGAACCATGACCTGTAGAGTCATTAAGCGAGATATTAAAGGACCAGGGGTACCTGGGTGACTCAGTCATTTAAGTGTCTGGCTTAGGCTCAGGTCACGATCGTGGAGTCCATGAGTTCAAGCCCTGCATC